>NC_089825.1:120719571-121068571 GCF_035046505.1 Tiliqua scincoides
TTTTTCTAATTATTAAGAAATCTAACATCATTTTTTCTAATATGTGTTTCTTGAATACAGATTACATCTGCTTTGGTTTGGTATAATTGATGGAATATTCTTCTGTGCTTCTGAGGAGAATTCAGTCCATTAATATTTACAGAAAAAAAAATTCACTTGTTCAGCTATTTTCACTTAGAAATTTTTTTTGTCTTTCTTGATATTTTCCTTGTTCTCCATTTTGTTTGTATTTTCCTTCAAAAAGGAGGCTTTTTAGTCTTTCAAAAAAGAGGCATTTTAAATCTATTTTTTCCTCCATTATAATTCAATGCTGTGTTCCATTATTCTGTTCGTTCTTGCTATATTCTCATGCTGTTATATTTCCTTAAGTTACTATGGCTGCAATCCTAAGCACACTTTCCTGAGAGTAAGCCCCATTGAACAAAATAGGACTTTTTTTTGCCCTGAGTCTTTTTTGTCCAAAAGTCCAAAATAGGACTTTTTTGTCCTCAGGTCTCTGAGTAGACCTGTTTGGGATTGTGCCCAAAGTTGTACTTTTCCCATGGTGTTGGCAGGATTAGGTTTAGGTTTACTGTAGTTGTGCTTTCAAGGAGCAAAAGGAATTTTTTGCTGTCAGCCTGATTGGGTCTTGGCCAATTTTTGTGAAATTGGTCACTGTAGGCTGGTTGGCCAGCTGCCTCTGTTGCAAGGTGCAAAAACCAAGATGTTACAAGGGATCCTAGATGTTACAAGAGATCTCAGATGTTGCACTGTAATCCCAGGTACCAAAGCAAACTCAGAAGGCAAAGGTGATCAAATCCAGGCCTTTATTGTAAATCCAAAGTGAGAGAAATCACACTAATGTTACGCGAAGCTTTGAGAGAGTGTGTGTACAAGTCAGAAGTGGAAGTAGAGAAGCGAAGCCCAGAGTGCCTTCTGCAGCGCACTTTTATAACAAACTGGGGTTCCCTCCTTGAGACACATAGATTTCTCTTTGGAGACAATTCATTGGTGGGTTCAAACATTTGTTGTTCTATAATAGGCTATCTTATACATCCATCATATGCAATATACCCCTAACAGTCAGCAAATGGCACTGCACACACAAGTTACCTCACCTCATAACCATCACATGATTGCTATTGACGTCACGATGTGTGTGTTCATCTAAAAACTGCTGTGAAATGATTTTCTCTGGGAATCTGACCTTTGCAATGTGTTAATCTGGAAATGCTTTGCTGTGAACCTGGAAATAGCTTTTGATATGTTGTCTTAAACCTCTAATGCTGTTAGACTACTACAACTCATTTAAATATTACTATTTGCTAGTCACATGTGTTAATGCACCAAAACTGGTTCTGGTGTATAATACTGTTCCAGCGTGTGTGTATACAGCATGTTGCTCCTTCAAGCCAAATTTCAAAAAGCACCAAGGGAAAAAAATTTTTTTTTTGTGCTCTGAAAACAAATACTTCATTCAAATGTATCAGCATTGTTCTGCTGCAATGATAACATCTTGTGGC
Source organism: Tiliqua scincoides (assembly GCF_035046505.1). Lineage (NCBI taxonomy): Eukaryota > Metazoa > Chordata > Lepidosauria > Squamata > Scincidae > Tiliqua > Tiliqua scincoides. The sequence continues at coordinate 120,721,074 of NC_089825.1, forward strand.
AGGCTGCCCAATCCCAGCAAACTGTTTGTGAGACTCAAGTTGAACATTCAAAGATGGACCATGCTGTTTACATTTCAGGTAAGCATTCTATACCATAACTACCAGTCCTTTTACCCTGCATCACCTCGAACTTGAAGTTTAAATAAAGTGACCTGTTTTACCTACACATCTGACTCCTGTCATTATTTGGGGTGGTGGTGGATGTTTTATGCCTGCGGCTCTGTCTGCTGACACCACACAATGTATATATCAGCGATTATAATTCATTAAAATTGATTAAAATTGATTAAAATATTGAATTTGAATACAAACACACAATCCCACTCAAGCACATTTTATTTATGAAAAACACAAAATCCATGAAAAAAATAAAAATGTTTTCACCCACCTCCAGTCGTACATCATCACCAGCTTCTAGTTCAGTCGAGCACTGAGTTGCATGAAGTTTGGCTTCGAGCTGTGCACCTGTACAGCTTATTGGGAACACTTTGTTACCAAAAGAGCTGGTTTTTAGGGGAGTTAATACATATTACACAGCTGACAGCTTTATTGGAACATAGGATCTTAAGACTGGGTAAACTGATGAGCAAACTGCAGAGAATCCCCCTCCCTTAAGAAAGAGACTGAGGGCCCAATCCAATCCAACTTTTCAGCACTGATGTAGCCACAATGCAGCCCCAAGGTAAGGGAACAAACGTTCCCTTACCTTGAGAAGGCCTCTATGACTCCCCCACTGTCACTAGATGCAGTATACATTGGCATGGCTGCATCAGTGTCTGAAAGTTGGATAGGACTGGGCCCTGAGAGAGTTTATTCAGAGGTCACATTATTATTACTATAAAACAGGGGTCTCTAAACTTTTCGGCCAAAGGGGTGCATCAAATATCTGGCATGGTGTCGAGGGCCGGAAAAAAAATTTAAATATAAAATTTAAATAAATATATTAGAGATGGAACTTAGATGAATGACTGAAATGAAATGGGCTCAAATGTCCAGGATTTCTCCAAGCTCCAACACAGCCCAAGAAATAAAGCACACACACTTAAATGAACCCCCACCCCACCCCACAAGCACAACTCTGGTTGTGTTTGGTCAACTGAGCCAGAGGCTCTCAGGTGATCAGAGGCTGGCCACGGGCTGGATAGAGGCACTCCATGGGCCGCATCTGGCCCCCGGGCTGGGGTTTGGAGATCCCTGCTATAAAACAATAGATATAATTTGGGGCATTTGGTGGGCCACTGTGAGATACAGGAAACTGGACTAGATGGGCTTATGGCCTGATCCAGCGGGGCTGTTCTTATGTTCTTAATAAAGATGGAAATATTGTATGCTAAAGATAGGGTTCTATGCCATACAATTGTGTACAGGTGCAGCCTGTTCATCCCGGGGGTTCCATTCCTGAACCCCCTGCGGATACCAAAAACTGTGGATAACAAAATCCATGGTTTTTGGAGTGCATCCAAGCTTTGAACCTTGCTCCAGTCAAGTCTGCAGCAGTTCTTAGCTTCAGAGAAGCTGCGTGTGGCTCCGAATGCCTCCCGGAGCCTTTCAGTGAAAACCAGAAGTTGCCAAAATAAATACATAAATAAATAAAAGGCTCCGGCCAGCCTTCTGAGCCTTGGAAAGGCTGTGCACATGCAAAAAACTGGAAGTTGCAGGCTCCGGGTGGCTTTTGGAGCCTCAGGGAGGCCGCGCGAGGTTCCAGTTGTGTCTGAGAGGTCTTCAGTGGGGCTATCCAGGGCGTTTGGTGTCCATGGTGAGGCAACGGCAGATGCTGAATCTGTGGATAAAGATGCCCCACCTCAGGGCTTAGGAAAGGGCGGTAAAGGGGGTAATTTTTACTCAGGCCCAGGGTCAAAAGGGGGGTCCAGGAGCCAAAGGAGGGAGCCCAGAAATTTCCTGGGATCTTACGTTTTCCTATCTACTCAGACTTGTTGCCTACATAGGAGGCTAGGGACAATACCACGACTGGGGATGCTTGGGACATGGCTGATGCCTTATGGGTGGGTAGACCTCAGCTCCAAAGACTTTTCCAGCTGTCTCTACCCTCCCCCCATTTTTTTTCACCCTTCCCTGCCCCTATTCTGCTCACCTGTCAACACCCTCCCTGCTCTGTTTCACCCCTCCCCGCTCTGTTTCACCCCTCCCCCACTGCAAAGGGGCCCAAAAGAAACTTTGTACCCCCTGATAAACTCCTTTCAGAGGCCCTGCCCCACCTGTTTAATGTTCCTGTCTTATCGCGATGGTTGGGCAAAATGCATTGTGTATTTGGTGCAACCGAAGAAATCAGGAAAAGGACCACTTGGAAAAGGAAAGATTTTTGGAGTTTCTGCTCTTCCACCCCAGCTGTTAGTCACCAGAGACAGGGAAAGAGGAGGGGATCAAGGCATGTGTGGGGCAAAGAGGGATAGTGGAAGGTGTCAAAGTGTGATGTATAGCTAGCTGCCTTCTTGAAGGGGAAGTTGGAGCAGATATTCAGAAGTTTCTGAGCAGCTGCGGAGACTGTTCAGTTGTAACCCACACAGTTGCACACCAGAGGAGTCACAGTTTCCTGTTCAAAGTCTAAGGAGCTACAAAGTCTAGAGTTCTGCTACATGCAGCTCTGGGAATTAGCTAATTAACAATACCAGATGAGAGGCTGTGGAACGGTAAGTACAATGTGGGAAAGGCTTTTTTCAAAGGCAGTGGTCCGGTGCTTTGGAGACCACTGACCTATACCCTCAGGAAGGAAGAATGGGGGCTGGGAGTTCCCAGTTTTAGTGTGCAGATGTGTGATTTGGTGGCTGAGTGGCTTTGGAATAGGAGCTCATGTGCTTGTTCCTGACCTATAATGAAGGGAAATCAGAATGTAGAAGGACAGGGGACATTGCCCAACACTAGCAATTGGGAGCAGCTAAAATGCAAATGTTCACATGACAGGGGAGATGTATGGGACTAGGGCTGCATCAAAGGTACAAGTAGGGGTTACATGCGTGCCCCAGTATCCGTGGGGGTTCCATTCCATTGATACTGGGGACACCCTGACCCCACCCTCTGAAGGTGAGAGGAGCTGGGCCTCACCTCCAGAGGTATTCTGAGCCCTGCAGAGGCTGCACATGTCCTCCTGTGGCTTCCGTGGGTCTCAGAATGACTGTTTAAAGGGGGAAAAGCGACTTCCCGTTTTTTGTCAAAACCATAAACACTTTTATACTTCCCTGGCCCTCCTAATGCCTTTTAAATACATTAAAAACACCCTTCCGGTTGCGAAATTTTTACACCTGAGCAACTTGAAGCGGGCTAATCTGTTGGTCCTAAGCGACCTGGAGTTACCTCGCAAGAAAATTGTTGTGTTTTAACCTTTGTCTTTATTTCCCTTTTTTAAACATATATTTATATATTGGACTGTTTAGAGATATTATCTGTTAATTTTTATGCCTAATAAAGGTTGGATTGATTGATTGACATTAAAAACATTAGTTCCTTTTTTGACAAAAAATCAGAACTCCCCTTTTTATCCTTTAAACTATAATTCTGAGACCTGCAGAGGCGGCAGGCAGATGCACACAGCCTCTGCGAGGTTCAGAATACTCCCTGGAGGTGAGGGGAGTCCAGCTCCACATATCCGGTCCACAGTTAACTTAAGCCACAGATATGGGATCCATGGATATGGGGGCCCCCTTGTACATTGTGACATTTAGGGCACAATCCTAACCCCTTATGTCAGTGCTGGAAAGCACGGACATAAGGGCAATGCAGCTTCAAGGTAAGGGAACAAACATTCCCTGACTTTGAGGAGGCCTCCATGAGTGACACCCAACTGCAGGATGCAGCACAAGTCCCATTGGCACCACTATACCAGTGCTGGAAAGTACTGACATATGGGGTTAGGATTGCACCCTTATACAAATAAAATGCAGATGTTTTACAGGTTGACAGGCAAAATGCAGAGATGGCATTCAATGGGGGTGGAGAGATGCAAATACAAGCAGGAGGTGAAATAGGAAAACAAAGGATGTTACATTCAATGGAGGCAGTACAGACAGACGGACACGAAAATTGGATGATCTTCTTCCTTCCAGGGTGTGACTGGAAAGAACAGCAAAGGCTTGACCAGAGTTCTTCAGGAACTTAACCTGTGGCTCAGAAAAGCAGTGTCCTAGTGTCCATTTTGTGCGTATGAGTTCAGGGTGAAACAGTTCATCATGCTAGGCTGGCATCCATTTATGTTGCCACATAAAGCTGGTTCTTGTGTTACCTGGCAACAAGATTTATACTGGCATTTATAAAGGCATGGCATAGGCATAAATTAAAGATTAATAATGATAAAAGGTTGATCCGTAAACACTAAATGAGGCCATGCCAGTTAGCTCTGCCCCCACACTGGAGTGCTTCATAGCTACTCCCCAAATCTCCCCAGATACAGCATTTGTCGCTCTCTCCTGCCCACTGCTCCACTGGGTGCTGGGATCTTCTTCCAACCGCTATCTCTCCAAGGTTGCCACTCCACATGAACATCTCAGGTGGCCTCATGGATGGGCCGTATCCGCATGGAGGAGAGTGGAGGGTGAAATCATGTCTGTCACTCTGCCCCGCCACTCTTCTCTCCTCCACTCTTTCCCTTCCACCCTATCCCCGCCCCTTTTCCTGTTCATGTTGTACCAGTTTTCATTACGTCCAAACAAGGCCTCACCCATTTTTGCCCAGCCTACAGGTATACACAATTAGTTCCTGATGCATATATCAAATGTTGGGCAGAAATGGCTTGATGTAACAAGCTAGACAAGAACTGACAGAGTGATCGGGGCACGCCCAAGCCTGGCACCAGTAGACAGCATTGCTGGGACGATGCAGAGGAGATGGAAGCTTTGGTCTGAACAAAGCCGGAGTATCCAGCCATCTGGAAGAGGCATAAAGTTCCTGCTCCTCTACTGGGGTTCTGGTCCCCCTGGCCTTTCCTTTCACCTGGCAGTGCAATTTTCTACTCCTAGAATGAAAGGGGGTGAGCTGCTGCTATTTTCTGTTATTTGTTGACACCAAGATTACTGTTTGCAGAAGGAAGTGCTATCCGGCGCGTATCAAAGCCTGAACTGTCCCCACATGTACCTTTGCATTTCCACCCTAAATGCTCTTGGGGGGAAATTCCCCTTTTAGCCATAATGACTGCATGCTTCTAAAGCAGGGGTGCCCAAACCCCGGCCCTGGGGCCACTTGCGGCCCTCGAGGCCTCTCAATGCGGCCCTCAGAGAGCCCCCAGTCTCCTATGAGCCTCTGGCCCTCTGGTGATTTGTTGGAGCCCACACTGGCCCAATGCAACTGCTCTCAGTGTGAGGGCAACTGTTTGACCTCTCGGTGAGCTGTGGGATGAGGGCTCCCTCCACTGCTTGCTGTTCCACATCTGTGATGCAGTAGCGGCAGCAAAGGAAAGGCCAGCCTTGCTTTGTGCAAGGCCTTGTATAGGCCTTGAGCTATTGCAAGACCTTCATTCATTCGTATAAGTTCATGTTTAATGTGTTCATTTATGTAAATGTATGTAAATTAATTCTTTTTTTTCCCCAGCCACTGACACAGTGTCAGAGAGATGATGTGGCCCTCCTGCCAAAAACTTTGGACACCCCTGTTCTAAAGTAATGGGCAACTCAGCGTGGGTATTGTCCACATGATGTGCCTCTTCCCCCCCCCCTTCAGGGCCAGACCATCCAAGAAGCAGAGTGAGACACTTTACCTGCTTTCACTGTACATGATGTCTGACACAAGCCATTATTTTTCAGACTTGGAGATGGTGCTCATGAAAAATCCACTTAGAGCCATGGGAACAAGTCTTAAATGAGCTTCGGTTTGCAGGCCAGGTGGTGATGCCTGGAGAAGTGGCATGCCACAAGCTAAAAACCCAGTTTCCTGCCAAAGCCCACAAGAGGCAGCACACCTATTGGCCCCACCCTGGCTACCACCCCGCCAGAGAGTCACAGGCAACTGTGGTGTCCATTGCATGTATAGAGGGCTAGATGGGGAGGCAGGCAATCCAGGCAATGCTGTTTGTGATGCTGAACCTTTTGGTCACTCTTAGGGTGCAATCTAAACCTGCGCTGGAGCAGGCAAGCCAGGAGGCTTGCGCTGCATCCAACGCAGGTTCGTTGGCTACAGTGGCTCAGCCAGGGGCAAGGGGAAGCTCTTCCCCTTACCCCTGGGTAAGGGCTGCATGCCCCAATGGGTCTCCTTGGACCTGCACCACCTCTGGAGGTGGCGCAAGTCAGAGGAGGGCAGAGTGACTTGAAGCCGCTCCGTTCTCCCCAGGGACGGGGGTTGGGATCCAGCATAACCGCCGGGTCCCAGCCCCGCCACCGGCTCCTCGCGCACCCACCCACCCCCGGGGCCGCCCATCGCCCGCCCTCCCCCTGCCCAGAAACGCCCCCCTCCCGCCTCCTCCCTGCCCCCCCATGCCTACCGTTGCCGCTTGCGTCATGCATGTGTCATGCCATGCTTATGTCAAGTCATTTTTAACTTGAAGTTCCCTCACTTTTTCATTCTTGAAAAATAACCGCAGAGACTTCTGATTCAGGCAAGAGGTTTCACATTTCTCTGTCCACCTTCTTGCTTCCACTGCTCCTCCTTTCCTTTGCACTCCCTGGGTTGGAAAAGAAAGAGGGGGGCAGGGAATACGAGGAAAGGTGGGGACTGCTGGGCTAGAAAGTGGCAGGAGCAGAGACTGGCACAACATCGGATAATGGAGGCAGCATTTGGCATCCCACCTCAAGATTCAGGAGGTCTTGAGATGGCCTGAACCAATGGGTATGATTTTAAAAAACTAATCCACTATTAATACAGCATGTTGGTCCTATCTTCCTTGTCACTCTACTCTGTTCCTTCTTTAGGTGTCTCTGTTCTGGAGCTATGAATTTCTCAAAAAGACGTATCTTCAGTAAATCCTGTCTTGCAGTCTGCATGTACTTATTTGGCTTCATGTCTCTCTCCATGTATTTATATCTGGAGAATAAGCTTCCAGACCAGTGGTGGACATTCATCTTCAATCACAGGACAGATTGCTCATTGGGGGAACACCATTCTGCCCCTAACATGACCCATAATCTTCCTAGCACACCCGCTCCATTCACAGATAAAGGTATGTGGACAGTGAACAACATTGGACGCTTGGGGAACCAGATGGGACAATATGCCACCCTCTATGCCTTGGCCAAGCTCAACGGGCACCAAGCTTACATCCACCCATCCATGCATCAAAGCCTAGCATCAATATTCCGGATCACATTGCCTGTGATTCATAGTGAGGTGATTGGCAAGATCTGCTGGAGGAATTTCAATCTGCACGATTGGATGTCTGAGGATTATCATCACATCCAGGGCAAGTACGTTCAGCTGACAGGCTACCCTTGTTCCTACACCTTCTATCACCACATCCGCCAGGAGATACTTCAGGAGTTCACTTTCCACGATCACATCAAGGAAGAGGCCAACCAATACCTCCTGAATCTGCGTGGGCAGCGACAGGACGTGACATACGTTGGAGTGCATGTCCGGAGAGGGGATTATGTCAGGATGATGTCCCAGATCTGGAAAGGTGTGGTAGCTGACAGAGGCTACCTAGAGAAAGCTATGAACTACTTCAGACAGAAGTACAGCAATGCTATCTTTGTGGTGATCAGCAATGGGATGCAGTGGTGCAAGCAAAACATTGATGCCTCCAGAGGGGATGTTTATTTTGCTGGTGATGGGCGGGAGTCTTCACCAGGGAGGGATTTTGCTCTCCTTGTTCATTGCAATCACACAATAATGACCATTGGGACTTTTGGCATCTGGGCTGGCTACCTGGCAGGGGGGGAGACTGTCTACTTGGCCAACTACACCCTCCCAAATTCTCCCTTCCTCAAAGTTTTCAAGCCCTCTGCAGCCTTCTTGCCTGATTGGATTGGGATCCCAGCTGATCTCTCCCCTCTTCTGCTTAACCAGTCCACCCCTTTCACCTCTTACATTTTCAGTAAATCTCTCCTCCCTTTTTTTACTTTACTAATCTTTCTATTCCTGGTTATACTACTCCAATATAAAGCAAAATTATTTCATATGCCAGCATACAGGATCCCAAAATCTCTCTTCACAGGATGATCCAAGGACATTACTAACTCTGTCATCCAGGTCATGTTTCCAAAAATTTTGTTTAAGACTCAGACTCCTGTTTACATAAGAACATAAGAACAGCCCCACTGGATCAGGCTATAGGCCCATCTAGTCCAGCTTCCTGTATCTCACAGCAGCCCACCAAATGCCCCAGGGAGCACACCAGATAACAAGAGACCTCATCCTGGTGCCCTCTCTGGCATTCTGACATAACCCATTTCTAAAATCAGGAGGTTGCGCATACACATCATGGCTTGTACCCCGTAATGGATTTTCCCTCCAGAAACTTGTCCAATCCCCTTTTAAAGGCGTCCAGGCCAGTCGCCATCACCACATCCTGTGGCAAAGAGTTCTACAGACCAACCACATGCTGAGTAAAGAAATATTTTCTTTTGTCTGTTCTAACTCTCCCAACACTCAATTTTAGTGGATGTCCCCTGGTTCTGGTGTTATGTGAGAGTGTAAAGAGCATCTCCCTATCCACTCTGTCCATCCCCTGCATAATTTTGTATGTCTCAATCATGTCCCACCTCAGGCGTCTCTTTTCTAGGCTGAAGAGGCCCAAACGCCGTAGCCTTTATAAGAACATAAGAACATAAGAACAGCCCCACTGGATCAGGCCATAGGCCCATCTAGTCCAGCTTCCTGTATCTCACAGCGGCCCACCAAATGCCCCAGGGAGCACACCAGATAACAAGAGACCTCATCCTGGTGCTCTCCCCTACATCTGGCATTCTGACTTAACCCATTTCTAAAATCAGGAGGTTGCGCATACACATCATGGCTTGTACCCCATAATGGATTTTTCCTCCAGAAACCCGTCCAATCCCCTTTTAAAGGAATCTAGGCTAGACGCCAGCACCACATCCTGTGGCAAGGAGTTCCACAGACCGACCACGCGCTGAGTAAAGAAATATTTTCTTTTGTCTGTCCTAACCCGCCCAACACTCAATTTTAGTGGATGTCCCCTGGTTCTGGTATTATGTGAGAGTGTAAAGAGCATCTCCCTATCCACTCTGTCCATCCCCTGCATAATTTTGTATGTCTCAATCATGTCCCCCCTCAAGCGTCTCTTTTCTAGGCTGAAGAGGCCCAAACGCCGTAGCCTTTCCTCATAAGGAAGGTGCCCCAGCCCCGTAATCATCTTAGTCGCTCTCTTTTGCACCTTTTCCATTTCCACTATGTCTTTTTTGAGATGCGGCGACCAGAACTGGACACAATACTCCAGGTGTGACCTTACCATCGATTTGTACAATGGCATTATAATACTAACCGTTTTGTTCTCAATACCCTTCCTAATGATCCCAAGCATAGAATTGGCCTTCTTCACTGCCGCCACACATTGGGTCGACACTTTCATCGACCTGTCCACCACCACCCCAAGATCTCTCTCCTGATCTGTCACAGACAGCTCAGAACCCATCAGCCTATATCTAAAGTTTTGATTTTTTGCCCCAATGTGCATGACTTTACACTTACTGACATTGAAGCGCATCTGCCATTTTGCTGCCCATTCTGCCAGTCTGGAGAGATCCTTCTGGAGCTCCTCACAATCACTTCTGGTCTTTACCACTCGGAAAAGTTTGGTGTCATCTGCAAACTTTGCCACTTCACTGCTCAACCCTGTCTCCAGGTCATTTATGAAGAGGTTGAAAAGCACCGGTCCCAGGACAGATCCTTGGGGCACACCGCTTTTCACCTCTCTCCATTGTGAAAATTGCCCATTGACACCCACTCTCTGCTTCCTGGCCTCCAACCAGTTCTCAATCCACGAGAGGACCTGTCCTCTAATTCCCTGACTGTGGAGTTTTTTCAGTAGCCTTTGGTGAGGGACCGTGTCAAACGCCTTCTGAAAGTCCAGATATATAATGTCCACGGGTTCTCCCGCATCCACATGCCTGTTGAACTTTTCAAAGAATTCTATAAGGTTTGTGAGGCAAGACTTACCCTTACAGAAGCCATGCTGACTCTCCCTCAGCAAGGCCTGTTCGTCTATGTGTTTTGAGATCCTATCTTTGATGAGGCATTCCACCATCTTACCCGGTATAGATGTTAGGCTGACCGGCCTATAGTTTCCCGGGTCCCCCCTCTTTCCCTTTTTAAAAATAGGCGTGACATTTGCTATCCTCCAATCTTCTGGTACCGTGGCCGTTTTGAGGGACAAGTTGCATACCTTAGTCAAGAGATCTGCAACTTCATTCTTCAATTCCTTAATAACCCTTGGGTGGATGCCATCAGGGCCCGGTGACTTATTGATCTTTAATTTATCAATGAGGTCTGAAACATCTTCTCTTTTAACCTCTATCTGACTTAACTCCTCGGTCAGGAGGGGCCGTTCGGGCAGCGGTATCTGCCCGAGGTCTTCTGCCGTGAAGACAGATGCAAAGAACTCATTTAATTTCTCTGCCATCTCTAAGTCTCCTTTTATCTCCCCTTTCCCTCCCTCACCATCCAGAGGGCCAACCGCTTCTCTGGCGGGTTTCCTGCTTCTAACATATTTGAAGAAGCTTTTATTATTCCCCTTAATGTTGCTGGCCATGCGTTCCTCATAGTCTCGCTTGGCCTCCCCTATCACCTTCTTACATTTCTTTTGCCACAGTTTATGTTCCTTTTTATTCTCTTCATTAGGGCAAGACTTCCATTTACGGAAGGAAGCTTCCTTGCCCTTCACAGCCTCTCTAACTTGGCTGGTTAGCCATGCGGGCACTCTCCTGGATTTAGTGGAACCCTTCTTCCTTTGCGGTATACACCTCTGCTGGGCCTCTATTACTGTTGTTTTAAGCAGCCTCCATGCACTCTGGAGAGACTGGACTCTTTTTACCCTCCCTTTCAACCTCCTTCTAACCAGCCTCCTCATTTGAGGGAAGTCTGCCCGTCGGAAGTCAAGGGTTTTTGTTAGAGAAGGAAGGTGCCCCAGCCCCATAATCATCTTAGTCGCTCTCTTTTGCACCTTTTCCATTTCCACTATGTCTTTTTTGTACATGATCGTTCCCCCCAACCATCCACAGTCACAAGTCCTGGAAGGAAAGTGATAATCTCACTTTGTGCTCCTAGCTCAATGCAACTTTACGATCCTGTAATGAGTCTTTTGATTGTGTTTACATTTTTGCTCTCCTTAATGCAATTCCAGTGAGCCCTGTATTTTGTATAAAATATTGTATTCTACCTGCATCTTACATTAATCGATGTAAAGCCTCATTTTAAATTGCCACATCCTCTGGTACCAGAGCACTAATCTGTATTTTAGTTGGCACTGCTAGCCCTATTTGAGTAGAAGGAATTCCCTTCTCATCCATATGCAGACCACTGGCTCTACGCTACTGAATTGAGTGTTTGGGAAACCCCAAGGAGACAGGGCCTACCTGGTTCATTCTAGCCTTGGTGGTGACCAGTGATTACTAACTTTTTATTCCAGAATAAGGATGGATTGGGGTGAGGAAGGAGAGAGTTGGGTCCCCGTGGTTGTGAAAAACATATGCATTTTATCAACCTAAGAAAAAAGGCTGATGACAGTCCTGCTCTCTGGCACTTGGAGGCAGCATGTCCATGAAGCCCATTGCTCCAATGCGCAGGTTGTTAAGGGAATAATAAATAACTCCCATTCTGGGTTAAGGGAACAGTCTTTTGGTCATTCTTAAAGTTAAAAAGCGTCTCCAAAAGTAGAAGAAACAAATGTATTTTTAGTTATTTCATGCAGTTTGATAGCATACAGATTTAAAAGACATTGATTGTCTTATGTGACAAGGAAAAATCATGCATGCAGATTGTACAACAAAGGGTGCAATCCTAAGACACCCTTGGGCTGGCAAAAGTCCCTTGAGCCGGCCCAGGAGGGTCACAAACATGCCATGAAGCAGGGGTCTCCAAACTTTTCGGCCAAAGTTGGCGCAACAAATATCTGGCACGATATTGAGGGCCAGGAAAAAAAATGAAATATAAAATTTAAATAACTACATTAGAGATGGAACTTAGATGAATGACTGAAATGAATGAATGAATGGGCTCAAATGTCCAGGAATTTGGCTTGTAGCACACATGGGCATTACGGAAGTGTGTGTATGTGAAGTGTGGCTTCAAAAAGAGGAGAACCTTCAGTAATCCTGCATGTCCTTTGCTTGCTCAAGGGCCTGGTTCAGTCCCAGGCTTTGCCAGCCCAAGATTCTGAAGTAGCAGCTGCTGAGAAAAGACATCTGCCTTGAGATTCTGGGGAACTACTGCCAGTCACCAGGGGTCAAGAGGAACTGAACGGGAAGCTCATTCAAATGTTAAAAGCAAAATTCAGCAGTTAAAGGCATAATCACACAAGAACCTTGGGCTTGGTTTTTTATTGACAGCCGTCCATCGCTGCAATTATTCCTAGCCCACCTTTCTTGCATGGAGATGATAGATTTTTGGGTCATGGTCTCTGGGTCAAATTGCTAAGCAGACATAGACTTCTTTATAAGCATATAGAAAATTTATTTACATGCTATTTACAGATTAGGAATAGATTAGGATGGATACAGGTTCTAAGTTACCCCATAGTGGATCTTTGATTTCTTTTCCCGAACCACACCCAAAACTCCTATACTTGTACTCAATGAAAAACAAGTGACCCATGTGATATTCATGTCACTTCCCTCTCCTTATTTGGCATACTGGTGCATGGTTCTAGCCCTCACTGGGAAATCCGTTATCCATGTATGGAGAAGTTCTGGCTTGCACTTTGATTTCACAACACCTTGGAATGTTCTTTTTGGGAATGCTATGACACACATGTTTTTCTCTGCAGGTCATCTTGACATTTTCTACCTTGTTTTTAACAGAAAGACACTATTCATTTTTTCCTAATGTTCCTTCTCTGAGAGAAATTAGGTTAACCCCTAAAATCTCTAAAAACTCTGATGCTTGGCTTCAGCAAGACTGCTGCCTCAAATGCCTAAAAGCCCTGTCCGAGAGCCAAAGTGGCCTGTTAAGAGGGATCCTGTTAACTGGCCCAGCTTCTGAAGTCAAACCCTCCCACACATTCACATCAAGATCTATTTTATGGGAACATAAATGTTTATGGGAACATTATGAGGCCTTTTCCCCTCCTGCCTCCAATGCTCCATCCCTGGACTGAACCCTATTTGAACAAACTAGTTATGTATTTTTGTGAGATAAAGTTGCAACAACCTGGGAATTCTACTGCAAAAGATAAACAATATTGCACATTTCTGATTTAATTCATCAGGTCTGCTTTAAAAAAAAGACAAAATGGACTTTACCTCCCTTTGCAAACAGTTTCTCTCTCACATTTAGAAAACCTCCAGATTCCCCCTCATATGGAACAAAAATGTGACCAAAAAAGGACAAAAAAAAAAAGCTTTATTAATCTCACATAAACAGATCCTGATAAGCTGCCACAGATCCTTATCCCAACTGAGACAGGTGAACCACAAGGCAGTGACCCTGAGAAATATCATTGAGGCAGGAGCCTGGTCTAGTCTCATTCCAGAGCTCTAAGCAGGATCTGATTAACAGCCCAATCCTATCCACACTTTCCTGGGAGTAAGCCCCATTGACACTAATTGGACTTACTTCTGAGTAGACATGCATAGGACTGGGTTCTAACTCAGTAGCACTAGGATAACTTCTCTTGCTTCTAACAAAAAGGCAGCATTGTGAGGTCATTGCTCCAGTGTACTAAGACGCCCAGAAGTCCTGGTTCTTAGCCTCATATGCTTTAATTCGCTAGATGCACTTCCTTTATTCTCAACTTGCACTATATTTATTTATTTTGGATATGCCCCTCAGTGTTCATGGTACCTTGCAGACTAAACTAATCAAACCAGCAGTTACTGCCCCAAAGAATTTCCAATCTAACTTTAGACAATGTCTAACTTTAGATAATACTTCTTCTGATAAGTTTATGGGCAACATCTCATACATTTGTGCAATATCTTGTGCAAGTCCAAAGCCAAGTCAGGATCCCATTTTGATCTCTCTGTGTAAGAACTACACATGATCACTTCTGCATGCACAAGGCCCTTAGGTGAGCAACTGGCTAATTTAGGAGACCACCCATAATTTATAAACAAAATGCATACAACAGGAATTAAAAAAACAGACTTTTATCGCTGAAAGCTGGGTGCCTAATTACGAAACCACTTGAACCAGTCACCACAGCGTTCAGGGGTTTGATTCAAGTTCAGGACTATTGAGAAATTTTCAGTTCCAGTTCAGTTTTGGTCCACTTGTAGCAGGTTAGACAAGGATAAATGCACACAAAGGAAGTCGAAGGAGTAAGTTTATTTCCATTGCTAGCAATGCGTCTCGGCGGAATCTTTTCTCCGAGGCTGAGCCGTGAAATACTCAGGCCCCCTAGCTTTTATACAAGTCAGATTTAACTTTGATTGACATACAACTAGCAGCCTATCTCAGCAGCTTTAGCATACTCTAAAAGCATGTTTTTCTCTCCCCTTCCATCTGTGCTTGCGGTCTAGATAGCTCAACTGGTGGTTAGCTTTGTTTCCTGCAAAGACACAAATGTCGTTTAATATCTAGCTGTAAGTGAGCTGCGAGCCCTTCTTTTGACCAGGCACTCTGTACATGCGCAGAACAGGCTCAAATAACTCTGCTCATGTACAAAATCCCAGGAATTTCCGCTAGGCTCTTCTCACACACTGAAAACTCCTATCTGAGTTGCTTTTTGGGGATGTGGGCTGGATTCAGTTCAGCTCTCTGTAATTATTATGTGGTGCCATAACATCATAGAAAGACACAATGTCTGTGAGACACAACACACTGAGTAATCATAGCACAGAAAAGGCCTCTGTGCAAGTTGTCTCCTCAGCATCGGCGGTGGTACCCCCACACTATTGGGGGGGTAGACCAGGGGTGCTATGGGGGCCCCAGTGCAGATTGTTGCCCCAGAGCCCCCAGCAAAATGGCACCCGCACTGCATAGCACCTTTGGATAGTCTCTAGGCACAAGAGGAAGCCTTCTACTCACAAAAGGACAACACTTTCCTCTTTTCCTTTGGTTCTGTAAAAAATAATTATTTCCCCTTGGGGGAAAAGGACTTTACCCTAAGTCAAAGGACTTAGTCTAAAGTGCCCAAATTGTTGTAAATGAAAGGTTGCAATCACAGTTAAGAATGGGCCAGGTGCAGAGACTTCTCTAACGTCCATTGAAATCAATATGATTGACATCTGGAAAAGGTGGTTTAAAGGTAGAATTATCTTTCGAGCAGATCCTAAGATCCATCTTGCTCAGCATCCTGTTTCCAGCAGCTGTGACCAAGAAAAGCATGAAGCTGATGGCCTTCCTCTAGCATCTGGTACAAAAGATATACTGCCTCTGTGTTGCAAGGTGCAAAAAAAAAACAATCCCAGATGTTGCAATGTAATCCCAGGTTCCAAAGCAAACTCAGTAGACAAAGGTGATCAAATCCAGGCCTTTATTGTAATCCATCAGCAAAAGGTTGTAAATCCATCCACGTCTCCAAAGGAGACTGCGTGCATCAGAAGTGGGGAGAAGAGAAGCGTGTAACGCCCCCTTCAGCTGACTTTTATTACAATGTGGGGTTCCCTTCTTGAAACACATACATGGAGACAATTCATTGGTCCGTTACAAATCACCAGTTGTTCACTTTGTACATCTTATTCATACATCATACAGATTTGAGCAGGCCGTAGGTGGTACTGCAACCCCTTAATTCAAAAGCTGACCTCATCTCATCATAAGTTCTTCTAGCTTTCAAAATGGAGCTTACTTACTGAAACGAAATTGCTGCCTAATGCGTTTCTCTGGGAATCTGACCTTTTGATGTTAACCTGGAAATGATTTTGGTGTGTTCTCTTTTAAACTCTAGAATGTAGTTAGACCTCTAAATCTTACTTAAAAGACTGTTATGTGTTAGTTACATGTGTTAATGCACCAAAACTGGTTTGAAATGAAGAACAAAAATATAAAGAAACTAGGCTTAAAGCTTTGATCCTCTATAATATATCTGGGGGATCTGGTGTCTTATACTGTTCCAGCGTGTGTGTGTGCAGCCTGTTGCTCTAGAAGTATCATGACCTATATGCATATATGAAGTCTCTGAACTTAAAGCTTTGATACTGAGTCTGTGTGAAAAAACTTCAAACCGAAAGGTTCAAACTGCGGAAATATATTTTTTTCTCCTGTGGTTTGAAAACAAAGAGCCATTGTCTTGCTCGCACAGTCTTATCACATGTTCTGTTATAGAAAGAACATTTGACATTCCGCCAAGTCCAGCCAAACGTTTGAGTTAAAAAAAAGAAACCATTTAAAAAAACTGTACTCTGACTGAACATTCAAAGAGAGATGGACCAAAAGATACTACAAAAGCGTCAGGTGAGCATTCCTGTTAAACTATACATATAGCGTACCTTCTAACATCTGTATGTGGAAGCTCTCTTTAGCTATCATGGCTAATTAGACATATTGGAGGTAGCTGTACAGGGAAGCTGCCGCTTTTCTGGGGTTTGAGGCACGAGCCTTTTCCAGCCCTTTGTTACAAATTACCACCTATTAAAGTGCCCGGAGATGCCTTCCATCTCATCTGTCTGTTTTCTCAACCCATTTCTGCCCAGCCCGCAGGTGCACGCGTTGGGTCCCTGTTGCATATATGCAACGTTGGGCAGAAATGGCTTGAACAGGCCTCTGCAGGCTAGCAGAATGGCTGCCTTCTCACAGTGGCTTCAGTGTGGTGCTCTTAATTGGTCTCTTTGCACTTAGTTGAGATCGAGGCATCTCTCGATCCACTTAGCGATCCTTATTCTTCAGTCACTCCAGAGGCTTGCACGATTGGTTGCTAGAAAATGAGAGTATTTGGCTAGCATCTGAGAGGTTGGAACAGCAGGAGTTTTGGCCTGGGACTAAACAGGCCGGTCTTGTCAGAAAACACTACCCTCTGGAATCCGCTAGGCCTCGCTGCCTCTGAACTGACTTTAGAAGAGGTATCTCTTTTTAAAAGAGTGCTGTCAGGCAAATATTACAAGCCCGGGTGAAAGGTGGGTCCCAAGAGCAATTAATTTGGGCAGGGGGAGAAAGAATGAATGGGAAGGGATCCTGGAAATGAACAGGCACTGAAAATGTACGGAGATCAGTTGGACTGGGCTTGAGAGACGTGAAAGCAGAGCCAGCCTTAGGAGCTGTGGGGGCCCAATTGGAAACAGGGTCTGCAGGGCCCCAGTGTCACAGCCAAGGTCTGTACAATCCTATAGAAATAAATATATTAGAGACTTTCTACCATCACTATGGTAGAATGGAAAGCAATCAAAATGTGTACTTAAAAAATGCAGGTGAGTTCAGGAACCTAAGCACATTTTACTATAAAATTGCATACAGGGCTGCAATCCTATGCACACTTTCTTGGGAGTAAGCCCCACTGAATACAGTGGGACTTAATTCCAAGTAGGCATGTCTAGGATTGGGTTGTAAATTACCCTAGTTGGGGGCAGGGGGGTACTTAAGCACAGGGCCAGACCAGGGTGATCAAATACAATGGAAGACAGAGTGCCTCTACCTTTAGCCATTGTAGAGGGGATTTTGGCAGGTGCAGCTTAACAGGGAAGGGTATAAAAAGTGGCACCTGCCAAAATCCCCGCCTCTCTACAATGGTTAAAGGTAGAGGCACTCTGCCCCCTTTGTATCTGATAATTCTGGCAGAATGGATACTCCATTCTCTTCCACAGCTTATTTACTGCCTTCCACTCATACATTTGATATATACACACAAGTGTCTTCTTGAAACAGACTGGGGAGAGCCCTGGAATCTGTTTTTACCAGTCATGTTTCTAGTCCTCATGGTGATGAATAGAGTTACCATATACAAAGGGGGAGGACAGAGGTGCCTATGCCTTTAGCCATTGTATAAAAGAGGGGATTTGGGGAGGTGCAGCTCAACATGGAAGGGTTTAAAAAGCTGCATCTGCCAAAATTCCCTCCGCTATACAATGGTTAGATACTCTGTCCTCCATTGTATCTGCTCACCCTGGGCCTGACTGGGAGCAATTGGTCCCATTGGCTTAAAGCTGGCCCTGCATGAAGGGAAAGGAGGAAATAGCTGGGAAGAAATGAACAGAAGCAAATTAAAACAGGAAGGAAGTGGTGGGGAAGAAATAGACTGAATGTGCAAGGAGAGGTTAGGGCTGAGTCTCAGGCAATGTTGAGATGATATGAGGGCCTGTCTAATGTGCCATGCCAATGGGTGACTGATTGATCTCATGGGAGGCAGTAGCACAGAAAAGGTTTACAGGCTGCACAATAACTCTGTGCACAACTACTCAGAAATAAGCCCTGACTGTTTGGAGTAAAGGGAGAGGACAGAGAGCCAGGCCCCTTCCTCATCTTAGCAGACCTTAGACCAACTGCCTGCCTGCAGACATCCTGCCTGGCTTCCACAGAGGGAGAAATCACACAGTGGTTTTGTGTGTGTGTCTGTCTGTGATTTTGTTATTGCAAGCTGTCTGGGGGGGTTCTTCAAGTCAAAAGAAGGCAAGGTAAAAATAACAAAGAAACAAAACAAACAAAGCCTTGTTCAGCCTTGGACTAAAACTGTTGGCTCAGTTGCTCGCCAAAGGGGCACTGGGCTTGAATCTGGGCATGATGTGTATGCGCAACCTCCTGATTTTAGAAATGGGTTATGTCAGAATGCCAGATGCAAGGGAGGGCACCAGGATGCAGGTCTCTTGTTATCTGGTGTGCTCCCTGGGGCATTTGGTGGGCCGCTGTGAGATACAGGAAGCTGGACTAGATGGGCCTATGGCCTGATCCAATGGGGCTGTTCTTATGTTCTTAAACTACAATTCCCAGGAGGCCTTGCAGGTCTCTTGTTGTCTTGTGTGCTCCCTGGGGCATTTGGTGGGCCGCTGTGAGGTACAGGAAGCTGGACTAGATGGGCCTATGGCCTGATCCAGTGGGGCTGTTCTTATGTTCTTCTGCCTCTAGTACTGTGTCAATTGCTAGGGGCAGATTTCTGATGGGGTGACGTGGGTGTCCAAATTTCTGCCAGTACAGTAGCCTGAATCCTGCATACAAACCCTTCTGCTTGAAGATGTGTGTCGTTAGTTGTGCTTACAAGATGACGTTGGATTTTGCCTAAGTCAGGGCCCAGTCCTGTGCAGTGTGCGCTGGCTCACCGTAAGGCACATTTGCAGGGCTTCATGCCAGCCCAGCGCCAGAACTAGCCCAGCGCCAGCAGGCAATGGGTTAGAACTGGGGGATAGCCAATGCTCCATCACTCAGTGGTTGCCCAAACAGCCAGGTGGAAGAGAGGTAGGTGGGGGGAGGCAGGTGAGGAGGCAGGTAGGTGAGGAGGCCAGGAGAAGGAGCGGGGCAGGCAGAGGGCGGGACCGGTGCAGCTCAGCTCCACCAGATCCTGAGCTCCGTGTCAGGCCACACGGCCCAACTCAGAGCTCTTTGATTCTGCACTAGCCCAAGGGTTGCTGCAGAATCGAGTAGCCCCATTGCAGGGCTGCTTTCCTTACCTGGAGGAAAGGGATGAATGTCCCCTCCCCTGAGGAGCTGCTGGCAGCTGCCTGGTTGCATACTGCATGCCGCGGCAGCCATTTTTGGTGCCACTGCAGCAACCTGAGGCAGCTTAGCTGTTAATGTATACTGATTTGGGTTATTACGAGACAAATGGTATGCTCCTGCTCCGGTTAGCTTTTTGTTAGAGACAGAAGCATTCTGCACATGTTTGCTTAAAAAAAGAAGTATATTCCATCTTTTCCCTCCAATCCAGAGGTGTTAAGGTGACTAACCAACACAGGGATAACAACAATATGCAAATACAATCACTGAAATAGCAGTGTAAAAATGATTAAGCAAAAATGACTAAAAACTAACTGATCTTGGAAGCTAAGCAGGGTCAGGCCTGGTTAGTACTTGGATGGGAGACCGCCTGGAAATACCAGGTGCTGTAGGCTTATACCATAGTCTTTTGAGACTGAAGGTTGCCAACCAATTTAGTCATACTAAGAACCACAGTCATAGGCAAAACCGAGATTGCTGGAAGAAAATGTTTATATCAGCCAATGAAATGCTGCTAAGGAGAGCGCCAGCTAAACCTCTGGTAGCAAGGAGTTCCATATTGGGTCCTTTCTAAAAGATCACAGGGGATGGCCGGTTTCATATTGGGTAGGAGGGGAATCTTTGACCTAATCCATTTAGGATTTAAAAATGTACAGCCAACACCTTGAATTGCATCTTTGATCCAGAAGCTACTTTAGGTGTATTTCAAAGTGGCCATCTCCGTAGAAAGCCAACTGATAACATCTTGTGAAGATGGCATTGAAAATCCACTCCCTTGTATATGATACCAAATCCTTTTAGAGACCCAAACCATAAAATGCTTTCCTAAATTCTGACCTCTCATTTGTTGCCCCCAGAGTTGGACAAGTTCTTAATCATACCTGCTTTGACATTTTATCGATTGCTGGTGGGCATGAGTGAGACAGCTCTAGACAAGATCGACTTCATCTTTAAGTTTACAATAAGTTCCAGTCTCGGCCTAAAGAAATTGAGTGAAGCTCAAGAACACATAAGATTAAAGCAAAATTGTGCCCAAATGTGCTTGCCTGTACAACCCCCAGAGAGACTCAGATCAAGAGCCTGATGGGGAGAGGAGGGGAAAGAAAGTGTCAGGACTGAAATAGCTGGAGGTGGACATGCAGTAAACTCCTGAGAAGCTTCCAGCCCAATCCTACCTACTGTAAATGCTTGCCTATAAGTCGATCTCACAGATAAGTTAAGCAGGTTTTGAGCCAAAATTCATGGAATTTTCTGTGACCCTCTGATAAATAGGGGGTTAAACTTAGGGGGGTGTCTGACTATAGTTTTGTCTGATGTTACCCAAGGCCAAATTCTGAAAAATAACCTACCAGTAATTGTTACCTAAGAACTGTACAGTCTCTCATTTATTTAAAATATAGTAAAAGATCATAAGATACATTTTTATTCTTTAACTTTTAAAATTCTGGTCTTCACAACCTTTTTGTAAATAGTATCAGAGTAAGTGCACTATAATCAAAAGACCAGTAGAACAGTGGTTCCCAACCTGGGGTACATGTACCTCCAGGGGCACTCGACAGGACCTTTAGGGGTGCATGAAAAAGAATTGAATAATGGCAGAAAAAGGCATGTAGTGCTCCAGAATGCCTTGCAGGGCCACCAAGCCTGGAAGGGAGGTAGCTTCTTGGCTGTGAAAGCCCCTCCAATAGCTGATTTTTGGTCATCAATTCATGTATGAATCAGTGATTGAAAACCAGTACAGAAAAAAAAAGCTGAAACTTAATATGGAAAGTGATCAATCACCAAGAATTTCTCAGGACACTTCTCAGGTGTCTTTATTAAGGTGTCATATTAAGGTGTCCACTTAATATGGAAAGTGATCAATCACCAAGAATTTCTCAGGACACTTCTCAGGTGTCCTCAGGTGTCCTCAGGACATTTCTCAGGTGCAAAACAGTGAAAAGGCAGAGTCTTCAGTTCTTCAAACAGATAAAAAGAGAAAATACTGTGATGAGTGCATGAAGTATGAGTTTTTATACAGAGGAGATGAGGGCTTATATTATTCATATTAATTACAAACATTTAGCTAATATGAGGGGTACAATTTATGGAAATGGGCTGACAAGAGGTATGCAAGTGAAAAAAGGTTGGGAACCACTGCAGGAGAACTAATAGTTCTTGAGTTCTTGACAACTATTAGTTCTTGAGAACTATTAGCCGCCTTGAGTCCCTTCGGCAGGGTAAAAATAAAGTATAATAATAATAATTATTATTATTATTAACAGTATTTATATACCGCTATTCAACTAAAAGTTTACAAAGCGGTTTACAGAGAAAAATCAAATAACTAAATGGCTCCCTGTCCCAAAAGGGCTCACAATCTAAAAAGATGCAAATGAATACCAGCAGACAGCCACTAGAACAGACAGTGCTGGGGTGAGGTGGGCCAGATACTCTCCCCCTGCTAAAAAAAGGAGCACCCACTTGAAAAAGTGCCTCTTACCCAATTAGCAGGGGTTAAATTAGTCAGATCCTTCTTTAAGGTGCCTGGTGTGTTTAGCCAGAGGCTCTACATATAGCATACAACTTTTAACACATAACTGGGAGTGTACAATTCAATTCACAGCAGAGAGACAAGCAACAAAGAATGACTCTGAGCAAGTGCAGCTGCACCTAGTTGCAACCCTATTTACTCAGAAGTAGACAATTTGCTTTCCATGGGTGTTATTCTTAAGTAAAGGCGCACTGAATTGTAGCCTGGGACTTTGTTTCAAATGGAAACGAGGATTACATCCTGGTGTCTAAAAAACAGACCCCTGCCAAATATTTGCAAAATGGAATGAGACTGCAGCCAAGTCTTCTAAAGAGAACGAGACTTGCTTGATTTCAATGATGCCTTCAGCTCTTTTTCAGGAGGAGAGTAAAAGATTAACTTTGGCTGCAGCTTTGCCCTGGAGGGGTTGCCTTGGAGATTAACAGCACTCTATCTCGGCATTGCTTCTCAGGTGCTGTGAGTTGCCCGTCCCCTGAGTGATCTCGGAGATAAGGCAAGATGATTATCTAAGTTTGAACTATTGGCAGAAATTTCTCACCCTATAGGCGAGTATCTGTGGTATATCCTGTGGCATTACTAGGGTTTGCATCACCCAGTACGGGAGGGCAGTGCATCACCCCTATGATGGACCACTTCCCATGCAGTGGGCAGGGCAATGCCCCGGGCAGTGGGCATGGTGATGTACCATTGACCCACCCCTGCTGGTTTTTATAACTTTTGATAGAATAGGGATATTTCAATGCAGTTTGTTTCATCGCATTCTGCAAGAAATGACACATCGAGTGATATAACATGATGGTATTATTCAAAAATACAAAGATTTTTAAAAATTTTGGCGAGCGATGGTGTCATTCCCCCCTGTGTGCGTCACCTGGTGCGGCCCACACCCCTTCACCTCCCTACTGACACCACAGCCCATATCCCCCTCTGCCAATGCAGCTGTACCAGTGGGGCATGTGCTGCATCCCACAGGGGAGTTTTGGGTCCAGGAGGCTTCCTTGAGGTAAGGGAACATTTGGGCAAACCTCTCCTGCCCCAATGGGTCTCCTTGTACCTGCACCACTGCAAGTCTGAGTGGACCTGGGTCATCGGATCAGTGCTTGGAAGGGGGATAGGATTTCAGTGGAGCTGCCGCTACTGATACTGCCCCCTTCCCGGCCTAGATCTGCCATCTCCAAGCCCCAGTCTCCTTCCCGTTTTCCCCCCCATGCTGACATACTGACACCCGGACTCGTTAACAGGCCGCTGGCTGCTCACCACTTGCAGTGATGGCCAGGCTGCATCGTATGGCCTGCTGCCTTTTGCAACATCCATAGAGCACACTGTGCTGCCAGAACGAGTTTGGATAGTGCAGCAGGCCATTAGGATTGGACCCTTCCATACCTAAGCTTAGTTACATTAGATCAAGGCCTGATGAACAAGCCATTATGAGGAGGGAGGCATTTAAGAAGGGACTTGAAGGAAAGAAGAGTTTGACCCAGCCTGCCTTTTTACTTTGCCTTACTTTTTCTTTAGGTGCACCTATTGTGGAGTGATGTATCTCCCAGTAAGACATATCTTCAATCAACTCTTCTTTATCTGCTTGTACCTTCTGGGCCTGCTGCTTTTCACTACATTATTGCACCTGCAGCACCGTCTTTTCAACCTGACTTGGAGGCTCAACTTTAAAACCGCACCTCATCCTCTAGAATGCCCTTCTTCTCCCAAGATGACCCACCATCATTTAACATATTCTCCATTCATAAATAAAAGTATTTGGACTGTGGAAACCGCGGGGCGCTTGGGGAACCAGATGGGACAATATGCCACTCTCTATGCTTTGGCCAAGCTCAACGGGCACCAAGCTTACATCCACCCAACCATGCATCGGAAGCTAGCATCACTATTCCGGATCACTTTGCCTGTGATTCCTGCTAGGGTGGTTGGCAAGATCTGTTGGAGAGATATCAGTATGCATGATTGGATGTCAGAGGATTATCGTCACATCCAGGGCAACTACGTTCGGTTGACAGGCTATCCTTGTTCTTACACCTTCTATCACCACATCCGCCAGGAGATACTTCAGGAGTTCACTTTCCATGATCACATCAAGGAAAAGGCCAACCGATACCTCCGGAGACTGCGTGGGCGTCGCAGGAACGTGACGTACGTTGGAGTGCATGTTCGGAGGGGGGATTATGTCAGGGTGATGCCCCAGGTCTGGAAAGGTGTGGTGGCTGACAGAGGCTACCTAGAGATTGCTATCAACTACTTCAGAGAGAAGTACAACAATCCCATCTTTGTGGTGATCAGCGATGGGATGCGGTGGTGCAAGAAAAATATTGATGCCTCCAGAGGGGATGTTTACTTTGCTGGTGATGGGCGGGAGTCATCACCAGGGAGGGATTTTGCTCTCCTTACTCATTGCAATCACACAATAATGACCATTGGGACTTTTGGCATCTGGGCTGGCTACCTGGCAGGAGGGGAGACTGTCTACTTGGCCAACTACACCCTCCCAAATTCTCCCCTCCTCGATGTTTTCAAGCCCTCAGCTATTTATTTGCCTGAATGGAAAGGGATCGCAGCAGATCTCTACCCTCTCCTCATCCCTCCTCCCTTGCCCAAGACATCTCTCCTGCTCAAATCCAGAAGCTCTAAGTTTAACTTAAAGCAGAAAGTTGCCAGTACATGCACAATCAGAAAACTGTGGAAGGGGTTATGTGGGAAATGATCGCACCTGGCACATGTGAGAGAGGCCATTTGCATCAAGTCAAAATGTCTCCCAACATGACTTTGAAAGATCTAGCTTGGTCTGCGATAGTGGCTCCCGCACTTCGAAACATATATTTTATTGTGTAATCATTAAATGGAAGAAAAATATGCACATATAAAAAGGTACATACGATTAGCATTATTAAAGGGGGAGAGAGAAAAGACAAAATGTGTACATACCAAAGTAGAGTAACACTGCTGTGCCTATACAACGGTTAGGAAGCCCAATCTTATGCTCCCCCCCGTGCACAGGGGAGCTGCGTGCCAAAATGGCCGACACTGTATCCTGTGGGCCAGGGGCAGCTGCCGGAGTCTCCTCAGGTTAAAGGAACATTTGTTCCGGCGACCCCAGAGGGTCTTCTTGGTGCAGCGCCAGCAATAGTGCAGAACCAAGGAGGCCCATGTAAGGCCTCCAGTCTCAGGAAGAGGCATAGAATATGGTGTCAGAATCTCCGGCCCCCCCAGGCCTGATCTCCCCCCCTCCCTCCACCTAGTTCTGCACCTGCCCTCCCCCCACACTGAAAAGCTGTTCCGCTAGCTGGAGGAGAAATGTACCACTGGCTGTTCCTACTGCAGGTTCTCCTGGCATTGAAGCCCAGCACTGATTGCCTTTCAACACTTTTCAACTGGTGCCTATGGTGTGTACCGCTGGTGCTGGGCTCCATGCTAAACCGGGCCAGCGGTAGCGCTGAGCCCTAGCGTTGGCACTGGGTGCCGTTAACATGCTACAAAGCACATTTATAGCACCTGATGAGTAGGGAGCACTGGAGCAGGATCCATGCCAGTCAGGTGTCAGGCCCAGCACCAGCTGAAGGAGCATATGCCACTGGTGGGGGCAAGTGATACCACCGGGTGCCAGTACGGCTTCTGGAGGACAGGGGAGGTTGGAACAAAGGCAGTGGGGCAGGGTGGGGGAGGAACCAGGGCAGGAGGGGGGGTGGGACTGGTGGAGCCCTGTTCCTCCAGATGCTGAACTTCATGTCAGGCCAGAAGGCCCAACATAGAGGCTCTTGAGTCTGCACTGGCAAAATAGCTGGTGCAGACTTGAGAAGCTCCATTGCGAGGCTTGGGGCTTTCCCTGGGGAAAGGGGACAAAAGTCCCCTTCCCCCAAGGATACCTCCAACTGCTTCCCGGTGCCCACTGGATACAGCGGTAGCTGCTTTGGTTTCCCAACTTGTTGAATGATAGCTGCTTTGGTAGCTGCTTCAGCTGCCCAACTTGTTAAATGATACAGAACACTTCATGTATTATATAAAGTTGTAGGTCAGCTAAACATAGCTGAATGGTTTAGAAGAATTTTGGACAGAATGCTGTTCAGTTTTTCTAGAAATTATTTTTGGAAGCAGCCAGATGGATTTGTTGAATAGGTTAATTAATTTTTTTCAGACTAAGAATTTTCAAGGTAATTTGCAGCCATTTATTTTCCTCTTGTATGGTGTAATTTAGACATATATTTCTAGAATCTTCTTTTTCTAGATCTGTAATACATGTATTGTTGAAACAAGCAAACAAGCTTGGCTGTGGGTGTTGATGCTTTCTTCTGAGGCAGATTGCCATTTCAGAGGGTCAAAGATAGTGGGTAATGGAAGGTCTCCCTCCAGACTCAAGAGAAACAGGCGTAAGATGAGAGAACAAGCCACATAGGAGGGGCAAGGCTTGATGTTCCTCCTATTCCTTATGCTCATATTGCTTTCAGGAACTAGAAACATCATCAACCCAAGACAGCCATTCACATGCTCCTGGAAATCCCCACATAATGTGCCAAAAGCAGAGCAAAAGACTGAATGAGACACACCTCCTAAGAATGTGACCGCTGAAGACTCACTGAATCAGTCATAGGATTGGTATCAACCTGAATGGGAAGAACTGTAAAATTCCCTTTTCGCAGTTTTCTCTGAGCATTTGGGGCAACTTTAGAAATGGGCGATCTGGAGAAATGCCCCTTGTCTTTGAGAAACTTAGCTTCATTTGAACATTCTCAGATATTTCTCTTTGGAAAGAACTCTGACATTCATTTCAGGTTTCAATATGTTCCAGAATTTTGGAGTCAACCCTCCCACGAATCTAATGGACTCCCTCTCCATCTCCAGCCCCAGCTGTACATTCACCAGTTATTATTATTATTTATTATTATTTTATTAATTTATACCCCGCCTTTTTGCCCAACAGGCACACAAGGCAGCTAACAAACAATTTAAAAGTACAACATAAAAAACAATCATTAAAAACAATTTACAATAATTAAAAAATCTAAAAACAAAACAAACCCCATGGATTTTCATATAAAAAGCAAGAACGCCAACCAGCCTGTCAACAATTAAAAGCTTTTTGAAATAAAAAGGTCTTCAGTCCACGCCGAAACGTTAGCAACGAGGGAGCAGTTCTCAGTTCTAAGGGGAGAGTATTCCACAGTTCGGGGGCCACCACCAAGAAGGCCCTCTTCCTGGCTGCCGCCCCTCTCACATCTCTTAGTAGCGGCACAGTCAAAAGGGGCCCCCCAGATGATCTAAGAGCACGGGCTGGATTGTAGGGAAGGAGGCGGTCCCTCAAATACCCCGACCCGAGCCGTAAAGGGCTTATCTCCTTAAACCAGACAGCCAGTGTCTTAGAAAAGAGAAGGGTGATCCATTATTTACTTACTTACTTACTTACTTAGGGCTCAATCCTATCCAGTTTTCCAGTGCCGGTGCAGCCATGCCAATGGGGCATGCACTGTATCCTGTGGTGGAGGGACAGTCACAGAGGCCTCCTCAAGGTAAGGGAACATTTGTTCCCTTACCTTGGGACTACATTACAGCAGCACCAGTGCTGGAAAGTTGGATAGGATTGGGCCCTTACTTATTTACAAATTTATACCCCGCTTTATCTCCCATTCAAAGTGGCTAGCGACTGGATCCTAGTGTCAAAATCCATTACACTTGTCTGGGTTCATCTCTATAGCTTACCATAGCCCAGTCTTTTGCACTGTAGAGAGTTAAGTCTCCTATTTAACTGCTGCTGCTGTACTTGGATTGTGCAGACCTGGCCTTGGTGATCCATGCCACAGTGACATCAAGGTTAGACTACTGTAGCATGCTCTATGTGGGGCTGCCCTTGAAGACGGTTCAGAAACTGCAATTAGTGCAGAATACGGCGGCTAATGTAGTTACTGGAGGTAGTCAGTTCAACTCTGTCGGGCCACTTCTCCAGCAGCTGCACTGGCTGCACATTTGTTTCCGGGCCCAATGGAAGGTGCTGGTCTTGACCTTTAAAGCCATATATGGCTCAGAGCCAGGGTACTTAAGAGCCCTCCTAATTCCTTATTGTCCGGCTTATCCCCTTAGGTCAGGGGTCTCCAAACCCAGGCCTGGGGGCCAGATGTGGCCCGCGGCAAACCTCTATCCAGCCCTCGGCCAGCCTCTGATCCTCTGGCCCAGTTGATCAAACACAACCAGAGTTGTGCTTGTGGGGTGAAGAATTGGGGGTCCATTTAAGTGTGTGCTTTATTTCTTGGGCTGTGTTCATGCTTGGAGAAGTCCTGGAAATTTGAACCCATTCATTTATTCATTCATCTAAGTTCCATCTCTAATGTATTTATTTAAATTTTATATTTAATTTTTCCAGCCCTCAACACTGTGCCAGATATTTGATGTGGCCCTTCAGCCGAAAAGTTTAGAGACCCCTGCCTTAGGTCATCGGAGAAGGCCCTCTTACGAGTGCCTACTGCACAGGAATGTACGTGGGGCGGCAGCAAGAAATAGGGTCTTTTCAGTAGTGACACCAATGTTACAGAACTCCCTCCCCCTTGATTTATAAACTCCTCCCTCCCTGGAAATGTTCTGGCGTGGCCTGAAAACATTTATTTTTAGACAAGACTTCTGAGTTCTTGGCCTTTTAAAACATTTTTTAACATTTTTTTTAACATCTGATTTTTACAGACTTGGGATTTCATAAAATTGCTGCTGATGCTCTTTTAATTGTAACAATGTCTGATTGCTATTTTTTAAGATGTTTTTAATTGTGATGGTTTTAATGTTTTAAACCCAAATCCTAACCCACTTTCCAGCACTGGCATATCTGTACCAATGGGACGTGCGCTGCATCCTGCAGTTGGGGGGCACTCACAGAGGCCTCCTCAAAATAAGGGAATGTTTGTTTCCTTATCTAGGAGCTGCATTGCCCTTATGTCAGTGCTGGAAAGTGGGTTAGGATTGCGCCCTTAAGTGCCCCTAAATGTGCGATGTGATCTGAAGGAAAGTAAGAAGGCATATACCCACAGTGGGGATAGGAGGGCTTAAGTACTTAGGTTTCATCCTGATCACACACACCCTCTGACGTATTGTCTTCCCCAACTTTGTAAATGCTAGCAGTCTGGGAAGTGAGCATGTGAGCAAGCGGAAGAGTCAGAAGAGGAGGGTGGGGCCACCTAGAATATCCCAATTCCTCTTCTCCAGACGTTTCTTCACTCATTTGCTCAATCACATCAGTTCTGCAAGCATTTTTCAGGGAGCGCAAACTGAGTAGAGCAGGAACAATAGAGTTGGGGGCTGGTGCTCGGACAGTCTCAATGCCAGCCATGGAGACTACCTGACTAATAAGAATTTACTTGGGGGGGGGGGAATTCCCCACCTTTCTTTCAGCTAATGACGGCAACCTTGGAAAACAAGTGCCAGCCTCTGACGTCTCCACTAGAGGGTGCCATTGTTCTAGGAACGAACAGCAAGTCTTGTGGGAAATCCCCAACATGCAAATGAACTTGAAGGAAACCAGTTCATTTCCTTGCTGAAGAGCTTCTTGCACAATGAAAAATCTGAAAGGCCAAATAACCCAACAGCAAATATACAGCTATTTTAACTGATAATGTGAGTCATTTTTTTTTCTCTTTTGAGAAGACCCTAGTTAAGAAAGAAAGAAAGAAAGAAAGAAAGAAAGAAAGAAAGAAAGAAAGAAAGAAAGAAAGAAAGAAAGAAAGAAAGAAAGAAAGAAAGTTCTTTCACTGAAATGTGGCTAGAGACCACAACTAGGGCTTTTACCACACAGGAACTTTAAATTGATTTGTGCTTCAGGCAGCTATACTGGGAATGTAAAATGCACAGTGGTTGGAATATACATTTATATCATCTAATGCAATCTAACCTGCATTAATCTTTCACGTATGGTTCAAAAGCCCTTTTTACTGTCTTGTGAGACTGCAGCTTCAGTAACTTTCTTGTAGGTGGTTATTATTATTATTATTATTAGTAGTAGTAGTAGTAGTAGTAGTAGTAGTAGTAGTAGTAGTAGTATTTATATACTGCTTTTCAACAGAAAGTTCACAAAGGGGTTTACAGAGAAAAATCAAATAACCAATGGCTCCCTATCCCAAAAGGACTCACAATCTCAAAAGATGCAACACCAGCAAACAGCCACTAGAAAAGACACTGCTGGGGTGAGGAGAGCCAGTTACTCTCCCCCTGCTAAAAAGAGGAGCACCCACTTGAAAAAGTGCCTCTTACCCAGTTAGCAGGGATAACTGGTTTACTGGCAAACCTGTACAAATATGACACAGCTAGCGCTGGATCAAATATTCTCCATTGTAGGTTTTTCCTGTCCTGATCAATAGCAATGGCTCATAGGATGAGAAAGCATTTGGAGGGGGGGGGCAAGACGCACAGCCATAGACTGCCAAAATGACGAAAGGACGTCAGCCATGAATAAATAAACCAAACAGCCAGGAGAGTAAAAAGCAGGGAGGATTGAACTTCTGCTGCAGCACCTTGGCCAGCTCCACACCAGCAACTTGCTGGGACCTAATGTATCTTGCCCTGGTCACCTATCCCAGGCTCCACCCCTCTCTGAGATGACCATAGATATTTAAAGGGGCAGTCCTTGTACTTGAAGCCTTGTGTTCCTGTGCTGCTCAGCTACATCCAGTTAAATGTCCTCACCAGTTGGGTGCAACGATTGAGTATCTATGGGAACATGAGTATTGGGTCAGATATTCTGACCCAGGGGAATCTAAACTGGAAATCTGAGGGAACTCTGGAGGACTAGGGCTTGGAATGATGCCAACATATGGACCTGATGTTTCTGTAACCTCTGCCACTAGACCCCAGGACCTTGGGGCACCTCTCCTGGACCCAAAGCCAAACCTTCTGCAAAGCCAAGCCTTGCCTAAAACCAAGACACAACAGATTTTTGGAGTAAAAACTAGTTATTAGATAGGAATTTCTCCTGAAAAACTCTCTCTGTGAATATTCATTTTGAATTTTTTTTTTTTTTAAATACTGTTTGGCACCATTGTTTCCTAAAGCTTCTGCTTTTTAAGTGCAATTTTTCCTTCTGGCTGTGCCCACTTCCTGATTGGTCACATGATTGGCTGCATGATCCCAGCCAATCAGGCATTCTGTACTGAACTGCATGATCCTGTAATGCTACACAGCAATCACATATGACTGTGGGATCAAATTTACCCTCACCAAGAGAATTATCGGAGAATTATCTGACATGTGCCAGTACATCTCATGAACATTCTGGTGCCTTTGGCTAATTACCAAGTGCAGAGATCTCAAACTCTTTTCATGGAGAGGGCCGAAGCTAGTATTCGTGGTACCTGCTGAGGGCCGGAAGTGACATCATTAAGCAGAAAGTGATGTCATTAAGCAGATGATGACCAGAAATGAGCACTTTATTCTCACATAGAAGCTCATTAGCTGCAAATGACAGAAGAGAAAATATGCAAATCTTGTTCATACTTTCAAGATATGAGAGAGCCCAATTATCATGCTGGAAGAGCTCATTTATAACAGGGGGAGGAGAAATTGCTTCCAGGGGCCACATTTGGCCTGCGAGCATTATGTTTGACCCTCCCTGACCAAGTATCACCCACATTTTCATGAAATATTTGATAATGCCAAGATTGCAAAAGGCACATTTGCTCAATAGTCAAAGCGAGCCTGCAACTCCAAGTGCTGTCTCCCTTTCACAATCCGGGACAATCCTTGGTCTCCCATGGTCAATGTCAGTGTTTGGGGTAGTAAACGATGGCATTGCAGTCATTGCTTGCAGGATAGCCGTTCTTGCCATTTACCAGAAAATGTCAGAAATCATCGTGTCAGCCGGTTTGCTTTGGACATCTACCAACCTACCGTGCTATAAATGAGGTCATTTGACAGTAAACAATGAAAATGAGTTGAGCCACAGAGAAGACATGATCCCTTGTCTCCTTTTATCATTCTGTCTGTCTGCGCAGCCAGGCAGGTGGGATAAATATTGCAGGAAGGGGCAGGGATGGTTGTTTTACAATCCTGGCTACCCAACGCTGGAACCATTAGTGGATTCCAACAGGATGTTTCTGATCCCCTGAGAGCATTTTCCATGCATTGATTTGCCAGCCACAGCACTTCATTGCTGACTGTAAAGAGAGAAAACAGAGGGTTAGGAAGGAGAGAGAGAGAGAGAGAGAGAGAGAGAGAGAGAGAGAGAGAGAGAATGAAAAACATAATGAACAGATAAATGTGAGAGGAGAAAAATAATCCACAAAGATACAAGAAACAGTCTTCCTGACTTTCTGTGTCTTTTTATTCCCCAGTCTGGCTCTCTCTCCCTTTCCAGCTGTCCAAGAACAGCTGGAGAGACAGACACCCAAAAGCAGCCAATCCCAAAAGAACAGGGGAGGGGCTTATCCTTACCTCCTTTTCAACCCATGGCAAATTGCAGAGACTCCAGGGATTAGCTGGGATGTACATTCCCAACAGTTGGTCTGAATGAATAACAGAGTGTGAAAGTGAGTGCAACAGAGAGAGAGAGAGAGAGGCAACAACCAGGAGGCTAGAATTAAGGAGAAAAAAGAAGGTGAAGAAGAATACTAAAAGTACAACTGGGAAGAACTGAACAGGAATGAACGGAACAATTCTGGAAAGGATGGAGGGATGTCCAACTGTGACGGGGTAAGTGGTTTATTTGTAAAGAGGCACCCTGAGAGGGAAGTCAAGGACAATGCAAGGTGGTCAAAGAGGTCAAGGTCCGGTGCCAATCAGTGGTGGTCTCTTGGCACGCATTCGCTTGGGCCAACATTGATCATCTCCCTGCCCTGGCATCTTGAGAAATAAATGAAGGATAAAGCAGTTTGGAAACATAATGGCAACAGTGTGGGGGGCGGGGGGGGATGGAGAGAGATCTGTGAAGTGGCTACAGATAGTTTGGAGGTTGTGGAAAGAAGATAAGGAGTATGAACAGGCACGCACTCCCCCCATTCACAACTAAACTTATGGTTTTGGTGTGATGTAATGAGAGGTCTTGAAAACATGTACAACAGTATCTGCTTTCATCACCTGAAGGCAAGGAGTGTGTAGGCGGACAGATGGGTACAGGCTGAAAGGAAGGAGGCATGTATGGCAGCGTCAGGATAACAGGGATAGACCTGGCCAGGAAGGGATTAAGTGGTGGGGCGTGGGTTCAAATCCATTAGAAAAATTTACCATGGAGGAAAGATCTACACCATGATGGTTCTACAGAAACTCCACATACAGAAGCGTATGACCCTGAATTTCAGTTGCTAGGGAGTGGCGGAAGGAGAAGGCTGTTTTTTCAAGTCCTGTTGGAGAGGTTTCTGGATGCATCTAACAGGCCATTGTGGTTGAACCAGACCAGCCGGTGGTCTGATCCAGTAGAGCTCGATTTTTGTCCACATGCAAGCAAGCAAAGTGGCTAAATGGAGCCGGTACAGTTTGAAAGCTAGAGCGATGCGATCGAGACCAGGATTCAAATATCTGCTCAGGGTGCACACACCCCCAGCAAATTGCACCTTGGTCTTCCTTTCTGTAAAATAGGGATAATGTCCATTTCCTTTCATGTCTTGCTGTGAGACTGAGAGAGATGTAATCTGCAAAGCCATTTTAAAAGCGATAGACATTATCAGTCCCAGACTAGCATTTTGTACCCCAGTCTTGGCTCTGCCTTATTCAGCCCCAGACCTGTGACCTTGATGCTGACTCCTCTACTTGAACTCAGAGGATCTGAGTCTTTTGGGCTGGAAATCCAAAGGTCAGTGATGCTGGACTTAAACCTGTGGCTGGAGGTAGTCACTTCTCTATGTGGTCACAGGTGTCACACGGTCTCCTTTTCAGTGGCTACCATATGGCTCCTGGTTATTATTGGACTTCAGTCTCAGTTGTGGAATCAGGAATGATTGTGCTTTTCTTATAATCTTGGACTCTTACCCAGTCCAAGAAAGGATGCTTGCAAGACTTGCAGATGGTCTTGGCTCATGTACTAGATCTGACCAAAGACATTTCTGGCCCAAATAGGATAGAGCTCTTGGAGGACTGGAGGTACATCCCCCCCCCCGTCCTTTTACTAAGTAGATTGCGTCACTTGCCTGTGGTCTCTGGATCTTTCTGTTCAGCAGGCCCCTGCTTGTGTGCATTTTCTTTATGCGTGTGGCACACTTTGTTCTGGATTGTGAAAGCCGGCCTGTGAAGACCCTGTAGGATATTATCATTTTGCCTTTCAGTAGAAGTTTGAAGTGGATGGCGTTTGAGTGGCTTCCATTCAGGGCTGGCAGGGCTGGCCCACTCATGAGGCCAACTGAGGCAGTTGCCTCAGGCAGCAGAGTAGTGACGTTGACCACCCACTCCGCTCTTTCTTTTCCTCTTACTCCCTGGATTGGGAAAAGAAGAGGGGCACTGAGCAGAGGAGAAAGTGTGGGGGAGAGGAGAGTGATCAGCTAGATTCCTTTTCCAATCTGGAAGGAACAACGACTGACATATGATCAGGTTGGGTTGGGGGAGCAGCACAAGGGGATCTTGGGCCAGCTTTGGAGGCTGGTGTCAGGGGTCGGCATCCTCAGACACCTGCCAAAACCCACACCCCTGCAACAGGACCACTACCAACCCCTGGAGCAAGCAGCTCTACTCCCCGTTTACTTGGCCTCTCCAAATGTGCAGTAAGTTAGAAGAGAGGAGAAGCAGCAGCAGCCTCTACTCGCCTTAACTTCTGCTTCCAGGTGGCGGGGGGAAGGGCCCAAAAGGAGAGGACAATCCAATGGGGCAGTAGAGAGGAGGGCAGTGACAAGGAGATCCACAGGAAGCATCTTGCCCAAACCCATCCCACAGAACAGCAGCGTATCCTAATTATCAGAAAGGGCCCATTCTACCTTAAGATGGCAGGGACTGAACCCAGGCCCTTCTGCATGCAGGACAGGTGCTTTGCCGCTGAGCTGGAGCCCCATCTAGTGAGGAGAGGTGAAAAGCTGTGAAGCAATAGACAAGTCCTCACCTGAACCCACAAATGCACAGGGATTATACTAAGCTTCCTCTTTGTACTAACGTTGCAGAAATTTGGTGGGGAATGTTTGAAGCTGCTGCTGCTGGTGGTGGTGTATATTTGTATATTGTTTTTCAACAAGAAGTTGTTCACAAAGTGGTTTACAAATCAAAATAAATCAAGAAATCGTTCCCTGTCCCCAGAGGGCTTACATTCTACAAAAAGGTGCAGAAGAGATACCAGCAACAGGCCCTGGAAAAGATGCCTTGCTGGGGCCTTGCTGGGGTGCCAAGGCCTTGGGGTGCCAAGGCCTTGCTGGGGTGCCAAGGGACAGTTGCTCTTTCTCTGCTAAATATAAGAGGACCCCACTGTACAAGGTGCCTCTTGGCTCAGTTGTTTTCAAAGGTCTGGCAATAATAGTGTCATCAACTCTAAAATCCTACAATGGCAGGGCTGGGAACAGTGTGGCCACAATTGCTGCTGGCCACATCTGTGACTGCTGTGATTTAATATAATAATATATATACAGTATTTATATACCGCCTTTCTTGGTCTTTATTCAAGACTTTATTCAAGGCGGTTTACACAGGCAGGCTTATTAAATCCACGCAGGGATTTTTACAAATTGAAAGAAGGTTCTCTCTTTCAAGAACCACCACATTCAAGATGTTACACTCCGATCTGGTTTAACATTCTGGCCTCCATCCTCCCACGCTCCGAGCAGATGGAACAGCTCAGCTGCAGCTTGTCAGCTGCTTCAAGGTCGCACGGTGCCGGTGGCCTCGAACTGGCGACCTTGTGGATGTTAATCTTCAGGCAAATGGAGGCTCTACCCTCTAGACCAGACCTCCTGCCCATACATATTGGACCACTTCAGGCAGGCTGACCCTATCCATGAGGCCAACTGGGGTGGTTTCCTCAGGCAGCAGATTGGCAGGAGATGCTCACCTCTGCCTCCCACTCGTGTCCACTGCTCTTCCTCCCTCTCCCTGGATTGGAAAGAGAAGAGGTATAGAGGGTGGTGATCCTCCAGCCCATCCCTCTCCTCTCCTCCACCCTTCCTCTTCCACCCCATTTTCCTCTTTCTTTCCGAGGAGCACTGGAGGAGGAGCAGTGGAGGAAGGCAGCTTTTAAACCAGGGGTTTCCAAACTTTTCAGTACAAGGGCCACATTGCATATTTTACACATTTGCATGGGCCAAAAAAAATCGGTTTTATGAATGAAATTTAAACGAATAAAAAGGTTTTACTTGGATCTTTTTTTGGTAGTCAACCTGATGCGATTCAGAACAAAAGAGAAATATGACAATTGCAAAGGAACAATGCCATGCTTAAACTGAGAAATGTTATATAAAGTAAAAATGTCCAAAACAAAACACAAGTTGCTGTGGGCCTGATAAAACCTTGTGGCAGACCAGATGTGGCCCCCCAGGCCATAGTTTGAAGACCCCTGTTCTAAACCAATGAAGAGAGTGCCATTGCTAAAAGCAACACTCTCAAAAAGCCACACTTTAGAAATAAAGTTTATAG
Organism: Tiliqua scincoides; assembly: GCF_035046505.1. Classification (NCBI taxonomy): domain Eukaryota; kingdom Metazoa; phylum Chordata; class Lepidosauria; order Squamata; family Scincidae; genus Tiliqua; species Tiliqua scincoides. The sequence goes on from NC_089825.1 coordinate 120,757,744, forward strand.
GAACTACCCGGCACCCAGTATCAGCAGGAACCAACAAATGTTATTCCCAAAATCTGTGTCAACTGAGAGGGAAGCACAGAGAGTTGCTAGGCAAGATTCCTGTTTCTTCCTTGTCATCCTCTCCAAATATGTCTTGCTGGGTCAGAAAGCAGAATGCCAACCTAGAGCAGAATGTCAGTGTTCCTGATAGAATTTGCAGTGACAAGACATGATCATGGCCACCCGCTTCGATGGCTTTAGGAGAGGATCGGACCAATTTATGGAGATCTCTCAAGTTCCTGGTCATGATGGAACCTCTATGTTCAGAGGCAGTATGAATATCAGTTGTGGGGGGAGGGAAAACAACAGGGGAGGGCTGTTGCCTTCATAGCTGCTTGTGGGCATCCTGGAAGCATCTGGTTGGCCACCATTGGATCAGAGCATGCTGTACAAGGTAGAGAGACCTTTGTTCTGATCCACTGGGGCTCTTTCATGTTGTTATGCCAAGGATCAGGGCTTTTGAGCACTTTTCACATGCATGTTGGGGTGCACTTAATTCCACCCTGCCCCTTTCTTTGGTCTGAGGATCAACAAACTGAGAACCACCATGAAGGATCTAAGCAGAACTTATGCATGTTATATTCAGAGAGGCTGAGATGTCAATGAGGGCTGCAACATTTAATATCATTACTCAGTTACGTTAACTTAAATCTGTTCTTTCTAAGAAAATTATCTCCATGGATTGAATAGCTGCTATCTATCTAGATGTAGCTATCTATCTAGAAGATAGATAGATGTAGCTATCTATCTAGAAGCAGCTACCACGTTTTCCAGACTCACAAAGAGAGTCTGGTCCAACAAGAAGCTGACGGAAAATACCAAGATCCAGGTCTACAGAGCTTGCGTCCTGAGTACACTTCTGTACTGCAGCGAGTCATGGACTCTTCGCTCACAACAGGAGAGGAAACTGAGCGCTTTCCACATGCGCTGCCTCCGACGCATCCTCGGCATCACCTGGCAGGACAAAGTTCCAAACAACACAGTCCTGGAACGTGCTGGAATCCCTAGCATGTATTCACTGCTGAAACAGAGACGCCTGCATTGGCTTGGTCATGTCGTGAGAATGGATGATGGCCGGATCCCAAAGGATCTCCTCTATGGAGAACTCGTGCAAGGAAAGCGCCCTACAGGTAGACCACAGCTGCGATACAAGGACATCTGCAAGAGGGATCTGAAGGCCTTTGGGATGGACCTCAACAAGTGGGAAACCCTGGCCTCTGAGCGGCCCGCTTGGAGGCAGGCTGTGCAGCATGGCCTTTCCCAGTTTGAAGAGACACTTTGCCAACAGTCTGAGGCTAAGAGGCAAAGAAGGAAGGCCCATAGCCAGGGAGACAGACCAGGGACAGACTGCACTTGCTCCCGGTGTGGAAGGGATTGTCACTCCCGGATTGGCCTTTTCAGCCACACTAGACGCTGTTCCAGAACCACCTTTCAGAGCGCGATACCATAGTCTTTCGAGACTGAAGGTTGCCAATACAAATCTAGATGTATCTTATTTTATAATAACTACAGATGTGAAACGCCCTGTGTTGGAGGGCTGCATGCTTGTTGTTGCCCCCTTCGGTTTGATACGGGGGGTAGCAGTTCACCAGCCTAAGCCAGCTTGCTTCTGTTTTTTTTTTTTGAGTCTTAGTAGGGACTGACAGGCACCGCACATGAGCAGTGCTACAATAAGAGGGCAGCTCCAGTGGTATCAGTGGTTTGGCACATGGTTAGATGCTTGGGTGGGGTTCAGCTAGTGTGTAAAAGCCAGGGCTGGCACAAGAACTGCAATGAGTGCGCCATTCCCACTACAGCCAAGTGGTGATGTGAACTGAGAGTGCTTTCAGGAACACAGAGTTGGTGGGTTTTTTGAGAGTTCTCATTATTTGCAGGTTGGTTACTTCAGCAAGGTATGTGCTCCCATAAGAGCTGCCCTCGTGATCTTTTGCTGGAGCTGTTCATAAAGTGAAGGATGGTGTGATGGTTGCTTCGTGGCCTTGGTTATGGCCTTGGTTGGTTATGTCCACCAACCCCACTATAATTTTTGTCTGTTCACAGAGTTTTGCAGTGGGTGTTTGACCAGAGCTGACAAGGGGGCAGAATTAATATGGGTTCCCAGCATGGCAAGCCATGCCTCTCCCATACCACCCTCTCTTAAATACTATTGTCTCTGACATTTTGTTCACTTTCTTAAACTGCCCAAGGGCCCTCTCTCGAACCCAGAGCAAGGTTCATTTCAGAAAATTGAGAGAGTGATTATATGTATCCAGAAGCCATACTCTCTGACCTGAAGGTTCCCACACCCCAGAGGTCTTGCCCTCTGAACTTGCCTCCTAATTCCAGAGCGCGCGTGTGTGTCTGTGTGTAGACTGTAAACACTCAAAGGCACTCTCATTTTTGTCCCTCTCCAGCTCTTGTCCCTCCCTAGCCCCAGTGAGCCCCAACTAACATTAAGCCAGGTCTATGGCATGTGAAGGACAATTTAATGTTCCCTATATGCAAGTCACAGGAAGGCCCTTTCTTTTGATGATGCTACACAGGGCTGGGACCCACTCGGTGGGTCATGGCCTGATTTTTTTTGGGTCCTGCAGAGACTTCAGTGAAAACACGGGTGAGGGAGAACAAATTGCTTCAAGCCCCAAGCTATTCAAAAATTAGATAGCTGCTTACAGCGGCAAGAATATTGTTTGTGCAAAAATGGAAATCTATAGATGTGCCAACTAAAGAAGATTTAATAGATAAAATTTATGAAGTAGCAGAAATGGAAGTTTTAACAGAAAGAATGAAAGAGAGAGATTTAGATAGAGTAAGAAAATACTGGAAGTTTTTTTATGATGGGTAGACAAATTTAGTTAGATAAAACTGAGTGTTTCGTAAAAATCAGTTTTTTATATTGATAAATATGCGAACCTTTGTATTGATGATTATTGTGTTTTTTCCGTGTTAACTGAATGATGTATGTTGGAATCTGAGGCCAAACCTTATGTGTAACCTGTGTTGTACCCTACCCAAAGTTAAACCTATTTCCTTTCCTGTATCTGTAATGAATAAATAAAATATATTAAAAAAAAAAAATCAGATAGCTGCTAACTATCCTGCAAAGAGCTCAGCTCCTGCAGTTTGCAGGACAGCTGCTAATTGCTCTGCAAACAGCTGAGCTCCTGTAGTTTGCAAGCATCTTTTTTTCTGGTGTTTTTTTTTTTTTCCCCAAGTCCTTCAATGACAGGTAGTGGGGAACAGATAAAGGCTGGGTCATGTAACTAAGCCCCTCAAGCCTTGAGGCTATTCATTAGGGCTGCCTCATTAAGAGAAATGGATTGAGTTTTTTTGCAAATAAGCAAACAAATAAAATATTGCTTGTAGATAAATAAATATATTATTTCTTTCAAGTTCACCTTTGATCAAGTCTCGTAAAGCTAGGTGGGCCCCATGACAATTTCATTTTGAAAAGTGGATTCTGGTGGTAAAAAGTTTGAGAACCACTATCTAGAGCAGGGGTGCCCAAACCCCGGCCCTGGGGCCACTTGCGGCCCTCGAGGCCTCTCAATGCGGCCCTCAGGGAGCCCCTAGTCTCCAATGAGCCTCTGGCCCTCCAGAGATTTGTTGAAGCCCACACTGGCCCAACGCAACTTCTCTCAGCGTGAGGGTGACTGTTTGACCTCTCGTGTGAGCTGTGGGATGAGGGCTCCCTCCACTGCTTGCTGTTTCGCATCTGTGATGCAGCAGCGGCAGCAAAGGAAAGGCCAGCCTTGCTTTATGCAAGGCCTTTTATAGGCCTTGAGCTATTGCAAGACCTTCATTCATTCATATAAGTTCATCTTTAATATATTCATTTATGTAAACTTATGTAAATTTATTCAAATTTTAAATGTAAATTGATTCTTTTTTTTGCCCCGGCCCCCGACACAGTGTCAGAGAGCTGATGTGGCCCTCCTACCAAAAACTTTGGACACCCCTGATCTAGAGAAACATCCTCTGAGGCTTCTAATTCCCTCATACCTGATCCATTCACGTAAGGAATAGCCTAAGCTTGGGTACCCTTGCTCTGGTTTCTCTTCCATAGTGGAGAAGCCATAATGGCTCCTTCATCACATTCTGACCTTGAAATGAGCGGCTTCTCCACTGCATTAATAACAGATTCAGAGGCAACTTAAAACTTCCAGCAAAACAGGGTTGTGTATTTGCTTTCCACTCCCCTGGATTAATTACAGATTAAAAAGTGGCTTTAAAGTTCAACTCAGGGTTTGTCTACATGGGAAGTGAGCTTAATCTGTATTAACTTGGGTGAGGATTTGCTCTGGGGACTAAACCCCACATAGAAATAGTGAAATTATGTGTACTCCCAAAGACACACGTGCGCAAGGTCCCTGGGATCCAGGAAGCAGCACACTGGCAGTCCTAGCTCTGAAAAGCAGGGACAGATCATGTGCTTAAGAAAAGCAATGGCACTGCCCCCTAGTCAGGGCCAAACTACGCATTGTGTTAACGAAGTTTGGCCTTCATTTTTGTCTAGTTTTGTTTTTGAAACGAGCAATTGTGTGGGGGCTGATCAGGGCTGTGGCATGGGAACTCTCGTTCTCGCTGCCACGCTCTCGCTGCCACTGTTGGCGTGATTCTAGACCATGTGGCGGTGTGGAAGTAACTGCGGTGATGCGATGACGTCACCTCAATTACTTCTGGGTCAGAGGGGTGGCAGATGGGAGGCAGCTCCTGGTGCGAAAAGTGCCAGAACTGCCACTGAAGGCAGGACACATCTAGTGCAATGGTCTTCAACCTTTTTCATTCCGTGGTCCCAATAAATAAATAAATAACTTATGAGACTGGAGACTCACCTTGGGTTCCTCCCCCTCCTAGGACCCTATCTGCTTACCCCCTGCTCTTGTCGCCGCTCATTCCCCACCCCTATTACGCCCTTCCAGCACTGTAGCAGCTGACCTAGCGCTGGGCAAACAGGGCATATGCCCCGGGCGCTGGGTCTAGGATCACACGGGAAGCCTCATTGAGGCTCCCTCCATGGTCAGAAACTGTGCTACTAGTTTTCTGGAAGTACAGTTTAAGACTGTGGGGAAGCCTCAGAAGGCTTTCCCAGTCATTCTCACAATCGCATGAGGCTGCGTCACGCTTAGAAGGTAGGGGGCAGCTTCATGTGCGGGGGAGGTGGAGCAGGGCAGGGTAAGTCCGCAACTGCAGCACTGTTTACTGGAACCAAATATCCTTTAATAAGAGAGAGCAGAAAAAGGTACCACGTAGCCTGGTATTTTAGCACAATTGCTAGGAACCCGAGCAGGACTGGGACACAATCTCCTGGTACCCAAAGGGGCACACCAGATGCCTCCCCCTTTACCCGGTGGTGCTCTAGTCTAGTGGTCTTCCAATTTTTTTTCATTCCTGTAAGTTGCTGCGTCCCACAACTGAGGTTTCACAACCCCACTGCAGTCCTGGCTCCAAGGTTGAAGAACACTGATCTAGTGGATTGGGCCAGAGACGGTTGGGGTGTGTGTGTTTCTATGTTTAATTCAAAGATAACACATTCTCATTTCCAGCACTACATTTCAGTCCTGACAGCAACTGTTACCCTGCACATGCCCAATCTTGTCTGATCTCAGAAGCTAAGCAGGGTCAGGCCTGGTTAGTACTTGGATGGGAGACCACCTGGGAATACCGGGTGCTGTAGGCTTATACCATAGTCTTTCGAGACTGAAGGTTGCCAACCATTTTTTTTTTCAGACCTGTATCCAGGTCTGTTTTGATAAAATGGCTTAAGGGGTGGGACGTAAACAGAGGTGATATATTTAAACTTGTACTTGTAGTGCAAGCCTATGGGTGGTTCCTCTAATGTAAGTTTCATCAATGAATTCAGTGGGGTTCAGGTCACAGGGGGCTATTGGGGGCCTGGTCTCCTTTCTTTCTTGGCAGCTACTGTTGTGAGGAGGCTAAAGGAGAGTCATGATTTCGCTAAAACTGGGGGGAGGGGGAGCTTGTGGAGCCTGTGCTCCATTAATCTTTGCCCAGCCCACAAGTGTACACATTTGGTCCCTGCTGTGTATATATAATGTTGGGCAGAAATGGCTTAAGGACCCCCTTTACTCCCCCGCTCCATTCAAGATTGTGATCTTATTGTATATCCTTTCTCATAAAACAATTGGGTCAAATTTGTCCTGCATGCTTTTCATTGACTCTTGATGAACAAAAAGGCTGTTGGGGACTTTTTCTACTGAAAGCTGAAAACTGAGGGAGGGGGTTTGGAACAGCCTGACGGTGCCAGCCCCCCATGACTACAGCCCTGGACTGGCTGCACCCCTCTCCAAGCCTTCTTGTGCTTAAAACGGTCTCTTTTGCATCCTGTCTGCCATTACTCTCACCGCTTTCCCTACCTTGCCCTGATACCCAGATCCAGCAGGGACCGGAACAGTTTAACTCCGTGTCCTCTGGGCAGCCGATCAAGGGCAGATCGCCTCTGGCACCAGGAGCAAGGTTTTACTCTGGCTTTCCAGTCCTCATAATTAATCAGACCAGGAGCACGGCTTTAGGAGATGGGACGGATAGTCTCATACTCACACCCACCCACCCACCCACAGAGCAGCAGCAGAAGCAACAGGACAGATGCCGTTCAATCTGATTGTATTAGAGCTGAAGAGTTCTGGAATTGTTCCCTTAAAAAATCTCATAGTTTGCGACACATTCCCGGCTCCACATTCCACAACTAGAATCCTTTTATGGCGATCAAACCACTGATGCACTTGCAGAAATGTATGGATAGGTAGGTGTCATGATGTATGGCCACGGTTCTTTATGTAAAGCCTTCACTGTGCTTCACGCTTTACGTAGAGAAGTGGTTCTCAAACATTTGAGCCCTGGGACTCATTTTCTGAAATGACACTCTATTGGGACTCACCTAGCTTTACAAGACTTTTTAAGAAGTGATCTAGAGAGAAATAATATTTTCATTTATTTGTTTTCAGGTATTTCTTTATTTGCAAAAAAACTCAATCCATTTCTCATAATGAGGCGGCTGTAATGAATAGACTTACAGGGCTTGAGGGGTTGGTTCACCTGTCCCCACTACTTATCATTGATGGTCTTGGAACAAAACACACCAGAAAAATGATGCTCCAACCTTTATCTCCCTATATCAGTGATTTTCAACCTTTTTCATCTTGTGGCACACTGGCAAGGCAAGGTCAAGGCACACCATCAGCTTTTTGACAATTGACAAGGCACACTGTGCTGTCAATGGGGGCTCACATCCCCCAATGGTCCTATTGATAAGTGACCGTCTCCCAAATTCCTGCGGCACACCTGGGGACCATTCACGGCACACCAGTGTGCCACAGCACAGTGGCTGAAAAAGGCTGCTCTATATTTACACAAGCTTGCAAACTGCAGCTCAGCTGCTTGCAGGGCAGTTAACAGCTATATTGCAAACTGCAGGAGCTGAGCTATTTACAGGTCAGTTAGCAGCTATCTGATTTTTGAATAGCCTCAGAGCTTGAGGCAATTACCCTCAATCACCTGTATTTTCATTGGAGGCTTTGAGGGACCCACCAGAAATTGGTCCATGACCTACCACCAAGTATGTCCCAACCACAGTTTGAGAAACTCTGACATAAAGTACAAAAGGACAGGTCTCTGCCCTGAGGCACTTGCAATACAGTATAGATATTGACACAAATGAAAGAAGGAAAGAGACTAGAGGCAGGGGAAATGAGAGAATGCATGTGATTGTTTCCATTACATGCATGTAGTTTTGTGACAGTGGAAGGAACACATGGGACAAAGTTTTCACAGAAAAAGTGAATTTTAAGAAGAGGTTTGAAGGAAGTGAGCAAGGAGATCTTCCTGTTCTTGGAGGTGGTGGCTTAGACTTCTTTGACCTTCAAAAATCTCTCTATCATCTCCCCGCAAAGAAGATAAGCTACAACTGAAAAAAACAAGTAACATCTTAAAACTAGGAAGTAAAGGACAAGATCTAACCTATGTAAACCCCACTGATTTCAATCTCTTCCATATAAAACAATAGAGCTTATTTGTGTTTTAATGTTAAGCCCATTTTGGAGACTGTTTGCATTTTTATAGTGTCCTTCCTCCAAGGAGCTCAGAGTAGTATACACAGCTCTTTCCCTCCTTTTGTCCTCACAACAACCCTGTGAGGTAGATGGGGCAGAGAGACATTAACTGGCCCAAGGTCCCCGAGGAAGCTTCATGGCTGAGTGGGGATTTGAACCTGGACCTTCCAGATCTATGTCAAACTCCAGAACCATTACAGCATCTTGGCTCAGACTAGGGCTGCAATCCTATACACCAGCACAGAGGTACCCTAACTGGGCATCACGACATGTGCCCGGGGTGTTGCAGGACTTGTCAAGCTGGCTAGGCCACATCACAGTGTGAGTCTGACATGGTAGAGCATTAAGCAAATGTCTGGAGCAACAGGCTAGGCAGCCTGCAGAGGTGTGGAAGGGCCCATCTGCCCTCCCTGGCCAGTTTTATGCAATTTTTGAGCTGTTTTTCCAGATGCCAATACTTATGACATCAGTGCGTCAATGGCACTTCCAGGTCTGGACTCAATGGGAGGCATCGCCACTGGGTAAGTTTGGGAAGCGCTCAGTCAGTGATTTCCAAACTGTGGGTTGTTGCCCACCAGTGGGTCATGGCCCAATTTTTGGTGAGTCATGAAAAACCCACCAATGATAATATTGACAAGCTGATAGCTGACAAGGAAAATGTATTGAGCCCAATGGAAACCGAAACAGAGCAGCAAATGCAGGTTTATTCATGAGTAGGCGGGCATGCCTCGGCTCTTATCAAAGGCCAGACAAAGGGGAACACAAAGCCACCAGAATGGTCCCAATTCGATGGCCTTGGAGCTCAACACACTCGTTGGCAACCTTCAGTCTCGAAAGACTATGGTACCGCGCTCTGAAAGGTGGTTCTGGAACAGCGTCTAGTGTGGCTGAAAAGGCCAATTCGGGAGTGACAATCCCTTCCACACTGGGAGCAAGTGCAGTCTGTCCCTGGTCTGTCTCCCTGGCTATGGGCCTTCCTTCTTTGCCTCTTTGCCTCAGACTGTTGGCCAAGTGTCTCTTCAAACTGGGAAGGCCATGCTGCACAGCCTGCCTCCAAGCGGGCCACTCAGAGGCCAGGGTTTCCCACCTGTTGAGGTCCACTCCTAAGGCCTTCAGATCCAGATGTCCTTGTATCGCAGCTGTGGTCTACCTGTAGGGCGCTTTCCTTGCACGAGTTCTCCATAGAGGAGATCCTTTGGGATCCGGCCATCATCCATTCTCATGACATGACCGAGCCAACGCAGGCGTCTCTGTTTCAGCAGCCATTGTGTTGTTTGGAGCTCAACAACCATTCCAAAAAGCAGTCCCACCACCAGCACCACCATTATAGAAAGGATAAAAACAGAGGCATGAGTGACCGGTACAGTGAAACTTTTTTTAAAGTCTCATAAAGCTAGGTGAGTCCTGCTACAGTGTCATTTTAAAAAGTGGGTCCCTGTACTAAAATGTTTGGAAACCACTGCTATACAGACTTACCTGGGAATAAGCCCCGCTGCATTCAGTGAAACCTACTTGTTAGGGTGCAAGCCTATTAAGTCTTTCCTAGGAGTAAGTCTCATTGAACTTAATGGGTCTTACTTTTGAGTAAACATGCATAGGCTTGCACTGCAAATCATCGACTTCAGTTTCTCGCACTGGAATCAATGGGATTTCAAAGTGCTTTAAAGCTTGGCTCAGTCTTCTTCACTAAAGTATATACAACTCACACCATAGGAGCTGAACAACAATGGCAGAGAAAATTCAGCAGGCATGTGTATCTCACCTTTCTGCTATACAATACCCAAGGCAGCTAACAGACAATCCTAAACAGTTGGGAAAAAAATCAGTTGAACAATAAATAGCAAAGAAAGCAATTAAATAAACATGTGACCATTTAACAGAGAGAATGGCCAACAAAAGAAAAAAATCAAACAAGACAGAAAATAATCAAATACTTTTATTTTGAAGAGGCCTGTAGCCTGCTAAAGTTTATACTGCAATTAGTTTCTGATGCCTTAATCCTGTTGGAGACTTAGGGCAGCAGATCTCACAATCCACTGCTGTAAGTTCTAGTGCATTGCCACAAAAGGTTTGCCACTGTCCTGTGCTACAAAACTGCCTGCTCAAACAGCTGGGGGCCTGTTGTATACTTGGTCTCACTCCCAGGGTCTCACTCCCAGAGACTCCCAGGGTCTCACTCTAGGGTTGGTTCTGAACCCTAGAGCCCTCAAAGATCCCTGTTCAGTAGTACTGCCACCACAACAGTTAAGAGCCAGTGTCTCAGTCCAGGGAAACTGAGACCCTCTAGGCTTAACTATATCCCTTGTAGGCACTGAGCACTTTCTTTACTTAAAGTCTCAGTCCTCAAGTTACTAGTCCACAATGAGGATTTTTGGTAGCTTGCTGAACGGCTAGGCAGGATTCTGAAACTTTGTCCCCAACAGACAATGTCCCCAACAGACATGGTAAAAGGATTTTTACTTTATTAAATACATAGGGTTACAAAAAGTTACAAAAGGCAGCAAATGCTAGAGGCATAAAAACTTCTAGGAAACATATCAGCATAAAACAACAAAGCTAACTGGCTAACTCTATTATTCTCTGACTCTCACCTGGGTCAGCTTCTTTTGTAGATCCTCAGGTCAGTTACCTATAAGGCCACATGGTCCTGGCGGGGCAGGATGTACACCCACCACCTTTTCCACCAAGAGACAAAGACCAAAAGACCCTGTCCTCTGGAAGTGGGGCTGGAAGCTCGCCCTCTCAGCTCTTCCCTCCCCCCTGGAGATCTACACCTGCATTCCATCCTTGATGGGCGTCTTTCTGGCTGCCTAGGTGCTACATAATCACCTTCCATTGAGTTGTAAATTCTTAGCAGCTAGGACTGCAAGCCACTTCTGTGTTACTGTTTTAGCTTGGTTCAGGCTTTACATGTTACTAGGCCTAAACTGTACATATTCATGACAGGGCCTCACATGCTAGTGACTCACCCAGACTGCACTGGAGCAGGTAAAGTGGCAGTGGGGACAGTTTGTGGGTGGTGATTGGTGTGGGGAGCTGGGCCAGAAGGTGACAGTATGAGGGTGGGAGGAGCTGCATCTCAGCAGCAGTTGTGCACGCCAAGAACCCCTTTACCTGGCTCAATACACTACCTGTCTCTCCTGTATCTCCCGTCATCACTGGTCTAAATAGCAGGAGCAGGTCTAAGTAGTTGGTGTTGGTCTGAGGAGACCCACTACCAGCCAGGTGGCTTATGGGGAGATAAGTAAAAAATATTTTTGCTTGTCTCTCCCATGCTGTCTAGTTGTCCCCCTAGTGATGTAGCTAAGGCCCCTGAGACCATGCCTTGAGAGGGTGTCAAGGAGTGCCTTTCAGAGTCCTGTTGAGGTCTGGGGCTGCCGCGAGCCTCAGAGGACCTCCGGAGGCCTTCTGAGGCCTGGAGGGGTATGGTGGGTGTTAAAATGTATGGGCTTGGGGTGCCACATGCCATAGCTACACCACTGTGCCCTCCCCCCCACCAATCTGTCAGCATCACTGCATGGCATAGACTGGTGGGGGATAAGAAGGGCTGTTAGTTCTTGAAGTGCCACAGGACACTGTTATTGAGAACTCAAGAATCACCCTATTTTCCTTTGTGAAATGTCAGCCGATATGATCTTTTGGGACTGGAAGTCAATCTGAGGGACCCGAAAGGGTATTTTAAACGCAAATATGAACAGATTAGTATGAAAAAAGGGTCTTTACCCAAGAATTCATTAGGGGAATCCTCCTGTAAATGACTAGATGAAAGATGTGTTTTCACTTCTCATCTGAGCAGATATGACTGGTACAAAATTACCTTAAACAGCCTCAAATACCCAGCATATCTGCCGGAGACCTCTTGCCATTTGTAGATGAAAGAGCAGAGATTACAGCCTCTCTTTGTCTTTTTCTCTCACAGTTTTGCACGTAGGCATACCTGGGGCAGAATACTAGTCCACTCTGGGCTCAGCCAAACCTCTGACAGAAATGAATCTGTGTTCCTTATCTCCATCTCCTAACAATGAACGAAATATGCAAAAATGTATGGTGCTCTCTCCTAGAGCACTGAGCATTGGCCAATCTCAGAAGTGGGATACTGGCCTGCTGGTCAGATTTGAGGCAGCAGGAACTGGAACTCCGAGAAAGACCAAAAAAAAAAACCTCACACAAAAAGGGGATGAAATGGAAGATTATTTGATTTCAACCCCTGGGGAAGCCTTTTCCAATGTTGTGAAAAATGGTGGCATAAGCGCCTTCCCCTTGTCTTTCAAAGACACCTCCTTAAAAAGATGCCCCATTCCCACTGGAACATGGGTAAGATGCCCCAAAGAGTCCCAGAGAGCTTGACCATCCCAGACACTTTGCCACCCCCTGCTTACTAGAAACAGAGTCCCTACAGGAGGATGGTCCATCCCAGGAAAAAATTGTCCAATTTCCCAAGTGGGAATTGCCTCTTTCATGGCCCCTCTCTGGCTATGCTACTGGTATATTCTGCTTTTCAGCCAGTGGATGCTTGGGGAAAGGGGGCATTTATCCCCTTCCCCTGGGCAAGGGAGAAGGCCCCACAATGGGGCTACACAAGTTTGTTTAGCCAGTGTAGAGTAAAGCAGCCCTGTGTTGGGCCAGAAGGCCCGATGCAGTGTTCTGGATTGGGTGGAGCAGAGCTCCACCAATCCCGCTCCATTCCCTCCCCTGCCCCAGCACTGGCTCAGCACAATGGGCGCTGAGCTGGCACCAGCGCTGAGCTGGCAGTGAGTGTCACAGGCATGCCCTATGGCATGTTTCTGACACTCAGTGCCAACGGAGGGCTGGCACTGGAGGTATTGGATCAGGCCCTAAAGCTCCCTCTGGAAAAACCGCTTTGTGAACATTTGAAGAAGACTCTCAGTCGTATCAATAAGGCAATGGTGTCACTTACGAGCATGGCAGTTTCAATCTTTTGTACCGAAGATGTCTAAAATGCCCCTCCCCCCAAAGCATTCGTAGCAGTGAATGCTGCACAAACATTTGAAGCAGACCAACATAGATTGGAAGCTTTTGTTAGAAAACTTGCTTTGAGCCGTCACACAGCCAAACGGGTTAGGGTTTCAATGTAAGTTCAGTGCGATGCTTCTATACATCCGACCTCACAATCTGAGTCTAAAAACTCATTTTTGCACTATTCAGACATTCAGCTAGACAAGTATCATGTGACCCTGCCGCCACCCCAGCCAAAGGTATGAAAGAGCTTTTGTGCATATATACTGAATATGCTTAGGCTTTCGCCATGCAGTTGTTGCCCCTGCATGTTCAGGCTGCAAACAAATAGGCTCTTTCAGACCTTTGACCGAACACAAGCGGAGGCTGGGGTGCATCCAACATATGCAAGAAAGCACAATTCTGCACCCTCCTGTATATACTACAGTGTAGCGGGGACATGAGGTGGGTGGAGAGGCAGGTGAGGCAGAGCCTCCCCGCTGGAGTCCTTTGGAAAGCGGCACCACTGTGTGAGGCACTTGGGTTGTGGGTGCTTTGGTTTGCTCACACAACGCTACTTCGCTAACACACACAACGCTACAAGAGCTAACGGTTTCATTTTACAACCTTGGCATTATATGCCACTCTGATTACTGTATTATAGAAAACTGAATATAAATCAGGTAAAATAAATACAAAAAATAAACATAATGAATCTGGGTCTGTGCTATAACAGCACGCCTGTGCCAGTAAAACTAGATTTCTTCAGTTCGTTTGAGGACTTCCAACTCCGGTTCCACCAGCACTTAAAAATAGCCTCTCATTTCAGTGCTGGAATGGGGATACGGGTAGCACCAACTGCGCTAATTGCAACATATTCCAGAGTAAAATGGGTCCTCGGGACGGCTGTGCAATATGACCCTGCGATTTGGCCATATATATCTTTTGGAATCTCCCGCTTGTCCTTCTCAGCTACTATCAGTAACATAACCAGTTATGGTCTCCCATTCCTGCTGGACCTTTTTACTACATCTTGTAACATAGGTCTAGTTTTACATGTCCAAATGAAAAGGCTTGATTTGTTTCCCATTTTCCCATCCTGCAATTCTCTCTCTTTCAGGCCAAAGGGCCATGATGGTCCTTAAGGGCTAGAAACTTGTTTGACTTTTTTGAAGGGGGAAAAAAACACTTGAGATGGAGAGGATGCCAAATCCTGCAAATCTGGTGCTTTTTGGAATGTGCACAAACCATACACAGCTCTGTGCATGTCACCACCTCCTTTAGCAGGAGACTGCTTCCATCCAGATAGCGAATGGTAGAGGGAGGCAGGGGGAGAGCTAGAAGTGTGCGTTTTAGGCCAGAAATCTTGTCAGAGATTAGATAGTGACTTTGTCATGAAATTCCAATTATACAAGCGCTAAGCCCAGCATCTGCTTTATTTGGAAGCATAAGCTTCTCTTGCATGTGTCCCTGCAAGCTGAGAGGGAAGTTCAGGGGCTTGTTGAGCAGAATGACTACAGAGCAGAATTTGGGCATCCTGGTTTCTTTCAAGCTCCGGAATGACCCGTTTCTGGGGCCATTTTTCCATCGCCTTTCTCCCAGTAGCTTATTGGACAGTAGGTTATGGACCTCATATGCTCAAACATAGCAATATGTAAAGATATGCATATACATATGCAGTGCTTTTTTTGTAAGAAAAAAGGTGCAGGAACTCACAACTTGTTGATCATTTATTTATTTATTTATTTATTTATTTATTTATTTATTTATTTTTAAACCATTTTTATTGGAGAAATAAAATATTTTTTATGTGCTTCCCCCCTAAAGATGAATTTACTTCTGAGTAGACATACATAGGATTGGGCTGTCAATCTCCACATGCCCTTCCCCTAGCTACTTTTTATACACATGGGGAAAAATACTGTACAGGTGCACTTGTAGCGTGTAGTATGTAGTGTGGCACTACTTTGAGGAGAGGAAGCAGTGAATGGATTCCAAAAAATGGTTTACATGAGTTCCATGTAGTAAAATTACTCTAAGCAACTGTGGGAGTAAGAACAAAAAAGGAATTCTTACACGAGAGGGGTCCTTAGGTGCACATAGAAACAGCTACATTTGCAAACAAGCCATTAAATATGGTTTAATTCAGGTATCAGAATACTCTGTGTCTTTGGGAAGGCGCTTGACATGCAATTGTATGTTCTCTGCTGCCCTGAGCAGCTGCTGTGCATTGCTGGAGAGGAGCTGCAAATGCTGGCTGGCGGAGGGCATGCTTGTGGGGGAAGGACGAGGAAGATCTCTGGCAAGGCTGGACAGCATGTTGTACATACGTAGAATCCCTTTTCACCTGCCCTTAGCATGTGAAAACGGGTGCAGATATATATCTCTGCCAGGATTAAGAGCCCAATCCTAGGTATGTCTACTCTGAAGTTAGTCTTGTTCTAGTCAATGGAGCTTACTCCCAGGAAAGTGCCTAGGATTGCAGCCTAAGACCCCAATCCTATGCATGTCTACTCAGAAGTCCACTTTAGTGAATGGGGCTTACTGTGCATAGGATGGCAGCCTCAGGGCCCAATCCTGTGCCTGTCTCCTCAGAAGTCAGTCCCATTAGAGTCAATGGGGCTTCCTCCCAGGAAGGTGTGGAGAGGACTGCAGCCTCAGAGCCCTTCTTCTGCCTGTCTACTCAGGTTGCAAGGCTATGACACTTTCCCCGGGAGTAAGCCCCATTGAACACAATGGAACTTACTTCTGAGTAGACATGCATAGGCTTGGGCTCTCAGGCTGCAAGGCTATGCACCCTTTCCCAGGAGCAAGCCCCATTGAGCACAATGAGACTTACTTCTGAGTAGACACGCCTAGGCTCGTGCTGCAGATTGGCACGGGGGCTGCGCCAGCCAGCTTCCTTCTCCTTCTCCTCCACCAAGCCAGTACCTGGGCATTCCGTGGGTGCAGCAGCCCGTCTCCCTGGCTGGCTGGCTGGCTGTCCATCCTCCTCCTCGTCGGCACGTGTCCCCCACGCCCTCCACCGGCTTGGAAGCCGCATGGGGAAGCAGAGCGCGGGGGGAGGGGAGGCAGGCTGGGCTCAGGCGAGAGTTTGGGGATGGGGGCAGGAGGGGGTCGTTGTGCAGTCAGGCAGGGGCCAGGAGCACGCCCACCCTGCACCCCCCAGCACCCACCCAGTGAATGCCTCTGTTTTGCTCCCCCCAATGCCTCCAAAGGGGAGGGGCCCCTGCAAAAAGGTGCCGGAACTCCGTCCCCCCGCGTTCCATTAGAAAAAAAGCCCTGTTCATATGTGCTGAACATGATGCAAACACATGCCCAAAGGAGAAGCATTGTTACTGCTGCTGATCAATAGCCCTGAACAATGGTTCCATCCATGGGAGGCACTGCTTTTCTAGGAGTTGAGAAACACTGTGTTTTTGAATGAGATTCCCACCAGAATCCAAAGAAGATGATGACCCTCAAGCTAAAAGGGGGATTTTTTTAAATTTTATTTATATCTTGCCTTTCTTCAGTCATGAAACTTCAGGCAGGATACAAAGGGGTTTCTGGGAAGTCTCCCATCCAAAGAGTAAATCACACGCTATTTACGCAGCATGTGGTTTCTTTACTCAGCATGTGATTGGTCTGTGGAACTCTTTGCCACAGGATGTGGTGATGGCATCTGGCCTAGATGCCTTTAAAAGTGGATTGGACAAATTTCTGGAGGAAAAATCTATTACAGGTTACAAGCCATGATGTATATGTGCAACCTCCTGATTTTAGAAATGGGCTATGTCAGAATGCCAGATGCAAGGGAGGGCACCAGGATGCAGGTCTCTTGTTGTCTGGTGTGCTCCCTGGGGCATTTGGTGGGCCGCTGTGAGATACAGGAAGCTGGATTAGATGGACCTATGGCCTGATCCAGTGGGGCTGTTCTTATGTTCTTAGTGTTCAGCACCCCATCACTTTAGTTTTAGCCAAGTTCCTGTATTGCAATGGCATAGCTGGCCCCTCTAGCACTGGGGACTGTGACTCATGATGTCACCCCTCTCAAGTGCTGAACCAGAAGTAATTGTGATGATATGATGATGTCACCACCAATTACTTCCAGGTCATAGTAATGCTCTGAGCGGTTGCGAGCCGCTCTGCACAGCCAACCACTTTTTTCACCTTTTTGACAAGCTGAGGAAAAAAGGTGAAAAAGCCATCCACCACTCAGTGTGGCATGCAGCCACTCCAAATGCCCCCAGCTTGATGCCACCTCAGGTGTGTACCCAGGGCCATGTACTGTCCCCGACCCCGCCTTACCTATGCTACTGCTATATCATGTACCACTGCAGCACTGGAGGGAGGGGTTGCTCTCTGGGGAATCTTCTGCCTTGTCTGAGTGCTTCTTTGCTTCCACTTTTTCTCTGCTGGTACATGGCTAAATAAATGAAATATTATAAACCTACAAAGCTGTTTCCATGATACATTGGTGTGCTGTGATGGTCTGCAGGTGTGCCGCAGGAGTTTGGGGGAGGGTCATTTATAAGTAGGGCTATTGGGGTATATGAGCCCCACCAGCAGTGGGGTATGCCTTGTCAATGATTTAATAAAAACTGATTATGCGCCATGACCATTTTAGCACCTTATCAGTGTTGTTGTGAGATGATAAAGGTTGAAAATCGATGATCTACACTGTGACAACTCCTCTCTGTGGTTTCAGATAGAGAGGGTTTTCCCCATGTCTATCTAGAGATGCAGGAGCTCAAACCTCAGACTTTCGGCATGCAAAGCATATGATCTACCACTGACCTGCAGTCCATCCCCAAAGGGCCACTTTAAATCAGAGGCAGGCAGGTAAAGTGGGATCTACTGTGGAGCTCTGGGTGATTTGCCGTAGACTGGCAAGTGCTTCTGATCCCAGTAGTTTAACTAGCTACTAAAATTGCCTTTAGCTAGCCCTGCTGGCTGTTTTTAGAGTTTTGTGTTCAAATCCCTGATCTGCGATATAACTCCTATGTAGATTTGTTCTTGTGTACACAGGTTATCCCAGCTCATGGGTTACAGTAGGTTTTGGACTCAGTTCCGTTAGCTCAGTCCCCTCCTCTATGTGAGAGAGAAGGGGGGAATGCAGGACTGGCCCATCTACAAGATGACTGAGGGGTCACCTCAGCAGACTGGCAGGGTGGCCCACCTCTGTCTGCTCCCTCATCTCCACTTCTTCTCCTTCTCCCACTCTCTGGACTGGAAAAGGAAGAAGGAGTCAAAGGAACACTCGTTAGGGACACTGTAGCCCACCACTCCTCTCCTCCCTATTTCCACCCCATGCTCCTTTTCCTTTACCAATTCAGAGAGTGAGGAAGAAGCAGAGACTGGCATGGGGGAGAAGCAGCATGCCATGCTACCTCAGGTCTTGAACCAGCCCCGGGGGGGGGGGGAATGTCTTCTCCGAGATGATGCTTGCCAGCTTTAGAGGTTGTACGTTCTTGTATTATACATGCCTCTGATAGTTGCCTGATGACTCAGGGGCCTTTTTGAGGTGGTGAAAGGATTTTTAAGCAATTTAACTGACCAATTAATTGATTCAACACGGCAGCCCTGGTAGCAGGAGCTGCGCAGAAGGGGATCGCCCTCCCTCATGCCTCTTCAGGAGAAAGTTTCGACTTCTTCCTCTTTTGGCCGTTCTCCCCTTGAGGTGCTGAAAGTGACGTTGGCTGGCTCCTCTGCCCTGGAGATGTAATTTTGCAAGAAACTTGAGCAGCAGGGCCTTGCTCTTGAGGAATCGGCCACCCTATCATTACAGGTGTCTCTTGCCACACCCTTTGCTTCCAGATAAATTTGCAAAAATGCACTGCTGTTAGGTAGTCCGTGCTTTCTAGACACAGCAAGGAAAAGGCGAACTCAGGAGAATCTTCAGCAGGAGCCAGGTAAAAGCCCATCTGCGGGCCCAAAATCTTTCTGGGCTGCTTCTTCTGGGAGGGGAGCAGCAGCTACTAGGATAGAACTGGGGTCGCCAACTGCAGCAAAAGCTCCTGGAGCCTACCTGCTAAAACAGTGCTTCCCAAACCTTTTAGCACCAGGACGTACCTTTTAAAACAACAATCGATTGCAACCCACCAGACCAGTGGTTCCCAAACTTTTTACCACCAGGACTCATTTTTTTAAAATGATGTTTGGTCGGGACCCACCTAGGTTTACCAGACTTTTAAAAAGGAATATCTAGAAAGGAATAGAGGCACTTTTTCAAGTGGGTGCTCCTCTTTTATTTAGCAGGGGGAGAGTAACTGACCCATCTCACCCCAGCAGTGTCTGTTCTAGTGGCTGTCTGCTGGTGTTCTTTTGGCATCTTTTTAGATTGTGAGCCCTTTTGGGACAGGGAGCCATTTAGTTATTTGATTTTTCTCTGTAAACCGCTTTGTGAACTTTTAGTTGAAAAGCGGTATATAAATATTGTTAATAATAATAATAATAATATTTAATTTAATTTATTTAATTTATTTATCTATAAGTAATAATAACCAGAAAAAAGACCCTTGAACGTTTCTTTCCCCATATTGACACATGCTTGCAAACTTCAGGAGCACAGCTCCTTCTATCTTGCACACTGCAGGAACTGAGCTGTTTGCATGGTAATTAGCAGCTACAGTATCTGATTTTTGAATAGCATCAGTGCTTAAAGCAATTTACTTATCTGATCTTTCCATCACTCTTTGGAGACCCACCAAAAAGACCCACCAGTGGGTCCTGACCCACAGTTTGGGAACCACTACACAAGACCAAAAAAGAGAGAGAGATCTAAATTAAATAAATTCAGAGACCTAAAATAAATTAAATATTTTAATTTATTAATAATAATTAATATATTATTAATCAACAATAATCTGGGTCCTATGCTCCCAAGAAACCTTATATATAGTATGAGTGCGTAGTCATTTGCTAGAGTCTCCCTAGGAATGAAGTTTGAGGACTGTTCTCCAGATCTGTAGTCATTCCAAAGAACCCAGAAGGCTGAACTGGAGAGAAAGATGTGCAGTTAGGGATTTCCAGGCCAGACAAAAAGCTGAAACTGGGTTCACACATGATCCATGGCATGCAAATTACTAAAGAATATCAGAAAATGTGACATTTTAATTTGGGGGATGAAGATGACCTCATACCACCGGCTAGTATTCCAGCTAACAATTTTCTTCTGCAAACTGGGCAAGTGCTTACAAAGTTGTTTTTGTTTTTTTTAATGTTTCAAAAATTGGCTCACAACCAAAAATTGGCTCACAACCCACTAGTGAGTCCCAACCCACAGTTTGGAAAACACTATGCTAAAAAGAACAAAAGCCCCCTTCCCCTTTGGTGTGTAGCTGGGAGTCAAGACAGCTTGGTTCTCAGGGGGAATAGGGAGTCTCGAGCATGGTTGAGGTTGCCAGCTTCTCCCCCTCCTCGATGGGGATCCTGTGCCTCAAAAAAGCTGCACTGGGAGTAGAAATTCACCAGGTTAAGCTTTTTTCAGCATGCATGGATGGTGAGAGTGTCTCTGCTGAAACGCTGCTTGTTTCAACAACTGTTGGAAAGCAGTCCTGGTTATAAACTGCGGGTCGCTCATTGGTCTGTTTCAAAGACAACCCTAGAGTAAGTGCAGTGGTAGTGTCTTTAGAACAACTGGGGAGCAAACCTTTGGAAGCAGGGTGTATGTTTTGCCATTGAGCTATGCCCCCTCCATCAAGTGTAAGTGATGAACTAGGTAAAGCAGCTGCTACCTGGTGGTTGGAAGGCATGTGGTCTCCATCCCCTATTCTTGTCCCTATCCCCCACCTCCTTGCACATAGTTAATGTCCCTAGAAGGAACTTCTTTCTCCAGTTCTAGGATTCCCCCTCCATCACTGAGGCTGCAATCCTATGCCCACTTTCCTGGGAGTAAGTCCTACTGAATTCAATGGGATTTGTTACTGAGTTGACCTGCATGCAGTTGCAGTGCCAGTTTGATATTCTCCATGCTGAGAAAACAGCAGGTAGCTGTGTTGATCTAGCCAAAAATACCAGAAGCACCGTAGCACGATAAAACCAACCTAAATGTCATCAAACAGTGAGCAAGCAGAGCTCTTCATAGAGGTTTCTGGATGAGTTGATTGCCAGTAAAACCATGGCTTTATAAGAGGCGTTCCTGTTAGATCACACTGAACTACAGCAGGGTCTGAGCCTGAGGTCTGGCTTGGGATCTCTTTTCCATAACACAGCAACTCTGGAACATGTGAAAAGTGTATTATCTCAATATTTACTAGCCACATTCTGCCCCTGAGGGTCAAACTTTCAAGATCAGGAATCTGGCACCTGACTGATCAAAGTCACATTGCAAGTGAAAAGAAGTAACCGTAAGTTTGAGGGCTGGCTGAGCCACTCTGCAAAACAATTTTTCAAAACCTGGGGTGCTAGATGGAAATAACACTCCTTGCGAGATTGAAGCTTCTCTATAAAATGAGGAAAAATAAACCTTGGAGCTGCTTATCAGTTATTTGGTTTTGAGTCTCCCAAGACACAGGATGGCAGGTGACCAAGATGTGTGGTCCACACAATTACAAGAGCAGACTCCCATGCAATGAGGTGGCAGCTCCAGAAACCAAATTAAGATGGGATACTGGTCTTCAGATGAATGGACATCAGGAAGGAATTCTTGAAGGTAAGGGTGGTTTGGGAGTGGAACAGATTGCCAGGGGAAGTGGTGGAGTCTCCCTCACTGGAGATCTTCAAGCAGAGTCTTGACAGGTACTTACTGGAGATACTCCAGGAGGATTTCCTGTTACAGACAAGGGGTTGAACTAGATGACCTTCTGGAGGCCTTCCATGATTCCATGGTTGTATGAAACTGAAGGGAGTCAAGAATCCTCACTTTCAGTTCTCTTTGGCTCCTCTTTCCTTTGGCTTCTCAAGCCAAAGCTTGAGATGAGTTAAAAAGTGATGTGGCTTCAGAAATTGCTCATCCACAGAAGCCTTGTAGGTCAGAGGTCTAATTAATTCATCCTTATCAGCCCTCATTTCTTTGTCTTCCTAGGTTGCCCAGAAGCAAGATCTGCCCAGTGTGCCACATCACCACCTGCTAACACTCCCCCTTTCCCAACTTTTCCTGCACAACACACAGGCTGGGCCACCAGTCTCCTAAGCCCGGCCTAGCCTTGGCCGGGACCAAGGCCAATCCCTCAGAGATGGGGGTGGCCAAAGCCATCCGGCGCTTCAGCGGCGGTGGCGGGGTGGGAGAGCTGCGAGAAGAGGAGTCGGTGGAATCCCCCACCAGCTGCCACAATGGCGGGCGCGTTCCCGTCCGGCAGCGTAGCCGCTTCGTGAAGAAGGATGGCCACTGCAACGTGCAGTTTGTCAACATGAGCGAGAAGAGCCAGCGCTACCTCACCGACCTCTTCACCACTTGCGTGGACATCCGCTGGCGCTGGATGTTCGTCATCTTCTGTCTTTCTTTTGTGCTCTCCTGGCTTCTGTTTGGCTTCACCTTCTGGCTGATTGCTGCGCTCCACGGGGACCTCGCACCTGAGCACCCTCTCATAAACAAGCCCTGCTTCTCTGAGGTCACCAGCTTCATGGCCGCCTTCCTCTTCTCCCTGGAGACCCAGACTTCCATTGGGTATGGCTTCCGCAGCGTGACCGAGGAGTGCCCCTCTGCGGTGCTGGCTGTGGTTTTGCAATGCATTCTGGGATGCATCATTGATGCCTTCATCATCGGTGCAATAATGGCCAAGATCGCCAAGCCCAAGAAGCGCAATGAGACCCTAGTCTTTAGTGAGACCGCCGTGGTGGCCATGAGGGATGGGAAGCTATGCCTCATGTGGCGTGTGGCCAATTTGCGTAAGAGCCACCTGGTGGAGGCCCATGTTCGGGCACAACTGCTGCAGGTAAGGATGGTGTTAAGGAAAAGCACATGGACGAGGTGAGAGAGGAGGGAGTGGCATGGCTGTAAGGAGAATCTGCCGCAGAAGGAATATTGGAAATCCATTAAACTTACATATTGACTCTGAATAAGCAGGTACAAAGAAATGGGCCAGCGAACAAATGGATAAATCGATGAGACTGTACCTGCTGATTTAGAGTTCCAGAGCTGGCAGCCATTTTGATAACTACGATGGTGATTTTTCCAAATATGGTTGTCAAAATGGCCATCGGCCACTGTGGCCCATATATAGCCTGTATCCACTAAATAGATGCAGTTCAATGCATGAACCATTACTTCCTTTGTTTTGTCTTCCACAGCCTCGTGTCACACCTGAAGGCGAGTACATCCCCCTGGACCACAACGATGTCAATGTGGGTTTTGACAGTGGCACCGATCGCATCTTCCTGGTGTCTCCGGTGACAATTGTGCACGAGATTGATGCTGACAGTCCCCTGTACGAGTATGGTCCTACAGAGCTGGCTGAGGCTGACTTTGAACTGGTGGTCATCCTAGAGGGCATGGTGGAAGCCACAGCAATGACTACACAATGCCGCAGCTCCTACCTGCCTAGCGAGCTGCGCTGGGGGCACCGCTTTGAACCTGTACTCTTCGAACGACGCGGTCACTATGAGGTTGACTACCAGCACTTCCATCGTACATATGAGGTGCCGGGAACCCCAGCATGCAGCGCCAAGGAGCTGAGCCAACGCAAATACAGAGCTCCCTCAGCAGGGGCCACTGCGGCTCGCGCCTCCTTCTGCTATGAGAATGAGGTGGCCCTCAGCTGCTGCCAAGAGGAAGAGGAGGAGGAAGAGAGGCAAGGGAGCCGGCGGGTGAGCCTGGAGAACGAAATGGCTACCCCCACGTGACACCGCCAATGTCCTTGGACTGAGGAGGGCCGGGGGAGGTGGGAAATGCAGTGTTGTTAGCACCACTGCCACCACACTTTGCATAGTCGGGCAGCTGAGGTAACTGGTTGTCAGAGGATAGAACACTTTAACACTTCACCCACCCTTTGTTATCCCCCGCAAAACACAACCGCAAGTTCTTGGCTTTCTGGAATGAGCTTTAGTGTTTGTGTCCCTAACTGCTGGGGAAAAAAGAGATGCCATTTTCTGACACATTGGCCAAAATGGCCACCCTCATATGAAAGGAGGGATTTCTCCATGAACATTCAAGATACAGAAGGGATCACAGATGGGTGGCCCTCACCAACATTTTAAAATAATAGGGTAGCCTGGGCAGGGACAGAATACCCATTCCATGGGTTTCTGGGTTTTCTAAAGGGCATTGCCTGATGTTTATGGAAGTCTGAGCTATGGTTGTGGTCGTTCAGGCGTGGGCTTAAATGAACTCCAAATGTTTTATCGTTTGCAGCTCCAAAGATTTTGGAGGGCTGCGTTCTTGATGGCATTCTACAGAGAATGTTCATGCTCTGTGGGTAGAGCTAGACTGTGGATATCTAACTCTATGGGGGAGATGGGGTTCTGTAAACTCTGAGGAGATTTCAGTGGGATTTCATGGAACTGAACGGTGTTGAGTCTACTGTTCTGTGGAAATGCAGGAGGGGAGCTTGTCCTGTCACGTTTAGGGAGCGTGTCTTTATTTTCAACCACAAGGGCTAGAAATTATAAGCCTATGGGCAAGAAACCATGAATGATCTTAACACCCTTGAAACTTGTTTGTCAAGCCCAGAGGAGGATGTTCTGTCTTAAACTCCAGCAGAACTAACTGGAAGTTTAGAAAAGGAAAGATAACTGGCAGGTTCACCAGGGGCCTGATGGACACCATTTGAAACGAGTCGCTAATTTTTTTTTATTTTAAAAAAGGGTGAATAAGTCATAAAATGTAATCAGCCACAAAAACAAGTGTTCTCATTAAAAAATAATGGCGATGATGAAACCCATGTGTCTTGCCCCATGTGTTGCAAGACCTCAAACCGGAAAAAGGGAAATCGGCATGGACACATGAAGGAAGAGATCTCTGTGAGAAAAGGGTTTGGGGGAGGACCAAAACATGGGTGTGAAACTACCTTTCTGCACACACGCACTTCCAGGTCAAATACATATGAATTTGGGTTTGCTCAAAAACTATAAAAAACGGGGAGGGGGGAGGAAAAGTGCAGCCAAAGTATCTCACCCTTCGTTCAATGGGCTCAAGACAGCAAATATGTCCCCCCCCCAACCTTCTCTTCACAACCAGCTTGTGAGGTAAATTGGACCGAGACACTGACTGGCCCCAGGTCTCTGGCCTGTTTCAGGGCCGAGTGGGGATTTGAACCCAAATGTCTCGGGTTGACCACACTGGCCCTCTCCTGCCTTACTCATGCCGCCAACATCCCAAAAACCTCCCAGAGCAGAAAGCAAGCAGGCCTTGTCTCAGCACCAGACAGCCTAAACATCTGCTGCCAGCCCAGAGCGGGTGGCATCTCAGAGCAGCACAAAGGATCCTGCTCTAAACAGCTGCTGCCCAAGCTGGTCTGGTGACAGCGGCGGAGGCTGAAGGTCAGAGCGGTGAGAGCTCAGATTGGATTCGCAGCTGGGAGCTCAGATTAATACGACACAGTGCCATCGCTAATCCTGACTGCTTTGCGCCGGCGATGCTGGAGGAGGTCCAGTGGGGGCTGCTCCCGCCACACACCTTTCCTCTTGGTTTCTTTCCCCGCACCCCATCACCTCATGCCTTGAACTGTTGGCACCCGCTCTTTACCCTGGCACTGCTGAGGTGGTGGGTGTCAGGAACGTCTCTACAGTCACCTCTGAGCAGGTGACAAGATCAAGTGGAGAGGCATTCTCCTTTAGCCTGAAATAGCCTCTCACGCGTCCCTAATCTCCAACCATGGGGCAGTTCTCAGACTGTGAAGGCCACCAGGGTCTGGGACAGACAGAGGTCAAATGCTCACCCTATTGCAGCCGGTGGGGGGATGTCAACATTTCCTAGTGGCTGTCCCCGCATTGCTGAAGATGTCCTCCACTTTTAAGCTAGCCCACTTTGGGCTATGATCTTGCTCCCTCCCATTCACTTCTGGTTTTTCTCAAACTAGCCGATATTAATTTCATGTTTCCTTCCATCCTACCATTATTATTGGTTACATTGCGATCCCATTCTTCCTCACCACCTGACACCCTGACTTCAGCCGTAATCTTACAAAGGCAACCAGAACAGATATGAACTAACAACGATCAGCAGAAGAATTTGGGATTCAGATCCAAGTCCTCTTGACCTGGCTCATGTGCCTTTAATAGCTACATGAAAACATGCAACCAATGAAGCATTTTTCAGTAGGGCAATGCATGGAAAACTTTGCCAAGTGAAGTGCTGCCCTAGTCCCTTGCTGGTGAAGGATGCTGCCTGATGACTCTCTGGCTCAGAAGACCCTCCCTCCCTGGGCCAAAACCATAGCCTATGCATGTTTTACAGCTGCATTAAAGAGCAATGTAAAGAACAGCCCACTGAAACCTTATGATCACAAACACGGATGTGGGACCAGTTCAACTATTAAATGGATGGGACATTCATGCTGGGCAAAGGGTCCCCCTCCAGGTAAGGCTGCCAGATCTTCTGAGGTTCATGCTCTAAGACTCAGAGGGTGGGATCTGGAAGTGGTGCCTGGCAAAGCAAGGGGTGGAGCCTGTTGGGACAGGGCGTGGCCTGGGGGGCAGAGGATGGCACCTGGCCAGTCAAGACTGAATGGCAAAACCTCTTCAGCCCAGCAGGAAATAAGTCTGTCCATTGCATGTGATCTGCCAACCCTTAGGTTGTACTCCTTCACCTGAGATGTTAAAACCTTGAGGCCCAGTCACCATTAGCTTCCATGGGGAGACTGACAAGGATAAGGACCACAGATCAGAACTCCTATTCCAAATGTTGAAAATGTTCAGTTCTGTTGAGGGGGGGAGACTTTCTCCATCCTGTCCTCCTTTAATTCTCCACTGTTGCTCAAGCTGAAGGTTATTCCTGAAAAAGGACTGGGCAGGAGGAACAGAGACACTCAAGAAAAAGTATATAGCCAGCCTTACTCCCCACCCAGAGGGAATGATTTTAGACGTGTTTGGGACAGGGAAGAAAATTAAAGTCTGGGAGAAAGGGTGTGAGTGTGGATTTGCTTCATCTCCTCCCTAGGTTAGCAGCACTAAATCCATCGCACATAAACTTGCTTGGCTCCCCTCCAACTAATCAGCATCCCTGGAGCAACTTAATAGACAGATGGTCCACAAATGACTCTCAACCTGACCTGCCAGCAGCCCCTACAGTAGGCATGCTTCGGTCCCAGAGAGTCTTAACACTCCCAAAGCTCTTATCTGGTTCCCTTTCAGATCTCCAAACACTCACATGATCGCGTCCCACACCAGCCTGTCAGCACCTGCACAATTTCCCCCATCCTTCAATTTAAGGGGGAAGTTCATATGTGACACACACACACACACACACACACACACACACACACACACACGGTTTAGATGGTCTTCACTCGCCCTCTAGTGCCTATATCTGGTATTGCAATGCCTGCATTTTTCTTAACCAGGCATTTTTGCAGGTGACAAGGCGCTTTTTGCATTTACTAAGCCTGAAATTGCTTAGCCACGTTTACACAGTGCAAAAACACATTTAGTGGGTAAGGATCCCGTGATTTTGTGCGTACGTCTCTCAATCATACACTCCACTTGTTTCTTCTAATTACAACAAATCTCCATATTCTGGCCCCCACCTTGTCAAATTGCTATTGGATTTTTGCCTCCTGGATAGTGGCGTTGCTGTGGGGGTGCGGGGGGTGCAGGCCTAACCAGTCAAAGCGCATGGGGGTTGTGACGCACACTAGTGACCAAAATAGCTAAAATTGTGGTTTTTAGGAACACCACCATGGTGTTCTACCATTCGATGTGTGATTTACAGCAGAATGCAATAAAAAACCACTGTGCTCTAGCAAAAGGTATAGCCAAAAAACCAGTGGGGTGGGGCAATGGTACATCACCATGCCCACCGCTTGGGTCATTGCCCCACTCACTGCATGGGAAGAGGTCCATCGTGGGGGTGACATGCTGGTCTCCCACACCAGGTGACGCCACTGCTCCTGGAGATGCCTTGTTAGAATTTTATTATTGGCTGTTTGCTAGTTTTGGTGCTCTTTATGTTTTGGCACATACATGTAAACTGTGGTGCCGTGTAGTCTAATGACAGATTGTAGGGCAGCAGATGATGATGACTTTTCTCAGGGAGTGCAAACACTTTGGGGGCTCCTTCTCAAAGGGGGAGGGGATGAAGAACAGGGGAGGGCAGCAGCAGCTGGAGCCAGGTAGCCACAGTGACTGCTAAGGAAGGGAAAAGGCAGCTGGGGCCACTGCCTGCTGAAAGTGTTGGCTTTGGCATAAGGAAAAGAGGTTCTGCCCACTGGCACTGCAGTGCAGCATTGATAAGGGCAATGCTGAATGACCACTTTGCTACACAGGTACACTTGGAACTGTGGCCACTGCCTGTTCTCTTTCTAGTCCGCCCAGCTGACAGTTGGCCTCTTCCCCACCCGCCATCACTCCCTATTGTAGTTGGCAACCTTCAGTCTCGAAAGACTATGGTATCGCGCTCTGAAAGGTGGTTCTGGAACAGCGTCTAGTGTGGCTGAAAAGGCCGATTCGGGAGTGACAATCCCTTCCACACTGGGAGCAAGTGTAGTCTGTCCCTGGTCTGTCTCCCTGGCTATGGGCCTTCCTTCTTTGCCTCTTAGCCTCAGACTGTTGGCCAAATGTCTCTTCAAACTGGGAAAGGCCATGTTGCACAGCCTGCCTCCAAGCGGGCCGCTCAGAGGCCAGGGTTTCCCACTTGTTGAGGTCCACTCCTAAGGCCTTCAGATCCCTCTTCCAGATGTCCTTGTATCGCAGCTGTGGTCTACCTGTAGGGCGCTTTCCTTGCACGAGTTCTCCATAGAGGAGATCCTTTGGGATCCAGCCATCATCCATTCTCACGACATGACCGAGCCAACGCAGGCATCTCTGTTTCAGCAGTGCATACATGCTAGGGATTCCAGCACGTTCCAGGACTGTGTTGTTTGGAACTTTGTCCTGCCAGGTGATGCTGAGAATACGTCGGAGGCAGCGCATGTGGAAAGCATTCAGTTTCCTCTCCTGTTGTGAGTGAAGAGTCCATGACTCGCTGCAGTACAGAAGTGTACTCAGGACGCAAGCTCTGTAGACCTGGATCTTGGTATGTTCCGTCAGCTTCTTGTTGGACCAGACTCTCTTTGTGAGTCTGGAAAATGTGGTAGCTGCTTTACGGATGCGTTTGTTTAGCTCGGTATTGAGAGAAAGAGTGTCGGAGATCGTTGAGCCAAGGTACACAAAGTCATGGACAACCTCCAGTTCATGCGCAGAGATTGTAATGCAGGGAGGTGAGTCCACATCCTGAACCATGACCTGTGTTCTATTGACCTGTTAGGAAATCAGTCAGTCTGATTGACAATGGAAGGCGGAACTTGGTAAACCATAGAGGTAAAAAAGTCTAGAACCACATGACTTTACAATGGTCATGTGATTCTGCATTAAAGTTCTGGGTTTCCCCCTTCCCCCCTTTTTCTGAACGATGACCCACCACTTCTGCCCCGAGGAAGACCAACAAGAATGGTATAATAATAACAACCCAGAAAGCCCCTCCTCAGACCATTAGTATATCACTCTCGCCTTTTTCTATCTCTATGCGACATTTATGACTTCTCTAGGGCGGGCACAGCTCAAGCTATTGAGCCTCGATTGCACATTACGAAGAATATAGGGCGGGCTTTAAGGGGAAAGCGTGAAAATTCATTGGATAATACTCCTGTCAATAGGTAGACGAAGGTGTCTATTGGTTACCATGGACGTACGTCCTAATTATGAGGCCAATCGCGTCGTTTCCATTGGCTGCTGCCCTCAGATACCGGGAGGGGGTTCGCTTTGCTATTGGCTGTTCCGTTGTGCGGGGCGGGGCGTTCGCTTCAGTGCAGGGCCGGGCGGCTGCGGGAGGAACGCGCAGTCGCTGGAGCCCCCCGAAAAAGAGACAAGGGGAGACTGTGGAGGTCCGCTTTCCCCAGCGCGGGGGCACTCTGGTCACCATGGAGGACGGTATCTATGGTAAGGACCTCTCAGATCGATCCATGGGCGAGCGTAGAAGGGGGGGCAAGACGGAAGGTACCATTGTGGGACCCGCCCAGTATCCACAATGGGAAAAGAGTGTGGGCGGACTGAGCCCTTCTGTTCCAGATCGCTGAGGGGGCGGGGCCGATCCCTTACAAAGAGGGGTGGGGTCGGGATGAACCACACGAACAAAAGGGGGGATGTGTGGCTGAACCATCCCGTTGTATTAAAATAGGGGGCAGCCAAAAAAAAAAAACACCAAGGACAAGATGGAACGACGGGCGTGTCACGTGGCCCTTTCCCGTTTATCCCATTCTATCGATAAGGCTTTTCCTCGGGCCATACCATTCTATTCGAGGGGGATCTTGGGCTGTACCACCGGCGGGAAGAGGATGAGGCCCCCTATTGTGTTGAAGTGGATGAGGCGCCCAAAGCGTTCCGAGATATGCCAAAGGGGCGTGTGGGCTGTACCATTCTCTTGAGGGGTGGCCGAGCTATTCCCGTTGGGGGAGGGGGAGTCGGTTTTTTCCCCCGTTTTATCCGCTACCTTTTAAATGTGGGGCTGTACCATTCCTTTGGAGGGGGGTGTGCGTGTGTGCAACGACTTGGGCTCACCCATGTTGCAGAGGGGGGAAGCTGGGCAAGCCAGGCATGGAATGTCAGCTCCTCACACCACAACACACTTGTGTTGTGGTGAATCCCGCACAGCCTTTCTGGGAAAGAGCAGAACAAAACACAAACCTTATAGAATTCTTTGAAAAGGTCAACAGGCATGTGGATGTGGGAGAACCCGTGGACATTATATATCTGGACTTTCAGAAGGCGTTTGACACGGTCCCTCACCAAAGGCTACTGAAAAAACTCCACAGTCAGGGAATTAGAGGACAGGTCCTCTCCTGGATTGAGAACTGGTTGGAGGCCAGGAAGCAGAGAGTGGGTGTCAATGGGCAATTTTCACAATGGAGAGAGGTGAAAAGCGGTGTGCCCCAAGGATCTGTCCTGGGACCGGTGCTTTTCAACCTCTTCATAAATGACCTGGAGACAGGGTTGAGCAGTGAAGTGGCTAAGTTTGCAGATGACACCAAACTTTTCCGAGTGGTAAAGACCAGAAGTGATTGTGAGGAGCTCCAGAAGGATCTCTCCAGACTGGCAGAATGGGCAGCAAAATGGCAGATGCGCTTCAATGTCAGTAAGTGTAAAGTCATGCACATTGAGGCAAAAAATCAAAACTTTAGATATAGGCTGATGGGTTCTGAGCTGTCTGTGACAGATCGGGAGAGAGATCTTGGGGTGGTGGTGGACAGGTCGATGAAAGTGTCGACTCAATGTGCGGCAGCAGTGAAGAAGGCCAATTCTATGCTTGGGATCATTAGGAAGGGTATTGAGAACAAAACGGCTAGTATTATAATGCCGTTGTACAAATCTATGGTAAGGCCACACCTGGAGTATTGTGTCCAGTTCTGGTCGCCGCATCTCAAAAAAGACATAGTGGAAATGGAAAAGGTACAAAAGAGAGCGACTAAGATGATTACGGGGCTGGGGCACCTTCCTTATGAGGAAAGGGTACGGCGTTTGGGCCTCTTCAGCCTAGAAAAGAGACGCTTGAGGGGGGGCATGATTGAGACATACAAAATTATGCAGGGGATGGACAGAGTGGATAGGGAGATGCTCTTTACACTCTCACATAATACCAGAACCAGGGGACATCCACTAAAATTGAGTGTTGGGCGGGTTAGGACAGACAAAAGAAAATATTTCTTTACTCAGCGCGTGGTCGGTCTGTGGAACTCCTTGCCACAGGATGTGGTGCTGGCGTCTAGCCTAGACGCCTTTAAAAGGGGATTGGACGAGTTTCTGGAGGAAAAATCCATTATGGGGTACAAGCCATGATGTGTATGCGCAACCTCCTGATTTTAGGAATGGGTTAAGTCAGAATGCCAGATGTAGGGGAGAGCACCAGGATGAGGTCTCTTGTTATCTGGTGTGCTCCCTGGGGCATTTGGTGGGCCGCTGTGAGATACAGGAAGCTGGACTAGATGGGCCTATGGCCTGATCCAGTGGGGCTGTTCTTATGTAAGTGCACCTAAGCAGGAATGAAATGCGTTGCAGCCTGGCCTAGAGGGGACCAGGTTGGCCAGGCTTTGTGGCACCTCACACCACCATACACACACACAACAGGGTTGGTTTTAGCCCCTGTTGTGAGTAAGAATTGCACTCCCTGTCTCTGCGTGAGTCACTGTGCTACACTTTGTGGTAGCTCACACTTCATGGTGTGCACACACAACACAACACACACAACACGCAAAAAGATTCAGCCTGTGTTGTGTGTAAGAATGGCTTGTCCTCTGAGAAGCACCCCCTGAGCACTTTGTGTCTCTGCATGAGTCACTGTGCGAGACTTTGTGGTAGCTCACACTTCATGGTGTGCACACACAACACAACACACAAAAAGATTAATCCTGTGTTGTGTGTAAGAGTGGCTTGTCCTCTGAGGAGCACCCCCTGAGCATTTTGTGTCTCTGCATGAGTCACTGTGCGAGACTTTGTGGTAGCTCACACTTCATGGTGTACACACAACACAACACACACATGAAAGACTTGGTTTTAGCTTGTGTTGTAATTGCACTCTGTGTCTCTGCATGAGTCATTGTGGTAGCTTACACTTCATGGTGTACACACACACACACACACACAAAAGGACTAGTTTTAGCCTGTGTTGTAGAAATGGCTTGTCCTCAAGAGGACAAGCATCCCCTGAGCACTCTGTGTCTCTGCACTAGTCACTGAGCTAGACTTTGTGGTAGCTCACACTTCATGGTGTGCACACACAGAGGCACACGTGAAGGGATTAGTTGTAGCCTGTGTTGTGAGGAAGAATGGCTTGTCCTCTGAGGAGCACCCCCTGAGCACTCTGCGTCTATTTGTGAGTCACTGTGCTAGACTCTGTGGTAGCTCACACTTCATGGTGTACCCACAAACACCCACACCCATAAAAGGATTAGTTGTAGCCGGTATTGTGAGTAAGAATTGCTTGTCCTCTGAGGAAGACCCCTTGAGTACCCTGTGTCTTTGAGTGAGTCATTGTGCTGGGAATGCTGGCTGGTTGGTCAGAGGCAATCCCAGAACAGTGACAAATAAGAGATGAACCAGGCAGTCTGTGTGTGTGGCAGGGAGGGATTGAATAATTATGAATTATAGTTTTAACCTGCCCTTCCTCTAAAGCAGCTATTTTCAACTCTCAGCACACTGATAAGGTGCTAAAATTCTCAAGGCACACATCAGTTTTTTGACCATTGACAAGGCACACCCTTGACAGCAGGGGCTCGCATCCCCTGGTGGCCCTGCTAACAAATGATTCTCTCCCAAACTCTTATGGCACACCTGCAGACCATCTGCAGCACGCCAGTGTGCCATGGCACCGTGGTTGGAAATGGGTGCTCTAAAGGGCTCAAATAGACACCCCTAACCTGCACTGAAAGATAGTTACTCAGATAGATGGTCACACACATCCTCTTTGCTTCACCCTCACAACCTCCTGCACACTAGGTTAGGCTGAGAGATAGTTACTGGCCTAAGGCCAACCTGTGAGTAGAGGCTGACTACATTGGTTACACTGGGTAGTTTGAAGACCTACTTGCTGTAGCTTTGAAAATGCCTACCAAAGTGGTAGGCAAAACATGAGGTGAAAACAGCTTTATTCTACTGTGGCTTATCAGTCTGAACATTGTTCATTTCAATGTCATGAATACCAGCCATGGAAGCCTTAGTACTTGTATGACTAGAGGTGTTTGTTTCTGGTGAGTAAAATAGGATTACTGCCTAAGTCTTACTGAACACAATCAGCTTACTTCTTAGCAGAATAAATAACACCATTTTCAAATACTTCTACCTATGAGGTTCGTGGCTAAGGAAGAATTTTAACCTGCGTGTTCTGGGTAATCTGACACTAACCACTGTCCCTCCTTCTCCCCCCCCCACTCCAAATTTCATCTTACTCCTTTTCTCTTGCTACTACCTTTTTTTTTTCTCAGTCTCTTAAAAAGAAGATGGCAGTGGTGCAGTCCAGCTTAGGTGTGCACCACCTAGCCAGGTGTCACAATGCACTGTTTGGAAGCCCGATTATTTATTAATTATAAACAACTCCTTGCTAACAAAGGATTGGGCAGCCACTGGAGAAATGGAACACTTCTGGTCAGACTTGGAGCTATTGCTTTATCGCTGAAGGTGACTGCGGCCAGACAGGGGCAGGAGGGCTCTCACAGTCTTTGACTCCATAGATTTGATCTTATTTTTTGCATATTTACATGAACTGCTCCTCCTCAAAGGAGCAGGTTTTCTTTCTGCATCTTTTATCTAATAACCATCCTGTGAAGTAGGTTAAGCTGAGAGGCTGTGGCTGACCCAATATCACCTGTCAACTTCAAGGCTGAGCAGAAATTTGCTCCCAGAACTTCTTGGTCCAAGTCCAACACTCCAGGGATCTCACAACTTTTGGCTCCAGAAAGAGAGAATTTTGGCAGTTATAGCTTATGATATAGTCATGAGAAAACCTGCATCTGCACCACTTCTTCATGGGTGTTAAAAATGTGGGCATCCCTGTCCTTCCATTTGGTCATGCTGTCATCAGTTGGTTGCTGGGATAGTGGCATGGGTGTATGTCTAGATTTTAAGGGGAAGGCAGGGCCTGTACTAAAGGGTGGGGCTTCTTCTCTTTTGGGGCTTCTGTTATCGACTGTGGTTTCCATTGGCTCCATAGACTGTGGTTTCCAGGGGGCTCTTAAAAGGGCTACATGTCCAATGCATGTTTACCCAGAAGTAAACCCCATTAAGTTCATTACCCTGCTGGATCAAACCAAAGGCCCATCTAGTCCATCTTCCTATGTCTCACAGTGGCCCACCAGATGCCTCAGGGAGCACCCAAGACCTCAAGATACTTGCATCCCGTTGCCACTCCTTTGCACCTGACTTTCTAAAACCAAGCGGTTGCACACACCCATCATGGCTTGCAACCTGTGATGGACTTTTCTTCTAGAAATCTGTCTAGTAATCAATGTAATCTGTCCAATCCCCTTTTAAAGGCATCTAGGCCACATCATGTGGCAATGAGTTCCACAGATTGATTACATGCTGGATAGAGAAATATTTTCTTTATCTGCTCTCACTCTCCCAACACTAAATTTTAGTTGATGTCCCCTGGTTCTGGTGTTACAAGTTCAATGAGACTTACTTTAAGGTAAGTGTGTGTAGGATTGCAACCTTTGATGACTACCGCTACTTGTTCCCATTCTCTCTCCTTTCTGTTACAGTGCCTCCAGACTTGACGCCTGAGGAGAGGCTGGAGCTGGAAAACATCCGCCGCCGGAAGCAAGAACTGCTTGTGGAAATCCAGCGACTGCGAGATGAGCTCAGCGAAGCAATGAATGAGGTCGAGGGGCTGGAAGCCAATGAAGGAAGGTGAGAGGGGGTTCCCTGAGCGCAGAGTGGTCTTTTCCCAGAGGGGGCTCCTCCATGCCTCTTGGCGAGTGAGTCACTGCTTCCAGAGACCTTTCAAGAGCAACTGATGTTTAGCTTGGAAAATATTATTTATTTTTCACATTTTTATAGCACTCTTCCTTCAAGGAGCTCAGAGTGTGAACCTAGTTCCTTCTTTTGTCTTCACAACAACCCTGTGAGGTAGATTAGACTGAGAGATACTGACTGGCTCAAGGTTATCCCAGAAGCTTCATGGCTGACCTGGGATTTGAACCTGGATCTTCCAGGTCTAGCATCAAAACCACTACACCATTCTGGCTGAACTCCAGATTCTTCCAATAATAATACCGATGTCCATCAAAACTCCACATCTCTCCTTAAAGAATCACAGAGGATAAGCCTGTCAATGGCTGTTGTCTAAAAATGGGACCAAATGCTAGAGGCAAACAGCATGAAGGGGGTGGGCATCTGCATTATGCCTTGCTTGCTCATGGGTTTATTTGTTACACTTCTAAATCACCACGTTATGAAGTATTTGTGAACTTCTCAGGGACATCTGGCGAGCCATCTGTCGGAGTCAAAGTACTGGATAAGACAAAACTTTGGCCTGCTTTGGCAAGGCAGTTCTTATCAGCTTGTTTTATTTTTGTGCGGAATGTTCAGTGTCCTTGATTGTGATCCACATTTCAAGGAGTTTCGTTTCTGCTTAGCTCTAGTCAGTTCACTTTCTCAGAAGCATGACTGGCAATACCACTTCAGAATGCAAGTGAGCATGGCAGGTTTTAAAGCGACATCAGGTCAAAACACCTTCATGTAGAAAGCAAGTGCAGAAAAAGGTCCTGGCACAACTTGTCTCCTAGACATGCACCTTTCCAGGAATAGGAATATTTTGACATGCAGGCCTATTCACTCTGTACACCTGTTTTCTGAAGTGCTGTTCTAGAAGCACTTCATTTTCCGAAAGCTTGCATTTTTCAAAGGTTTGAATGAGCTTTTAGCATTTTTCTGTTCTTTATAACTCAGAGGATTGACAGATACCCTTGTCTTGTACAGTAAAACTCTTCAGAGGAATCGAAAGATGGGTATGGGACGTAAGAAGTTCAACATGGATCCCAAAAAAGTAAGTTGGGGTCAGATGGGATGCTAACCTGTAGACAGGTAATGAAAGTTTGGGGGATGGAATAGAAGCTCCTGGGAATATCCACTCCCGGTCCATCCTCCTTATCTGTGGATTTGGTACCTACAGATCTGAATACCCACAGGTTCCGAACCCACAGTGTGGGCAACCTGTAGCCCTCCGAACCCGACCACAGCTGTGCTTTGGTCAGGTCCAAAAAACCTTCTGAGGGCCAGGGAGGCTACGCACCTTGTAAGGCTTCCAGAAGGCCGAAAAGGATGACTTCTGGTTTTCATCTAGAAACCGGAAGTCATCCTTTTCAGTCCTCTGAAGGGCCTCTGGACTTGACCAGAGAACATCTCCAGTTGGGTTCGGAGGCTTGAGCTCCCCCCAAAATCCGCAGATTCAAACATCTCTGGATTTTGGTATCCACGGAGATTCCAGGAACAAAACCCCCACAGATAATAAGGGCAGCCCTGAACTTTGGAATTAGAATACAGAGTTGCAATAAACAGGCATTCCCCAAGACACCCTGAATCTTAAAAGATTTTGACAGAGGAATCTCTGAGCCAAGATGTCTGGGTTCTGCAGTTTTCAGCTCCTCTTTTGTGTTGTCTTCTCCTTCCTCACAATCTCCCCAGGGAATCCAGTTTCTGGTAGAAAACGAGCTGCTACGCTCCACTCCAGAGGACATTGCTCGCTTCCTCTACAAGGGGGAAGGACTCAACAAGACGGCCATTGGAGACTATCTGGGCGAGCGGTGAGGGCTTAACTAAAGAGACGGGGGGGGGGAATTGGAGCTGTTGTGAGTGAGGTAGATTTAAAGAGAAAGCCAGCAGATGGGGCAGAATCAGATATTCATTTTTGCTGGATGGGCACAGAGGTCATTTCTTCGCAACTGGAGATGGGCCTGACTTTAACCTTTTCTACTTTCTGTTCAGGGAGGAGTTTAACATTGCTGTGCTCCACGCCTTTGTGGACTTGCATGAATTTACTGACCTCAACCTTGTGCAAGCACTCAGGTAAGCCTGGAACTCCTTTGCCAGGTACGCTTCCTGTCAAGGGCTGGGCCCCCTTGTAGCCCCTCCTCCTCTTGTCCAAAAGGAGGAAGTGCCATGAGTGAGAAGATTGCTTTCCTTGACCGGAGATTGCCTCTGTCTTTAGCTGTTTTTTTTTTCTGCCTCAGAATAAGCACCAGTCATTAACCAGATTTATTTACTTCTACCCCGCCCCCCCCCAATACACTCTCTCTGACTACTTATGGATATTGATATGGGTCACAACCAAAGAGAACACTGAGGGTCTCCATACATCATTGTTTACAAGTGAAAAACCTCTCCCTGTTTTGGGCATTTGTCCTCTTCATTCTCTTAAAGAATGTCTTTCTTGGCATTGGTGACCCCCCCCCCTTGTTATCACCCTTCTATTTAGGCTGCAACCCTGTTCATGCTTTCCCTAGAGTAAGTCCTATTGAACACACTGGCACTTCTGAGTAGATGCGCATACAGTTGGGCTGTTAATCTCAAACATGTCACTGTGTTGAGGCATCTTTATTGGAAATTTTCTGCATAGAGGAACAGTAGGAAAGACTCTACATGTATGCAGGATCTTGCTTCTCCCTTACTAAACATATTAAATTGTCCTCTGGTCCATAGAATTGGGGCTAGAAAGTTGTTGGGTATGATGAGATATGTGCATATCTTGCAGCGCAACGCTATGCATGTCTGCTCAGAAGCAAGTTCCTTTGTGTTCAGTGGGGTTACTCGCAGAAAAGTGTGTATAGAATTCCAGTTTTACTGTATTTACATTATGAAGACTACAAAATAGCACAGTGAGAATGCATTGTACTTGCAGATCAGACTACTGAGGCCATTTGTCTGTTCTTTTATCTATTCATGCTGTTCTTTGCCCCCAATCCAGGCAGTTCCTGTGGAGCTTCCGATTGCCAGGAGAAGCCCAGAAGATTGATCGTATGATGGAGGCCTTCGCCCAGCGATATTGTCTGTGCAACCCAGGTGTCTTTCAGTCCACAGGTACTGAATTCCCTGGGATGGGAATGGGGCTTGTTTGGTTCAGAACATGGGGTGCTGAGAACTAAGCACCTCCTATGTTCTCTGGCCTGGGGACCAAATTTACTGACTTGCTTCCTACATTTGTATCCCACTTTCTTGACAATGCACTCAAGGTGGTTTATAGTTTAAAATAACTGCTTATATTTGAAGGGACACTGGAAAATGGGAAAGGAGCCAGGGGTGGGAGGGAGGAGGAATGGGCAAAATCAGGTGCCAGTTCTGCTGATGGAGACTATTACTGGGAGGCTACTAATTTGAATGTTGGTACTAATTTAGGTGACTTGTACAATATTTCTGACATGCCCAATTGATTGAGTTAGCCAACTGATTAAGCACATTTTCCCATTGAAAAAGGCGTGTAGACAACAAGTGAGAAATTCTTGAACTGCTCTCTCCCCTCGGCTTGAAATATTCAATTTGCAGGGCTGGCAGTGGGGATAACTTGTTTGTATTTCAGGAGTGGTCTGACTTCACTCATATCTTTGTCAACTGAGTCCTTATAAAGCTCAGGATCTCTTTAATATTAAGGCATGGCTAATCTGCTTTAAGTGACCTTAAGTGCCTTGACAGATCAGACCACAATCTTCCTGGTCCAGCATTCTTGGCAAGACAAAACAAAAATCCCAGTAATGGACAGCAGTAAACCTAGAAATACCCAGTGACCCACCAGTGGGCTGCAGTCTGGCTTCTCTCTATTACTGTTGTACTGTAGCCAATCTGACAGAGCCATAGTTCCTTCCACTGGTTAAATCACAAGAATGAAATTCCTCAGCACCATCCACTTATGTACAGAGCTTAGAGCTTTTCCATCCATTCTACAAAAAGAAAGGGTAGAGTTCTGACCTGTACTGCTTATGCCTGCTCATTGTAGAGGAATATCGTATTTTTGAGTGCTTCCTCGTATTAAAATAATAAATACATTAATACTTTCCATAGCACAGCTTCCTTTAGTGCTGATTCGATACAATGTTGTTTGTTCCATTGTGATTGGCAGCTATTCTAACAAACCGGAGCAGTGCATTCTGGGTGAATCGGCTCCTGTTTCCTGCCTGTTCAATTAAGGGTGTTGTCTATAGTGCTGTTTAATGCAACACTTGACTTTTTGGAATGGATTCCCCTGTGTTATGACAGGTATTTGTGTGTGTAGTAAACTACCTTACAAAAAAGGGTTAATGCAGTTCTCTTCTTGCAATTTTGCTACATACAATTAGTTTTTTACAAGGGGGAACATTTGAAAATGTGACACCAGCCACTGTGGTTGGAAATGGAACAAATCAGAATTCTACCACTTCCTTTTGTCGAATGTTTAGAAAGGTTCTTAGCAGGATAGTCAGCCCCAGAAGTGTTACTGCCACAGAACAGCTAGCTCTAACTTACACTTCATAAACCCAAGGTAGAAGTGAAACTCTGCTCTCTTCGAATCATGATTTCAACCTGTGATGAGGTCATTTTGTGCATTGCAATGAAACGTACAGAATTGCCTGAGAGCAAATGTACCAGAAAATGGCCCAAGTTGCTGAGTTTTTTCTTTGTGACTTCCCCTCCCCCCACCCCAGACACCTGTTACGTCCTCTCCTTCGCGGTAATCATGCTCAACACTAGTCTCCATAACCCCAATGTCCGCGACAAGCCCACCGTCGAGAGATTCATCACTATGAACCGCGGCATCAACGACGGGGGCGACTTGCCTGAGGAGCTGCTGCGGGTGAGAGGCTGGCGAAGGGGAGTGAGAAACCTGAGGCTGGGCTTGATCGGCCCAGTTATCTGACCCTTTGGGGAGGGGAGTTCTGGGTGGAGAGGAGGAGATAACTTTAATGCTCATTTTCATCTTCAAAGTCTGTTAGTCTCTTTATGAGAAGCGTTTAACTTCTTTCATAGGATGTTCTTGCAGCAGTTGTGGTTTTATTATTTCCCTGCTTTATGGCTATTTGCTTCATTGTTGTCCGTTAATGTTCTTGTTTCTTTTATCTGCACTGTCATATATTTGGTGCAACATGGTCAGTACCAAGCATAGCATGCACATTCTTCTCGTCTGAGGCATAGGTGTGGCCTGCCCGTAACTCCTCCCCTTCTTCCCCGCCCCTTAGAATCTGTATGACAGCATCCGTAATGAGCCCTTCAAGATCCCTGAGGATGATGGGAATGACCTGACACACACTTTCTTTAACCCCGACCGCGAGGGCTGGCTCCTCAAGCTGGGTGAGAGCATCTCCCTCCTTTAAACACTGCAACTTTTTGCCTTCCATTCCCTGCTACCCCTCCCCTCCCCTTCCCTCACCACTACTACCCCCACCCCGCGATCTCTGCACGTCTCTGCGCTCTCCTCTCTTCCCCCCACCTGTTGTGTCATTTAAAGCATGACCTCTCTCTTCATCAGATCAAAGGGATCCTCCTGAAATCCACCCTGATATCCCATCCCTTCCCACCAACAAATACATATGACCCATTGGAATCCACTGTTCCATCTGTTTGTGAGGATCTGGTGAAAACCAAGATCTTCTCCCCTTCCCTATTGAGGTGGATCTCCTCTGACAGATGATGAGAGGGGTCTGCTGGGATTTCAGATTCCCTTTAGAAGTAGCAACCTGAAAAAAATTCTGCAGGTCATTGGAATTTCACTCTCCTAACATTAAAAACAGAGAAATGGGC
Organism: Tiliqua scincoides; assembly: GCF_035046505.1. Taxonomy (NCBI): domain Eukaryota; kingdom Metazoa; phylum Chordata; class Lepidosauria; order Squamata; family Scincidae; genus Tiliqua; species Tiliqua scincoides. The sequence goes on from NC_089825.1 coordinate 120,799,092, forward strand.
TTGTTCAGGAGTACTGAAACCTGAATTCAGTGCCTGACATTTGTCTGGTTCATACTCATACATATACCCAAATGGGGTTCATTGTGTTGGTGAAATTACTACTGCGTAACTTCTGTCAGAAAATGAATTTGTTTATCAGGCCAGCATCATGCTGTTTGCTTGATTAGTGCTTGTCCTTTGCCAGCTTCCTGAGCCTCGAGGCAGTGGCATTGGGCCCTTCCCAGATAAGGTGCTCTGGAGTAGATTATCCCAGTCTGATGTTGTTGCAAGGCTTGAAATAAAGAGATTGACTACAGTGTGGCACAGCCTTGTCCTGTTCTTCTGCTTTCAGGTTAGCATCAGGGAGGGCAGTATTCTCACCTCCCCCATTTCAATTCGAGCAGCAGTGGAGCCTGGTCAAAGCAGAGGATCTCCTCTCAGGCACTGAGCTACTTCCATTCTCGCAGAGTTGGTTGGAGAAGGATATATTGCCTCTTGCCAAATATATAATCTTTGTATGCTCTCCATCCTCCAAGGAGCTTGTTTGCTTTTGTCCTTTCTTGTATTTTTGGTGACGCACCATTTTGATGCAGTCATGGGCCACTAAGAGGCAGAGAAGATCATATCCCAGGCTGACAGCAGTCTACCCTGGTATAAGGGAAAGCATATAAAGCATAATGGGAAGAAGAGAAGGGCCACATAGTCCCACAGAGTTAGGAGGGCGTTGTCATTTAGCCAAGTGATGCCTGTTGCCTTATCCCCAACCCAATAGAAAGTTAAACCCTTCCTCCCCATGCCCACCCCACCCCCATCCTGATGCCCCCAAATGCCTGTGTCTGGGTCGGAGGATTTTTGATTTGACCATGTACTTCTACCTTATGTTGATGTAACTTGTTCTCCTTTCTCTCTCTCTCTCTCTTTCTTCTTCTTCTCTCTCTCTCTTTCTCACCCCCATCCTCTCTATCCTGACTCCCGTGTCCCACCTCTCTTTGCCCCCTCTCTCCCCACCACGGCTTCCCTACCCCCCCTCTCCACCATCCCACGGCGCGGACTACATTTGTTCCACTGTCTGAATACTGCCCCCCAACCCAGGAGGTAGGTGAGAGAAGGGGCATTTGCTTTGCAGTTGAGAACTGGGGTGCCTGGTGCTCTTTAGAGGGGAATGGGGAATGGCAATTGGGCTGAGTTGTCTTGGAACAGGTCTGGTGGGGCTAAGAAATTGATGTGGGAAATGAGGAACTAAGATTTGTTCCCTACTACGAATGTGTGCTTTAAGGCAGGGGTATCCAAACTTTTTGGCAGGAGGGCCACATCATCTCTCTGACACTGTGTTGGGGGCCAGGGGGAAAAAAGAATTAATTTACATTTCAAATTTGAATACATTTACATAAATGAATATATTAGAGATGGAACTTATATGAATGAATGATGGTCTTGCAATAGCTCAAGGCCTATAAAAAGTCTTGCACAAAGCAAGACTTGCCTTAACTTCACTGCATGTTGCTGCATCACAGATGTGCAACACGCAGTGGATGGAGCCCTCGTCCCACAGCTCATGTGAGAGGTCAAACAGTTGCCCCCACACTGAGAGCAGTTGCATCCGGCCAATGTGGGCTCCAGCATGCCTTTAAAGGGCCAGAGACTCATTGGAGACTCCCACGGGCCGGATTGGGAGTCCCCAAGGGCCACAAGTGGCCCCCAGGCCGGGGTTTGGGCACCCCTGCTTTAAGGCATCAGTTTTCAGCTGGTGCATCAGAACCCCAATGAGTAGGTTGCACCCTGAGCTAAGGCAAGTTACAGCAGGCGCATTACCACCACTGTCCTTTTTATTTAGGTTTTTAAAGGGAGAGAGTGACCAGAGGCAAAGGAGGGCAGATCTTCTGTACCTGTAATAATTGTGTAGAAGGTGGCTGTATTGATCCTCCATGTTCAGAGGCAATATACCCATAGTGTAGTTGACCCTCGTCATCTGCAGGTTTGCGATCTGCAGATTTGACTAAATCCATATCACAAGACCACGCTAGAGGGCCTCAGTTAACCTGCCCTAGCCTTCTGAAAGGCACTTCCAGATTTTCAGGCAAACCTCTCCCCAGATTAGATTATCCATCCATTAGATATGAATGGATTAGAATATCTATCCATTAGATATTTGATTTTCTCTGTAAACCGCTTTGTGAACTTTTTGTTGAAAAGCGGTATATAAATACTGTTGTTGTTATCCACTGAAATTGGTATCCACGGAGGGTCCAGGAACAGCTCCCCCACGGATACTGAGGGCCCACTGTACTAGTTACAAGAAAACAGCAGCGAGACATGGCTTTTGCTTTCAATCCTTACTTCAGTGGCATCTGGTTGGCCAGCTGGTTGCTGGAGCTGGATGCATCTTTCTGATCCTGTGGGGATCCCCTTGTTTTTTGAGCAGGAATTTAGGCATTCTATAGCTTTTTCTCATCCTTGAAAGAAATTTCCCTGCAGTTGGAAATGTCTGCTTGCTTGACAGACTGGACCTGCTCAGATTCTCTCTGTGTACAGAGTTTAAAGGACAAGCATCCTGATGTCCCTTGCATCTGGTCACCAAAAGAGAAGGGCCAGAAGATGGTCACAAGTAGATAGAATATTTAAAATGGATCTCATTGCCATGTGTTCTAGTTATTTGTGTGTTGTATGCACACATGGTTTATTTATATACCACCCATTAACATAAATATTTCAAGGAGAGCAAATAGTTAACGGTGGACCTTGAATCAGAAACAAATTGATAAGTACTGCCTTAAAGGATATGGGGTGAGGTGGTAAGATTGCAGAAGAGAGATAAAGTGGGGGGATCAAAATGGGGAGCTTAGCTGTCCAAACAGACCTCTCTCAGAGGTTGTAAACTTTGCCTAGTGGCGTGTAGGACACATCTTTAGCTAGAGGTACACAGGCATCTGAAGTACTCCAGATGTTGGGAAGGACTGTTAGCTTCATAGTAGCAGCTGGGAACAGGACTGTGCTTTGTAGAGTTGCTTTGCATGCTGAAGTGTGCTGCAGCCGCTGATGGCCATGTCATGGTTTTTTTTTTCTGAATACGTAAATTGACCCTTGTTCAGGTGAGCCAATACAGCTGCAAAATCAGCCTCTTCCAGGGGTTCCAAATTTTGGGCTATGGCACATGGAAAAATACATTCAGGACACCCCCACCCTGAGCATGGAAGAAACTAACCTGAAGCTGGAAGTGGCTGTTTGCTTCACAGAGGCAGTTGGAAACGTTTCTCTTGTGGATCAACACAGCTGGGCTCAGTATGGCCACAGCTGTCTGGACTCCTAAGCCTGGTACATTTTAACCACAATGTCAAGTCATTAAACACCAAGCAAAATCCAAATTAAGATCATTGCAGGCCCCCATGACAGCTATATAAGGTTGAGCTAGAGTGAGCCACATCCAGTCATGTCCAGTTCTGCTGTGTTGTAAAGAGATGTCAGCAACTGGAGGACGTTTGCTCTGGTGGTGGAAGAGCATAGAGAAGTGGTGCATACCAGTGCTTGAAAGGGGGGAATAGATAATGAAATCTATTAACTTCACCCTCTAGCACCCCCCCCAGCTCTCTCCCTTTGTCTTCTAAAAACTGTAGGTAAAGAGGCCAACACTGAAGGTAAGAAAGCTAGACCCCCTGGCTCCCACTATTTCAAGCATTGTCTGGGGCAGGGATGTGCAAACTTTTCGGCAGGAGGGCCACATCATCTCTCTGACACTGTGTCGGGGGCCAGGAAAAAAAAGAATTAATTTACATTTCAAATTTGAATAAAGTTACATAAATGAATATATTAGAGATGGAACATGTGAATGAATGACGGTCTTGCAATAGCTCAAAGCCTATAAAAGACCTTGCACAAAGCAAGGCCAGCCTTTCCTTTGCTGCCGCTGCTGCATCACAGATTTGAAACAGCAAGCAGTGGGAGGGAGCCCTCGTCCCACAGCTCACACGAGAGGTCAAACACTTGGCTGTCACGCTGAGAGCAGTTGTATCAGGCCAGAGTGGGCTCCAGCAAGTCTCCGGAGGGCCAGAGGGTAATTGAAGACTGGGGGCTCCCTGAGGGCCGGATTGGGAGTCCTCAAGGGCCACAAGTGGCCCCAGGGCCAGGGTTTGGGCACTCCTGGTCTGGAGTAACAAAACTTGTTGGAAGACCCTTACCCTCTCACTTCCATATCAAACTGGCCTACCCAGGTAACTTGCAGTCAATTGATGCCTGCAAAGTAAATCCACTCTTTGAAGGGGGGAAAAATAGATTTTAGCAAGACTTCTATTCCAGAGGAACTCTTCTGCAGAATCTACTGCTTTTGCAACTGTATTTGTTATTTTACATGATTCTTTGGGTTGGGTACCCCGCGCCCCCCACACAGACTATGATTCCTTTTTCCTTTCCCCCTCCCTTGTTTGTTGCTTTTTTCTTATGTTTTTGCTGAACTTTTTAGTCGCATTGATGTCATGTGGCTTTACTTATAACCATGTGTGCCTGCCTCAGTGATGCCAGGGAGTGGGGAAGGGCCAGTAGTCTTTTTAAAAACACCCAAAAAAAAGCATTAAAAAGCAAGCACAAATCCCCCCTCCCTCCTTTTGCTTTCAGGAGGGCGAGTGAAGACGTGGAAGAGACGCTGGTTCATCTTGACTGACAACTGCCTGTATTACTTTGAATATACGACCGTTAGTATAGTTTCTTTCCCCCGACCCACTTCTTGCCACTTCCGCATTCCTGCTTCCCCATAGCGCAGTGCTCAGGGGCCCCAAGCCTGTGATCTCTTGGGCAGATAACAAATAGGGCTGGAGGAAGGGACCCTGGCACTGCAGTGTATGAGTATTGGGCATGGCACAACAGCCCAGGATACCACATGGTGGACATCATGTTCCCAAGTAAGGAAGGGGGCGCTCTCCAGCTGTCTGAGCAAGGCTGCAAGGATTTCTTCTCCCAAATAGTGCTCTGGAATGGGATGCCAAATGGGCACTGTGCTGTCAGTTTTGAGCCTCTGCTCAGACTTGCAGCATTCTCCATTCGTGAGATCCCAAGAGTGATGACTGGGCCTGTCTAGAATTGGGGTTTTAGTCCAGTTTGGAGCATGTTGGGTCACTCAGATTTTTCAGCTTCCCTGGCTGAGTTATCATCCTGGGGTTTCATCTTGGGGCTTCCCTCTGGGTGCTCCGTCTCTCCCAGTCCTAAATCATGGCGGAGCCCAGGGTAAGGTGGTCCTCTGATGAAGAAGTCACATCAAGTTCTGACTCTCATTGGCAGGTCTTGACCCTGGGACGCAGTAGTTGCCCTTGAGTAGCTACACTGTGCGATCTTTGCTTAACACAGATGTGAACTGAGAGGAAAGAAGGAAGGAAGAATTAGCATCACTAAGTACAAGCTGTACCATTGGCCTCTTTATCGGCAGGTTTAGTCCTATAGATTTCACTCGATGTGGGTGCCAAGCCCATGTCTGGAGGGCCTCAAGAACCTTCCAGAGGCATCCAGAAGGCACTTCCAGAAGTACTGTCCTGTGAGGCCTTTCTGCAGATTTCATTTTCCACTGAAATCTGTATCCACGGGGGGGGGGGGGGGTTCCTTGAACAGATCCCCCCACAGACACCAAGGGCCCACTCTATAAGCAGAACCAGCATCAGCACCATGTTTTGCCCCTACCTATGTAGCATTATGAACCCAGTTCTGAGCAACTCAGATGGAATACCAGCTGCTGTGGCCAGATGCTAAAATGCTGAAGTCCCAGGAAGAGGGGATGCTCAGCTCACCTCAGTGGAAACTGTTGGGGAAGCAGAAATACCCATAGATCTAGCTGTAATATACCAATTCTGAGAAAAGACCTTCTCTCCCCCCCCCCCCCAGCTTAACATCAGGTGTATGATTCTTTAGGTCCAACCCCTGGGCCCCCATCTTCTCAGGTTAGTGGGCCTCTTCCATTCCAACTTCATTTCTTAATTCATTGACAGGATAAGGAACCAAGGGGAATCATTCCACTAGAGAATCTGAGCATTCGAGAAGTTGAAGACCCACGGAAACCAGTGAGTGACGTTGTCTTAGTCATGACCGCAACTCTGAATTAGCCAGCAAGTTTATTCTGGTGTTCATTTTTAACTCCACTTACTCACTATCTACCTACCTACCTACAAGGGGCACCCAAGGTGTCTTATAAATATAATAGAATAAACACTGCAAAATGCCATGAAAGGCAATGTATAGTATCAGCAATGTAATCAAAATCAATTAAACGATAAAAAGGCACAGCGTGAAAACATTTTTATGCCTGTTTGAATTGTAGTGTTACTGGTTAGTGTTTTATTGACCCATTTTAAACATGCTGTTGGCTGCCTGGAATACAGTTTTATCAAAAGTGGGATTAAAGTCTGCTGAACGAAGGAATAAAATGTGTATTCAAGAATTAATGGTGCACCTGCCGGATCCTACTCTTTGAAGTTTCCCACAATCATTGCACTGATTTCTTTAAAACATTTGTGTCCTACTTTTTGACTATGACACTTTCAGGGCAGCTCTCAGAAGAGAATAATCAGAATACACATCCAGTTTAAAACAGGGACAATCATCATGTATTTAAATACTCAGGAAAATAGTCCTAATGCTGTCAGTATTCAGCCTCTCCTGCCTTGCTTTTCTAAAAGTCTCTGGTGCTCTGAGGGCGCTTGCACACTGCTTTTTGTAAGGGGTTTCTCATTCTTTTTCCTTCTCTTTTTAGAACTGCTTTGAGCTCTACATCCCCAACAACAAGGGTCAGCTAATTAAAGCCTGCAAGACTGAAGCGGATGGGCGCGTGGTCGAGGGGAACCACATGGTCTATCGCATCTCAGCCCCCACTCAGGAGGAGAAGGATGAATGGATCAAATCCATCAAGTGAGGACAAGGCGCTGAAACCTTTCGGGAGGGGGGGTTGTCCTGGGAATTGTCGTGGGGTTGTCCTGTGCACTTTAAAGACCCACCGGTGGCCTTTGGAGGGCTGCAAATGCTGCGTGTGGCCTCCTCTGGCCCTCTGAAGGCCTTCCGAGGCCCCCAGAGGGCCTTTAAAGCCCAGTTTTCAGGGGAAAAGAAGGCCCCCAACTCATTGGGAGGGTAGCATTCTGCAGTCCTGGCCTCAGGCAGCAGATGGGCCAGAATCATCATTACCTGGCCCCCAACTTTTCCTCCTTAATGCTCTCCCGCTTCCCTCCTAGACCATACAGAGATTTCACTCCTAGATTTCTCCGATCTTATGAACCCAGAAAGTTGCCTTGTACTTATTCAGACTGCTGAACCGTCTAGCTCAGTCTTGCAGTCACTGGCTGGCAACAGCTTTCCAGGGTTTCAGCCCAGTGTCTTTATCCCAATTTATCGTGGAATGTCAAGAAAACTTAGAATAGTACCTTGCACTGATCAGGCAAGAATTTAGAGTAATATTGACTTAAGAAGTATCTGTTAAAGATTAGAGGTGGCAGCTGGTTTCCTGAGAGTTACAAGGAGGGCAATTTGTGGTCAGAGTAGAACAGGCCTATGTAGCTTAGGTGTTTAAACAAGACATACTGACTGAGTCACCCCTCCTAAGTCTTACTTGGAAATTCCCCAGTGAAACAAATTGCTCGTTAGGCTCCATTTTCTCATCATTCTAGACCCAGACATCTACAGCGGGCTTCTCAAAATGGCTCTTTTCCTGCTTTGTCCTAATAAATGTAGGCGTACCCCTCACTATCTCCCCTTCTCTCCTATGCCATCTTTCTACTCTGTTTCAAAAGCAGATGTGTTGATGCCAGTGTTGTGACCAATTACAAGTTAGGACAAGACTCAGTTGTATGTTCCAAGCCACTACTTGAATCCCCTAGAGAATGCAGGAATTCTGGTTCTCTAGCCTTCCTTGTTTGGTTCCATCAGATCCTATTTCTCTCCCAGGAAGAGAATGCAGGTGTTTTGCCTTCCAGTCCCACTAAGGTCTGTAAAAGAGATACCTACAAATAAGAGCCAGTGTAGATGTTTCCTACTGCCCTTGGATAAGTGAGCTCTTATGTGAGCATCCCTACCTCCACTCCTCAGATGTGCAGCCTCTGGGTTGCCTCTTCACCCTCCCCTCCATTCTCCAGGCAAGCTATCTGTTGTTGGTTTTGCCTGCCTCCAAGGACCTTGCATGTTTTTTTATCAAGTATATATTTTTTTTAAAACCACACATGCATACACCCATCTGTCTTCAATTCTGCTCCCAGAAAGGAAGAGCCTCCCTGATTATCACAGAGCCAAGCCAATCAGTCCTATGCACAGTCCTTCAGATCCATCAGAAAGGATTTCCCTGAGGTCAGTTTGGGGAAGAAAGTTGAATGTCTGTCCAAAATTTGGTGACTGAACATAAGAACATAGAAGTATCTTTGCTGCATGAAACCCACAGGTCCATCTGAGTAGGGATTCAAACCCAGGTCTCTCTAGCACTCTACCCACTACACTGGCTATTTCCCACCCATAGTGTGAAGTGGCACAGTCCATTCTACAGCATTCTCCCACCTCATTTTGCAGCTTATGTAAACACAGCCAGAATACAAAGGAGCAAGATCTTCCTTCTCCACACCCATATAGCCTACTGGCTCCATGATTTTTTACATAACTCTCTCTCTCTCTCTCTCTCTTTATCCCAGGGCTGCTGTGAGTGTGGATCCTTTCTATGAGATGTTGGCTGCCCGCAAGAAACGAATCTCAGTGAAGCAGAAACAGGAGCAGGCATGAGGTGGGGGCCTCTCCTTCTGCACCTTCCTTTTTCTCCTCACGGTTGTACCTCTTCAACGGTGTCCCTCCCGGACCTGCTGACAAACCCACCTGTTTTGAGTTCCATGAAAGCAACCACCCCTTCCTCTCTTTTGGAATTGTTGGATCACCAGGCAGCTCTGCCAGCCTGAAGACCTGCCAGCACATGCCCAGCAGTGACCCCTTTGTATCTTCAGAGTTGCCACTGGGCTTTCTCACATGTGGGTGTGGCCTTGGAAACTGTCACACCATTGTTTCTGCCAAGTATGGTGACGCTGGTCCTATTTTGGGACAATTTCTCCTTCTCTAAGGGTTCTCTCTTAGGCTCCTAGCAGGCAGACAACTTTGAAGCCTCTTGACTGTGTGGGCTGCAAGCTGGGGGATGTTTCCTGCTTTTCATTGCCCTTTCCAGCAAAGAGACACTTTAAACATTCAGAAGAGGGATCTGGGAAAACCCTCTTGGGATTGTACCACTTCAGAGCATAGAGGGTGACAAGTTTGAATAATGCTGTACATTCAAAGCAAACAAAACCACCCAGAACATTTAAAATTAGCACAGCAGGGCTAGTGGTTGATCCCTTCTCTCTGAAAGGCTTGAGCTTTCTGTGGGTGGTGAGTTTTTAGTTTGCAAAGCATTCAGTCGCTGATTCCTCCACCCATGTTCTAAAGTCCCAGGAGAACGGTACCACATGTTTCTTCCTGAATGTGTTGACTGTCTCTTTAGAGTCTTGCCAAACCAGTGACACTGTGCATTCCAAGAACCAGTATTCTTCCTCTGACCCACTGATATGAACAAGGGCTGCCACATTATATGGCAATTTGCTCTACACAACGTACTGACAACTAGCAGGGGATAGCAGAGAGCCAGGTGGCCATACATGCACACTGACAACATTGAACACTATTCAGATCCTCCAGCAAGACTAGCCAGCACATATGCGCAACTGACACCTCTGGTTCTCTGCAGTCAAAGGCAGGCATGCCAGTCTCCTTCATTCTGCTAACTCTGAGAAGTTGCTCCCTGCAACTCCCTGTGGTTTCAGTAGAACATTGTCTCCAGATCTGATCCTGTTCTTCCTCTGATACTCTTTTCCCTTCTGCTCAAGGACTGCCTTCAGATGTTTCAGACTTCTCCCTGTAGCCAAGCCAGAGTTTTGTCCTGTTTTCCCCCTCCCCAATTGACAGAAATCTAGCATTGATTTTGCTTCATGCTAGAGTGTTAAGATCTTCCTGTGATCCTATAGTACCTGGGATGGAGGATGCCAGAGAGATGTCTAGAGAATGCTGAAGTTAGAAGCATCTCTCCTTGCTTACCAAGAGTTTTTGTGAAATCAAGTCTCTTAATATGAATAGAAACAAGTTACCCTTGGACAACTCTTCTGGCATGGCAGGATAAAGGGTGGTTTTTGCCACATTTGTGTAGTGGGGATTCAGATCTGCCAAAAGCCATGAGGTGTCTTAGTCAACCCCAAATCTTGTGTATAATCTTGTGACTGTGCTTCAGATCTGTTTGACACAGCTCCCTACAGGATTGTTCTAAATTCTTGGGTGGGATATTGTAATGTCATATCTTACAACTGTACCTTGAAATCTTGTCTTCCACCCCAGCTTGGTCTTAACCCATCCCTCTGATATGGCAACTTGGTCTCCCACAAGGCTTATTATGGTCCAGGTGTGGAGCATGTTGGGTTAGTTCAGGTCTTTGCAAAGGAAGCAAACTGTTAGTACTTCTTCTGCCCCAGAAATGCAATACAGTCTTGGTCTGAGTATGTTCCTGTCTGATCAGGATTCGTTTCCCCAGTAGAAACTGTGGCCTTGGTAACAGGGACCTCAATCCAGTTTAAATATAGAAACATGGGCAGATGTGGTTTAATGTCCTCAGTTCAGCAGGACTGTAGTGTTATTTCTGTGATATTGGGAATTGCTCCTGTTTCCGTGTGGAAGAAGGCTGTTGCATGCCTACCATAGACTTCCCTGGGGCAAATGCCCCAGATGCTGGCTGCTAGGACTCCGCGGAAGTCCTGATGGGGGCGGAAACTCTGCTTCTGGTTTGCCGGAAGCACAGTTTATAGCGCCGGGGAATCTTACAGAGGTTTCCCTGGCGTGGGCTGCAGTCGTGTGAGGCTCCATGAGCCTCTGGTGAGGGGGGGGGGGCGGTGATAGCCCATGGGGGGCGCCATCACGGAGCTTTGCCCTGAGCGCAGGGCTGCGGAGGTCCGCAGCTGGAAGAAGGGAATGCAGAGCAATCAGACGAAGAAAATAGATTTGTGTCCATTTTCAGTTTGTGTGCGTGAGAGAAAGAGAGCTTTTACATTTGGGTATAGTTAAAAAAATAAGAGCAGGCATTCTGTCAGTCTGTATTAAGTGCATTCAGGCTGCATCTGAAAGTAATTCAAATGGGTTAGTCTGTTGGCAACTGAAGCATCTTAATTGCCTGTTTCGCTTATGGGAAAGTATGCAAATTTAGTATCTACTGTCAAAGAAGCTAGAGATTTTCCCTTTCCCAATTCAAATTATTTCATTGTCACACTTCTGCCCCCAAGGATAATGGAAATATCCATTGCTTTGGAATACACTGTCCTTTTGGTCACATGGCATCCATGCAACTGAGTGGACCCCTACATTAGGCCACATCCTGCTTGTGGGATACGTGCCACTGAAGCCCCAGATGCAAACAGCTTCTCTGCTGTACAAGAACACCCAAAATTCCAGAAGTAATCTCTTGCTTCTTAATCCTTTTCCAGAATACCTGAAAGGTTGTCCTCTTGATCGTAGATAAATTCATATCTCACATTCAATACCATATTTTCTTTCCTGACTTCCTTCCATTTTTGGCAACCTTTCTCCTGCACTGCAAGTGAACCATTCTTGTCCCCAGAAAGTCTGAAATCTGTCCCAATTTTTTTAAAATTAGTATTAATTTTTTATAGCACTTGACTAGAAGTTCTGAACTTGGAAGCTCTCGAGAACATCCCTGCAAACATTCAGAATGGAAGCAATTGAATCATGGGCTCTTGGGAGAATCCTTCCTTACAGTCTTTCAGGACCATGTAATTCAGCAATATCTGTGATAAACCCTACTTCTCCCCCCATTGTGGAATTGTACACCTTTGTTTGTGGGGGGGGGGAGATATTACAAACCCCCACCTGCTCCAGAAGACGAGGGGCATTCTCTTGTTTTTAAATCTGTTTCCTTTTACTATGATGTCTTTTAAAAAAAGAAAAACAAAAGAAAAAATGTTTATTATTTAAAGATTTAATGTATGCATCTGTGGATGAAATGTAAACACTACAGACTTGTCTATGCGTTGCAGAAGTTCTTTTGTTTCGTTTTAAGGGACTGGGGAGAGCCAGTATGATGGACCTAATAATATTTGGCATTTGTGTAGCATGTTTTGAGCATGCAGAATGCCTCATGCGTGTTCTATGTGTAATCCTTAAAATTGGCCTCTAAGGTATTATTATCAACATAGTGCAGCTGAAGCTGAAAAGGAGCCTCTTGCCTAGTGTGTTCACAGCAGAGAAGAGATTTGAATTGTGTAAAACGTTGTTTAAGCCATAAGGAAATGTTTGTAAGTCATAAGCACTAGAAATGTGCTTTAAAAAGAAAAAGAAAAAAAATTCTGGGGCCACTGAACTTAGTGGCCAGTACCATATCCCATTATTTTTCTGCATGTGCTCAAGCTCATAGGATGGACCCAGCCCTGTTGACAGGAAGAGCTGAACTTTGCTCCCTTCCAAGTATGTTCCTGTGTAACAGCAGCCAAGCATGTGAGCTCTAAGCTAGTCTCTGACTTTCTGTGAGAGCCATTGGGTTAGGTCAATTTAAGTCCTCAAGGATTTTCTTCCAAGGAATATTAAGCTGGAGGCTGCAAATCCAGGGCTGATCTTCAGCCAAATCTCCCAGATCCAACCTATCAGTAGTGGAACACACAATCATCTCAAAGCTCTTTATTTTCTCTGTGGTAGTAAGATTGCACATTCATATAGTGCTTTTTAAGTTTTTCGTCTCCGTGGTACAATCCTTACAACAACTGTGTGCAGTAGGTCACTTTTTACAGTAGGTCAACCCTTCAGTATATGGGAGAGTCAAGATTCAAATTGAGGCCTTCTAGTAACAAGCTGAGTGTCCATCTTAGAAAAACAGAAGTGATCTATTCCCTGCCCAGCGACTCAGAATAATTGAGATCAGAATGGCTTCTGATGATTTCTGAGAATTCAATTCCCTGGGGCTTTTTTGAGATGGATAGATAGCTAAAACAAGAGATGGTGCAAAGCTAGCAGATTTCGCAAGACAGTTTGCCACGCAAGGAGTCAAGTTTAGCATGTGGGCATACTCTGGGAAATGTTTTGCACTTTTATGTCTCTTGGAGTTCAGGAAGAAGGAGTTCAAACACCACACTATGCCTTAGCACATCCTGGAAGCAATAAAAATTATCTCACATCAGACTATCGCCCAGCATTGTGAAGGAAGCCACTGTTGGCTATATCACTGTCAGGGCTGAAAATGTAAACGATATGGGTGGCACAGCAGTGTTAGAGAACCATAGCTACAAACAGTATCAGATGCCACAGGGTTTGGCCAAGAGTGTTGCAGACCAGGTTCTGGCTCCTTGCTTCCAGGGCTGCAGACCAGAGAAGGGAATGGGAGGAGAGAACCAATGGTGTGGGCAGCACGCACACCAAACTGACGAATGAAAGAAGAGGCAAGCCTCAAGCAGGTGTGTTTTATTCTGGTTAAACAACTGACAAGAAGAAAGGATATTCTTGAGCAAATGGTTTTAATTAGAATAAGGCACATGGATGGGAAACCTGAAAATACATTACTGTGTTGTTCATGCAGAAGCTTGAGGCTTGCTTCTGCCATTTCTTTGGGACACATGAAAGCTCAGAATCCTCCTGGCTTGGGAAGTCAGGTGACAAACAGTGCCACTGGCAGACAACAGGGTCAAACAGTGCTACTAGCAGACAACAAGCCAGATCTGGTACCTTCCCTCAGCCTGAGCATTATGTCACTGAGGAAGGTCACCACTTGTTTCCCCTCTGGGCTGGGTACCTGACACTTAGCAGGCAGTAAGACCTCTGCTGGTGAGGGCCCCTTGCAATAGGTTGATAGTTTGCCCCAAAGGACCCAATTTCACCAGCTTTTCTTCTCAGGCAGGCAGGCAGGCAGCAGAAGGCCATGTTTGGGCTGTGGCTGAGCTCCTTCCTAGTACCAAATCAACCCTCCACCATTTTTTTAAACGGGTTGGCACTGGCAGTGTTGTGACATTAGTGGCCTTGCCTTGTGACATCACCAGGTTCTGGTTCAGGCATGTCAGGATTTTGGATACATCCCGAGGCAGCCCTGCCTTGCAAACACCCAACTTTCCCACTTCCTGGTGTAAGAGGCGTAACTAGGGACAAGCCTGAGAGGCACCTGCGCCAGACACTACCAAGCAGGGGTGCTTGACTGCCCCTCGTGCTCCACCCTAGTTACGGAGGAACTGCTGGCACCTTTGTGCACCCTTTTGTTCCTTCTCCTGTGGAGGTAAAGGGTGCCTCCACAGGAGAAGGAACGGGTGTGAAGCCGCCACAGCGAGTGCTCTCTTCGGGGAGAACCCAGAAGTGACATCATGACATCCCATGACATCGTGATGTCATGCGACATCATGGCATCACTGCCTCAGGCAGCCCAGCAGCCGGGGCAGAGTGTTACAGTTCTGCCTGGAGTTGGCCCTGCCATGGACACAGCTGTCCTATTGATTCAGAAAATCAGTGGCGGAAAAATAGAGCATAAGGCAGGGGACCCAAATATCATGCCAGAGACCAGCCTGCCCTGAGGAGCAGAAGCAGCAGGCACTTCCCCCGTCCCTCCATTCTCTGGGAGCCAGGTTAGATCTCTCCCTTGGCCCAAGGGTCACTAATGCATCCTTCCTGAGGTTATTAATATACCACTGCTGCTCCGGTGACCTTGCCTGTCCCTCCTGTTGCCAAGAATCCAGATCTGGTCTGAGCCACCACTAATGGGATCAAGAACAAACGGATGACCTGCCTGGACCTAAGCCAGAACAAAGCTGAAACCAATCTGTTCCAAGTGAAATTCTCCCAGAATTTTGATAGCAATCTCTGAATATTATCATTATTATCTGTGGCCAACTCCACCTGTATAGAACACTAGTCTCAGAGGGGCTTATATGTGGTTCTTAGAAGAAAGTCTCTCCTCCACACAGCTTATAGGGTCAAAGCTTCTTAGCTTCAACAGCAGAACTCCAGCATGTTGTCAACTATTTACTGTACATTTTACAGCTGTGTTCTGCTGTTTGATGCTAGCTAAGGAATTGTCCTACAACCCAATCCTAAGCTCCAGTGGTGCCCAGGGGAGCAGGGGCACTGAAATGGCTGCCACTGCATCCCATGGGGCCAGGGCAGCCTCTGGTATCTTCTTGGGGTAAGGGAGCATTTACTCCCTTTCCCAGGGTAGAGCACAGTCTGTGACAATGGGTCTCCACAGAGCTGTGCAGGCTGGCACAGAATTGAGGAGGCCCATGTCAAGCTTTCCAGTCTGGGAAGGGGCATAGGATTCGGCTGCAGAGTCTGCCGTCATCCCCTTCCCGGGCCTGATCCTCCTTCCAGCCCACCCTCCCCCCACCCAGTTCTGCCCCTCCCCACCTCCAGAAAGCCTCACCATCAAATCCGGGTGGGAGGATTTACCACTAGAGCCACTCCAGTGTTGTCTTCTTGGCACTGAGTGTCGTCTTCTTGGGCTTATGCCTGCCGCACTCACTTTTGTGACGGCGGTTGCTGGGGCCCTTATTCTTTGACAGCTGATACAGAATGGTGTTTCGTATTAGCCAGTATTTGTTTGCTGGCATGCAAATATGTTTTGCATACAACAGGATTCAACCACTGACAGCACATAGATTCAGCCACTGTCGGCACATGAGATTCAACCACTGACAACACATGAGATTTTCATATTTGATGCCCGCCAGCAGCAAAACAGCCAAGGGAGGCCTGCAAGACTAATGCACAACCACAGCACTCCATGGCCACATTTTTGAAGTAGAATTTCACCACTGTATAGTTGCGTTGCTGGCTCTTGAATATGAAAAAGCAATGCCTTTAAAGCACTCAAAGTTTAATGGTGCTGCCAAATTTTGAATATTTGTGAATTATTTACCTCATTTCCAACCTTAAAATGAGAAGTCAGAAAAAAGCAAGTTTCTGTTTTGCTTACATCCATCCCATGTCTTGTTCCATATATTTTGTCTGCCAGACATACAGTCAATTTTGGGGGATTCATATATGACTCTGAAGGTTCAATAGGGTGGCTTATGAGCTCAGGGGATGTGTTTCCAATCTTACCTCAGCCATAAAGTTGAACAAGGCCCTATCTTGCTATCTCCTCACCTGTAGCCCAGAGATAATAACATCACTGGTCTACTTCATGGAGCTATAAGGATTACTGAGGGCCAAACTGAACTTGACATGGCATTCTGGCATTCCTTTCCCACCCACCCCTGCAACAGTTTGGGTTTTAATAATAATAATAATAATGGTATTTATATACCACCTTTCTTGGTCGTCAGATTTCTCCTCAGACTTTATTCAAGGCGGTTTACATAGGCAGGCTAATTAAATCCCCATAGGGATTTTTACAATTGAAAGAAGGTTCTATCTTTCAAGAACCACAACATTCAGATGTTTCTTTCTGATCTGGTTTCACATTCTGGCCTCAATCCTCCCACGCTCAGAGCAGATGGAACAACTTGGCTCAGCTTGTCAGCTGCTTCAAGGTCGTTTTATATATGTTTGTAGGTTTTCATGGCCAACAATTTAACATATCTTTATTCAGGTGAGAAGTTTGGGTTTGTTTTTTTTAGTATTGAAAAGCAGCCCCAGAGGCATCAATCAAGAGTAGAATTGTAGGAGCAGGAAGTGCTTGATCCATTCCCTTCCTGCTGTTTGCTCAAAATGCACACAGACCTCAAGCTGCTTTCCTACACATGGGAAAAGATACTGGGTGCCTACATCTTCCTTCAGAGGAAGAAATGCAGCAAACACAATCATGATGGGGAGTGTCACTCCTTGTGGAGAGCATTTGCTGCTGCATAAGGGGAGAGTGAGGGTGGATGCCAGTAGTGGAAGCAGGACGTGAAGCACAAGGCTTTGGAGAAGGCAAGTTAGAGCTGAAAAATAACCAGCGGGAAAAGGCTTCAGCAGCTTATCCAGCCATCCTTCTTCCATTCAGACTACCAGCCTGCTCCAACTATCTTTTGTTGTTTAAAAAATCAGGGAGGAAGGCAATGCAGAACTCCACAGAAGGTCCAGTGCACCAAGTTCTAAGGAGAAGTGGAGTATGAATATTCGTGTTATAAAAGAAACTGAAAAGTTTCTATAAAAGTAATGTGTAGGAACTGGAAACGAAGTATGACCAAAAGCACATGAAAAAGAGTTATCATTTCTTTGGCAGATTTATTGCAACCAGTTTGGAGTAAGAAAATTCAAGACAATAAATTATATCCCACCCCCTTTTCACAAATAAAACATACACTATCAAAGCCCAGAAAGATCCAGTATTTACAAAGACAGAGATAGAAAACCCTACTACGCTATGAAGGTATTCACATATTTGCCACACACACAAAGATGTCTGGTATTCTTTGAGCAAGCGAGCATCTCTTGCAAAGAATCTAGGAACTCTGGCTTTAAAGCTTCTCACCTTAGGGCCAAAACAGATGTGGTGTGGGAGAGCTCGGATCTGTTGCTTTTAAGAGTTGCAGAGGAAAAGACAGATGTCTGTATCCTGTCTTTTATTCTACTGTAAATCTAAGAACAGCTTTGGGAGGTGTTTAGATCAGGGAAAAAGCCTGGGTAAAGGGTTAAATATCCCTCCAGCTCCATTGCCCCAATCCGAGCCTGCCCCCATGCTTTTCCGGCCCCCTGCTTTTCCATGAAAGCAGGAAAAAAGAGCTCCTCTATCACATAGGTTTGGGCTCTTACTCTAAAGTAGTGGTCTCCAAACTCTTTGGCCAGAGGGCCGCATCAAATATCTGGCGTGGTGTTGAGGGCCAAAAAAAAATTTAAACATAAAATTTAAATAAATAAATTAGAGATGGAACTTAAATGAGTGAATAAATGAATGAATAGGCTCATTCATTCAACCTCTCTGGCCCCTCAGAACACCCTCCAGACACAACCAGAGCACAGCTCTGGTCGTGTTCAGTTGAATGGGCCAGAGGCTTTCAGGGGACAAGAGGCTGGCCATGGGCCGGATAGAGGCTGGCTGTGGGCTGCATCTGGCCCCCGGGGCCAGGGTTTGGAGACCCCTGCTCTGAAGCACTAGACATCCCCGTAACTTCTCCCGTAGAGAATTCAGGCACCCTAGCTTCCAGCAAGACAACAGATTCTGACTCCTGCTGTCTTATCCTTAAAATCTTTGTATTCCCCTATTTACAACAGCCCCCCCCCCCAAATTCTATCAGACAGTCTGATTGATCTATTACTAGTTATTATAAATGTGTAGGACCAATTCCCCATTCTTTTCCCAAACAATATTGTCTTTCCTAGTCAACCTGGGTTCAATTTGCATTTATAGAACTGGGGTTGATTTATGGCCCTGGGCCTGGATAGATTGTGTTCTACCTGGGCTATCGTCTTGCATCATCCCATATTCTGGTGTTATGAAAGTCAGCACTTATGCAGGTTAAGCACTGCTAAGCATTAAATCAGAGTTTGCTGGACTGATGTAGCATTCAGACATCGCCTTAGCCACAGCATATCTGATCTGGCCAACAGAAAAACAGTGAGGCGTGGTATGCCACCACACTGTGAGGAAATGGTATCATTCATAGCGATGAGCAACATAGCTTTCCTATGCCTCTAGAGACTCCGCTAATATACCATCAAATCACAGTTCAGCATGTTTCTAAGGTTATGTAAATAGGCGCCTGGTTTTGATTCAGCCATGTCCAGATTACGTGATCAATTCACCCTGGAAAATCCTCACAAACATGGGTTGACTAAGGGCCCAATCCTAATGGGCCTGCGCCAACCCAGCACCAGTGCACAGTGTCGCAAACATACCGTAAAGTATTCTTGTGACACTGCTGGGGTGGCGCCAGCGCTGGCTAAGTGCAAGCCCGCCCTCAGCCAGTGCTGGGCAGAGGATGGACAACTGCTGCTTGGAGCTCCAGGCAAACGCTGGGCGATGGATGGGTAAGTCAGGGCAGGGGGGAGGCATTCCGGGGTTAGGGGAGGATGTGGCGAGGGTGTGGGGAAGTAGGGTGGGATAAGAGAGCAGAGCAGGAGGGGGCAGAGATGGTGGCAGGCCCTACTGCCCAATCCTAATCCCCCTCCTGGCCCAGGAGACCTGACACGGATCTCCTTGAACCTGCACCTGCTCATTAGCGGATTAGCTGAGTTTATGCTCCCTTACCCCAAGTTAGTGGTTGGGCTACAAATTTGTAGATGCTTACAGTGGGACTTACTGCTGAATAGACATGAATAGGACTGTGCCCTGAACAAGGGTTTCTTGCTATCAGTGGACGTATGCCAAACCATTTACAAAATGGGCCATGCACATGCAAATTCAACACTAGTTGAACTGAAACCAGTGAGGTTGGGGGGGAAAAAAAAAACCAGTAGAAAACTGGTCCTGTAAAGCCACCTAAAGAGAGATGCATCCATGCAGAGGCACGTGTTTTAAATAAGTTTGTGCAGATATGTTAGATATACGGTGAAGAGAGCAAAACATTCCTACAAGTCCTCATCCCATCCTATAGGCTGGCCTAGATCTTGGAAGAGATTTCCTGAAGAAGGGAAAGGAGAGATTAAGACGAACAGCAGATCCAGAAACCAATTCCACGAAGCCTGATGGTCGATCTCAAAGGACTGAGTTTGTAATACAGAATTATAAATCTTCCACTGGGATATGCTGGTAGTTGATGTACTTGGAAACAGGTGTTCCCCACAGAAGGAAACTGATGGTGCAAGGAGCCTCAAAGACTTCATCACACCTAGGACTGAGTGCTGGGCCCCCATCACCATTGACAGTTGATGCTGTTGCTGGGAGAAGCCTTACAGAAGCTGAGGTTTAACATCTGCCTCCTTCCTGGGCAGAGCCTTGGTGATTCCATCACACCTAGGACTGAGCTTTGAGTTCTTTTTTCTTTACTTTTTTCTTTCATTTTTACAATGTTATTTCTGATTTTATTTGTCCTCTTATAATCTTCCCCCCAAACCATTTTTTTTAAAGATTGTGAGCTGCTTAGAGAAAGTACTGCTAACATGTACTATAAAAAAGAAAATACTGTAAGCCACTCTGAACCCATGGGATAGAGCAGAATATAAATCTAAATGATATATAAATAACATTCAGGTTGTTGGAAAACAGAAGATCTTGTCTTCTGAACTGAGAAAGAAGCATTGAAAAATCTACAAATCTTTTATGTTAAAGAATCCATCCATTTTGTCAAAAGAAAAGGGTCAGGAAGATGAATCCAATTCTCTCTTCAGTTTTTTTGCCAAGCATGTTCCACAAAGGCTACAGAAGGCAACTAGACTGAATCAGGACTTCTGCTTCCTAGATGGGAGATGGTTGCACAACTTGAGGTACCGAAGAATGGATGGTACCACCCTTCCAGCCATCTTCCTGATGAACCAATTCTGTCTGTTCCATAGGGTGTGTCCAATACTGCCCATCATGAGGAACACAATTAACAGTTACCTCATATTAATGAAAGGCTCCTAATTGAAATCCCCAGCTCCATATAACATCTGG
The DNA here is from genome assembly GCF_035046505.1 of Tiliqua scincoides. NCBI lineage: Eukaryota > Metazoa > Chordata > Lepidosauria > Squamata > Scincidae > Tiliqua > Tiliqua scincoides. Next base: position 120,819,577 of record NC_089825.1, read on the forward strand.
GATGTTTCTGGTTTCAGAAATCCTTCCTCTCCATGAAACCACTCCACAGAACAGACTCTAATACTTCAAATTTTTCCTTACTTTAAAAGAAATTTTTTTTTATCAGGCACCCTTGCTGAAAATCCAGAAGTGCTAGCTCCCAGACCCTAAGGCCTTACTGCACATTACTGCTATATCCAACTCTCCTTCCAAGGAACTCCAGAGCATTGAAATGACCCCTACCCATGTCCCTAATTGAAAGTCCTTACTCTTTTCCCAAAGAAACCAGGAATCATGGATCTCAATCTCCACTCCCTTTAAAGTCACTAGGTGGCTTTTTCTTCTGGGGAAATCCTGTGATTCTTCTTCCCAGCCGCATTTGCTATCTTAAATCATCAGACTTCACTCTCCTCCCAAAGCACCCAGAAGCCCCGATCGCTTCATGACTTCTCAATGGCAGGCATTAAAAGGTAGTTTGACCACTCCACCGTGTAGCTCCATGGCGGCCTCGGCCCAGTTGATAAGGTCACCGCCAACGTGGCTTGTGCAGGTCGCCATTTTGTAAACCTCACCCGGTGTCAAGATGTGGCCCCACATGTTGAAATCTGAGATTTCCCCAATAAATGCTTGAGTTGCATCAAATCGGCCACCCAGAGTGTCCTGAGGAAAGAAGATGGAGAAAGATAGTTAAATTTAGAAGAAACATTCATGGTCCTCCATAGGGGAGGGCAGAACTTTGAAAACATGATGTGAGAAGGTTATTATTTACCTGTTCCTGGCCCAGTATGAAAACACCCCCAGGTTTCACCGGATGCCAGGGAGCCAAGTTCTCTCCGCTGCCTCTGCGAACCCCATCCTGGTAAGCCTCCCAAATGCCATCCCGAGTTGACCATGTCACACAGATGTGATGCCACTTGGCATCATTAATGGCCAGTGGTAATGTGGAGGCCTGCAAAAGAGGGCAGAGAACGGGTTTAAGAGATGAGAGACATGCTGAGCCTTTAGGGCAGTGTAAAAAATGTGATATGATGTGAATGGTACTCGCCCATTTGAATACTGCATGGTCTTGGACTTGGGAGCCACAGGATCAAATGTTCATTCAGATGTTCGGTTATGAAGCATGATGGATGACTGTGGCAAAACCTTTCTGTACCAATCAAGCTCGTTGAGTTGCATGCCTCAGTGGCATAGCCGGGGGGAGGCAGTTGCATACATTTCCCCAGGTACTACACCTTGAGGGGGTGCCAGCCTGCACCCCTGATTGTAGACCCAAGGTGAAAAAAGTGGTGTTCTGAGGCTCAGGGAGACCCTCTGAAGGCCTCCTGGAGCCCTTAGAAAGGCACTTTTGGTTTTGGTGAAACCTAAAAGTGCCTTTCTAATGCCTCCAGAAAGCTTTTTGAGGCTTAGGGAGGCCATGCGCAGGGGCAGGACATTAAAAATTTTCATTATCCCCAGGTGCCAGAGGCCTTAGCTCCACCACCAGCATGATTTTCTGGAGATACATTGGTATATCAGAGGAAGAGAGGCAGGGTTTGTCTCACCAGTCAGCTGATATGAAAGCTGTTAAGTATACTCTTATATCATTAAGATATTGGCACATATCTCCTGGATTGCATGCAATTGGTATATAGCATGTAATGGATTTTCACAGTACAGGTCCCACAAAATAAAACTGTACTAAATAAATCAGGATAATGGCAGGCCATTGCTTTACTACGAGGACAAATAAGGCAAAATTAAATTATGAATGAACAAATGAATGAAATAAACGTGCAAAGTATACAAAAAATCCAAACGTTTAATGTGCATGTTTCATCCATTCATCCACAACAATAGCTTAATAATACTTTATTCCACTCGGATATGAATATTTCGTCCAGTCTAGAATTTTAGGTACCTGTGGATACACTTTTACACCTTACAAAGCAAATATTTGGTCATGTCCTCTTGCCCCTGTCTGTATCTCTTCTTGACACTCCTACTAAGCAGTGCTGGACCTCCCCAGCCCGGCTCCCCGGGGCAAAGTGCCCTCAGCGGGCTGTCCATGATAGTGCCCTCCTCCAGCAGTCACAACCCCTCCGTACACAAATCTGTCCCCCCCACTCACATGAGGCTCACGGAGCTTTGCGCAACCCAAGGCTGCACTGGAGAAGCCTCTCTGAAGTTCCCTGATGCTATAAACCAGAAGCACAGTTTCCAACCCCATCAGGAGCTCTGAGAGGCTTCAGTGAGGTCCTACAGCCTCGCACCCAGGGCATTTGCCTCATATAATATAATGGGAGGTCCTCAACTGCTGTTAAGAATCTATTTCATGATATATCCCAGAATCACAATCTAGAAGGTTTGTGATTGAAATGAATAAGACAGTTCTGTCTCTTGCACATATTCTTCAACCTTCTTCAGATTGGTGGAGGGCCGGGGCAGACACAGAACATTGCTGAGCTGGTTCAGATCAAATGGCTATAAACACAAGAAACTTGACTTTCAGTTATCAAGTAAAAGGCAGCCAAGGTGGAGAAATATGAACACACTTCAAACATCTCCCCAGCATCCAAGACTCTTCTGGTTTGGCACCAAGACCTCCACCCAACCTAGCTCTGCTGCAATACCTTGTCATTGATTAGCAGTTCCATGGGGTTATTCCCCCACTCAATGAGTACCACTTCATTGGCCTGGCCTGGAACAGAGTAGGAGAACGGGGTGCCCATCCCTGGTGCTGAGCTTGACTTGAGCCAGAGGCAGATGGAGAAAGCAAAGATCTCCTGGTGGAGGGTGCGCTTCACCTTGACATACATGTAGTTAGTGCGGAGGGGAAAGCCCACACGGAAATCCTCAGAATGCTTTTCCACCTTGTGCCCTGGAGGACAGAGGGGATCAGAGATGTGGAACTGAGCTGCCAACACAGAGAAATGGAGGGGAAGTGGGTTTGTCCATTCATTCACAGCCAGCCAGCCACCCTACCTACCTACTAGATATCACCCACAGACTCACTGGTCTCTGGCTGTCCATTCACCCATCATGCATTGCTGTCTGTCTTGCTATCCATCTTCATACACACTTTTCCAGTTATCTATTCCAGTGTTTCTCAACATTTGTCCTCCGCTGTACCACTTTATATGGTCCACCTATTCAAAGTACCACCAGAAGTAACTGGTGATACCATCACCAGTTACTTCTGAGTTCGGAGGCCAGATGCAATGTGACAAACACCAGTAAGTGGCTCAGGGTGGACAGGAGAGCTTTTGGGGGCATGGAAAAGCATGCTTTGGAGCTCTGCTTGCCGAGCTGAGCCTCCTACTGCTGTTTGTTGCATCATGTTCCTGATCTTGCTGCCGGGTAGCAGGTTTCTGGGGTCCTGTGAGTACTACCAGAAAGCAACTCAAGTACCACTGGTTGAGAAACACAGATCTATTCAAAGAGTTTTCCTGTCTGTCCATCCATTTTTATTCACACTGATATTGCAATGTTGATCTGTTCCCCTCCCTCCACACACACCATGGTTTCTCTTTCAGCCGTCCACCATTGTCGAGACATCTATCCCTAAGCTTTACCCCATAAATCTCTCCACCCAATCTAAAATCCATCCCTTTGCCTAAGGGATTATCAGTGAACCCACTAAGTAATAAATGCTGCAATCCTGGGAGTAAGCTCCACTGAACACAACAGGGCTTTATTTTGAGTAGACTTGCATAGCATTTTGTACTAACAGTGCACTCCTACGCACGTCTATTTAAAAGTAATCCCCACTGAGTACAATGGGGCTTACTCTTACCTGTGCACTCCTATACACAATCCTAAAGTGTGTATAGGATTGCAGCCCTCGTTCACTTATGCATCCATTAAAGCACTTGTTAATTTATGTAGTCATAATAATAATAATACAGGTATTTATATACCGCCTTTCTTGGTCGTCAGATTTCTCCTCAGACTTTAATTCAAGGCGGTTTACATAGGCAGGCTATACTAAATCCCAATAGTGATTTTTACAATTGAAGAAGGTTCTGTCTTTCAAGAACCACAACATTTCAGATGGATCTTTTATGATCTGGTATCACATTCTGGCCTCCATTTTCCTCCCACACAGGCTGACAGAGGCCAAAGAGCAGGTGCAATAACTCGGCTCAGCTTGTCAGCTGCTTCAAGTTCTCGCCGTTCACGGTGCCGGTGGCCTCGAACTGGCGACCTTCAGATGTTATCTTCAGGCAAACGGAGGCTCTACCCTCTAGACCAGACTGCCTGACCTTCTGTACCTTCTGTTAATTCATCAGTTGCCTCACATCAAATTATTTCTTTACCTCTTCATCCCTCCATCCTTCTTTGTGCTTGTATAAGCCCTCAATAAAATGTTAGAAAGAGCCACTTCGATAAGTGAAACAGATATGCTTCATCATTTAAATCCTCTGTCCATATCACCAAATACCTCTTTAGTTCAAAAATCCTTCCTTCTTCCTTCCTTCCTTTTAACAATCCATCAATCCATTCATTAGCTTATGACTAAACTCCCCCCCATCCTGACCTTTCCAGTCCCTAGTGTAGCCACACTCACCTTTCTCAACACTATGCCCGTGCGATACATGTTTGTGTCTCAGTCCTGCAGCTGTTGGCCCGCTGTGCTGGTGGTGTTCAGAAACATTTGATTTCTCATGGATCTGATGCTCCAAGATGCTGATCTTTTTCTGAAGAGCATCTCGCAGCGACGTGGAGAAGACTGAGCTGTTCCGATTGTGCTGGTGAGGATGGGAGAGATGCTCATGTTAATCTGTTACATTAATGTTAACTGAAACAATCCTACCCTTTTCCCCTTTGCTGCTGCTTGCGCCAGGAACTCCCTCCCTGAACACCTGTGTGAAACACTTCCTTCAAATCCTTCCTCAAAACCGCCTTTTTCACTAAGCCGTTAACACAACTGGGAACCTGGGCCCAACCCCATACACCAATTCTAGAGCTTTTTTTACCATGAACCGGAACCAAGTGAAAACTCTCTTGGTTGTCTCGAACTGGAACCAAACACCTAAACATAGTTGGTTCCCAAGAAGTGGTTCAACAATCAGGCCCTCAGCTATCTATGCTTTCAGTTTTATTATTCTGCTTTTGTCCTGTTGTGTTTGTAAAAACCTTCAGCAGTTTTTCTTTTAAATTAAAAAAAAGTTAATATTTTTTTCCAGAAGTTAAAGAGTTATTTGTGTGTGTATTTTATACAGTCACATTGCAAAGAGTTTGTTATTCTTATGCATGAAATGATCTACACCAGTTCAAAATTGGTTCAAAGTGTCTGAACTGGTTTATCAAACCACTTTTTAGTAAGACCCACTTTAAGTTAGGGTCTGGACCACACTGAATCCAAATGGTCGACCATTTGTCTTCATCTCATTGTTGAAATAATGTTGAAGTCTTCATCTTCATTGTTGAAGTAAGCCTAAATAATTGAACCGAATGCACAGTCTTCCCGATTACCTCCATTTTCCTGTTCTCTCTCTCTTGCCTTACCCTCTGTCAAACTTTAGATTGTAAGTACCCTGCAACAAGGACCTGTTAGGTGAGATGATTTCCAGAGTTCAGAAAAATATAGTTACATAGCACCATCAGTGTGTCTGTCTTATGTTCTTATGTCACTTTTTAGAATGACAAAGGCAGCAGTCCTAACCACACTTTCCTGAGAGTAAGGCCCATTGAACAAAATAAGACTTACTTCTGAGTAAACCTGGTTAGGAATGTGCCCCAATACATACTGACGTTGCTGTGTGACTATATTTTTCTGAACTCTGGAAATCCATCTCACCTAACACCAGGCCGCAATCTAAGCTCTCCCAGACTGGAACAAATGCCCCACTTGGGCCCAGTGTCCATTCTCCTTTCCCCATCACATCCATCCTGATAGGTGCAATTTCCATGTTGATCTGCCCTCTCCAGTTTGCTGTGGGCCAGAATGTCTCATTCTTGCTTACGCATTAAGAAGGAGGAAAGCGAGGGAAAAGGGCAGTAGATATATTTTTAGCCACTCTGCTTAGGTTAACACCTCAGATGCTCTGGTAATCCCCACTCCCACCCACAATGATGGCAGCAGCACTGTCCTGTACCTCCTCTCAATGCCGTTTTGCAAAAGCAACTACAGAACAAGAAAAATCAGGGAGGAATTTTGCTCTTGTGAAACCAATAGTATCAACTGATCCCAGACGTGTATCCTCTTGGGTGCTCCAACTCAATTTCAGTGGTTCTCAAACTGTGAGTCAAGACCCAATTTCTGGAACTCCTTTCCACAGGATGTGGTGATGGCGTCTAGCCTGGATGCCTTTAAAAGGGAATTGGACAAGTTTCTGGAGGAAAAATCCATTACGGGGTACAAGCCATGATGTGTATGTGCAACCTCCTGATTTTAGAAATGGGTTATGTCAGAATGCCAGATGCAAGGGAGGGCACCAGGATGAGGTCTCTTGTTATCTGGTGTGCTCCCTGGGGCATTTGGTGGGCCGCTGTGAGATACAGGAAGCTGGACTAGATGGGCCTATGGCCTGATCCAGTGGGGCTGTTCTTATGGTGGGTCGCAGGGCAGGTGCTACCTAGAAGCCAAAAAGCTTTCTGGGTCATGCCCCTGAATGCCTTGTGACTTCCAGGTAGTGCTGGTGCACAAACCAATTTATTGGCCACATTGTACCCCAGAATACCTTGCAACCTTGCATTCTGGGGTGCAATCCGGAAGTCGCAAGACATTATGGGACACAACACAGCTTCCATGGCTGACAGAGTGGGTCACGGCAGTAAAAAGTTTGAGAACTGCTGCTCTATCCCATAAAAATGTGTAGTTTTCAGAGAAACCTCAGAAGTTCCACTTTACAGTCATTCCTTGCTAAAACCCAGTAAATCCCACTCCAATTTACAAGATATTTAGTAGTATTTGTTTATTGAAAACATTTATATCCTAACTTTCTGCCTGGCAACAGGCCTCCAAGTTGACTGAAAAATAAAATAAAAAGCAACCAATAATAAATTAACCCCTCAGGCTGGTCCAAATGGTTTAAGACAAGGGGGTAGCCATATACATTCTTCCCAACAACTCTATTCTACATCTGCGATTCTGTTCCAGATTCCCCCACTGCTGAAATACAACAAGTGCCGAAATACAAGAAGAAGCAGGGCCTTCTCAATTGTGGTGTCAACTTTCTGGAATGCTGCTAGGGCTCACCTAGGAAAAGCAATTGACTCCATTCATCCCACCATAGCATCCCTCCCATTGGTTGTTGCTGGTGACTTGGTGTGTTTTTTTTTAAAGACTGTGAATCCTTCGGGGAAAGGGAATAATCTTATTCCTTTGTGATGTAAAGTACTGTGAATTTGTGTGTGTCTGTGTGTCTAAAGGTGGTACATAACTATTCTAAACAACGATGATAACAAAAATGATGTCCCTTTGACATAGGATAAGTGTATTTTTTTTTTCCTTTCTGCTGCTATGAAAGATTTTATTTTTCCTCTTTTTAAAAATATGCTGCTACTTTTGTGCATTTTGCTTCTGAAAACCAACTGGCATATCTTAAAAGTGTAATTTGCCTATGTGTGTGGGTTTCTTTTAAAATAGCAGTGGGGAGAGACATCAGAAGAGGGACTGTGACATGTGGAGAGGGAGAATTTAACCTTTTCTCCTGTATCACAGTCCTGATGAGGCCAATTCTGATTTCTAAGGCAGTTTTTGCCACTCTCAGAACTTCCATCTAGTCTCTCAGTCCTTCCAAGAGTGAACTGTGACCATGCTTATCTCGTAGACTGGGGTCACTTTCCAGCATTTCTCAATTAACACATAACTAAACTTGTGAGTGTGTCAGGTGCAACCAGACTGTTTTGCTGCCAGTGCTCACCTGTGTGACTGACTGATGGCAGTCAGATACTCGGGTTGAGAAGAGATGAACAAATGAATTGAGAGAAGTCAGAAAAATGGGGAAACATGGGCTGTTCAAGCCACAACAGATTCCTGAAGCCATCATAAAACAATTCAGAAAGACATTTCTGTATATGAGAACGTTTGTGTCAGCACCACTGTCAATCTTCATCTATCTCTGGTGCCCCCATCTTTAGAGATTAAGAAGGTGACTGCCAGATGGCCTGTTATGTGAAGGCAACTTGGCTGTGGTATTCCTTTCCTAAGCAAATTTGTTGGGTGCAGTCTTTACTGTTTTTTAGATGCCAGGCTAAGTCCCATTACGTTTGTCCAACATTTTCACAACAATGAAAATTGATCAAGCTGTGACGGCTTTTTATCACTATATTGCTGTTCGCTTGCAGTGCACAAAAATGGTTGGCCACCTTCAGTCTCGAAAGACTATGGTATAAGCCTAGAGCACCCAGTATTCCCAGGCGGTCTCCCATCCAAGTACTAACCAAGCCTGACCCTGCTTAGCTTCTGAGATCAGACGAGATCGGGCATGTGCAGGCACAACATGTGTGTTTATCTGTTCGTTCTCTTAACTTTTTATTGTTGGTATTTCACACAGGATGAACTGGAGTTGTAAGCCACCTTGAGGGTTATTAAAGTGGAAAGACTGGATAAAAAATATGTTAATTGTTGTTGGCATCCTTCAGTCTTGGAAGACTATGGTATTGCGCTCTGAATGGTGGTTCTGGAACAGAGTGTCCTCTCCAGTGCGCGAAGCCTGGGTAAAGTACATATGGAGGATAGGCTGTTACCCATGCAGCAAATCCCCCCTCTCCATGTCGCTGAAATGGTCCAATGGAAAGGCAGAGGGCAATTCGGTTGGTTCCAGCGGCGTCGCAGGAGTTGCCAGAACGTGACTGTGTTCAGCCATGAACTGCCTCAGGGACTCCGGCTCCTGATTTTGCTTTGAGGTTGACTCCTGAAGCCTTTTCCATAACTGGATGTAGCCACAAGGCAGTGGAGGTTTGGGGTCAGAGTTTTCCTTCTCTCAGATGAGCTGCCTTCCCAGGCTGACGAGTCCCATCGACCCGGTGGCTGTTTATGTTAATTATTCAAATAAATAAAACAATAAAACTACAAGCCATATTTTAAAGGATGCCAATGGGTGAACCAAGAAACATACAAAGCTGCTTTTCAACTAACACCATTGTCCGTTTGGCTCAGTATTGTCTACATTGAATCTAGTGGCTCTCCAAGTTTCCATACAGGGGTCTTTCCAAACCACATCCAGAGATGCCAGGGATTGAACCTGGGATCCTCTGCATGCAATGTCATGCTCCATCATTGAACTATAGCCTGTCCCCTTGCACCTAAGGATCCTTTACAAAGGTACACTCCAGGATCCTAGAGGATGCTGGGTCAAAACATAGATTGCTTGGAGCAAATTCTTACAACAGCAAAAGCCACCCTGCTAACCTAAAGCCTCACGTTCCTCCATGACAGACCGGCCAGCAATCTTAGAAGATGGCCTGTACTGTATTTTGGCCTGAACCATCTGACTTGGCTCTTGTTTGCCTTATTTTGTGTTTGCTGTTGCTCCAAAACTACTTGCTCTGAATTTGTGGCACCGTGAGGTCCTACATTCTATTATGCTTTCCTACCATATCTTTAACCAAAACATCAAACACCAGTTCTGTTTTTAAATCAGCAAAAAGGAGGCTCTTGCAGAGAACATGGATACAGCATACAGCCCATGAAGTTGAGGCTTCAACAGTGGCAACAGTGAGGAGGGCATGTCCATGAAGTGATCCTTGGTATGACAACATGTCCCTTTTTGTCACCTATGAAATGTTGCAAGATATGCGAGGTAAGGACAGTCAGCAGGGAAGGGACTGGTGGTTCTGGCAGGAGGCTGGACTGAGGGGCATTTTGGATCCTCTCAGCTGTATAAGAACATAAGAACAGCCCCACTGGATCAGGCCATAGGCCCATCTAGTCCAGCTTCCTGTATCTCACAGCGGCCTACCAAATGCCCCAGGGAACACACCAGATAACAAGAGACCTCATCCCGGTGCCCTCCCTTGCATCTGGCATTCTGACATAGCCCATTTCTAAAATCAGGAGGTTGCACATACACATCATGGCTAGTGACCCGTAATGGATTTTTCCTCCAGACACTTGTCCAAGTTGCATATTTTAGTCAGGAGATCAGCAACGTCACTCTTCAATTCCTTAATAACTCTTGGGTGGATGCCATCAGGGCCTGGTGACTTATTGATCTTTAATTTATCAATGTCTGAAACATCTTCTCTTTTAACTTCTAACCGACTTAATTCCTTGGTCAGGAGGGGCCGTTCGGTCAGCGGTATCTGCCCAAGGTCTTCTGCCGTGAAGACAGATGCAGTATGATCCCATACTGACAACCAACCTACTGCACTCCTGCCAAATTAGTCTGTATGGTCCAACCATGTGGTAAGGAAAATATTAATCAACTATTATGGCAATCATGCCACAATCATGGGCTTAGTCTTAATATGTGGCAACACGACAGCAGGCACACCTGCGTCTGTGCAAAAGTACACTCTGCCATCATAGCCTTGAATCATGCTGAGTCTGAGCCCAGTGCAGTAAACAACAGGATCATATCTCAAGAATGTGTATTGTGGTTAAGCTAGAGAACTGGCTAGTTACAGCCAGTGTAATCTCTGCAACCTTCAGTAACCCGCTTTGTATTGCACGGTATTGCTACCTGTTGGCATCCTTCAGTCTCGGAAGACTATGGTGTCACGCTCTGAATGGTGGCTCTGGAACAGAGTGTCCTCTCCAGTGCGCGAAGCCTGGGTAAAGTAGGTATGGAGGATAGGCTGTTACCCATGCAGCAAATCCCCCCTCTCCACGTCGCTGAAATGGTCCAATGGAAAGGCAGAAGCCAATACAGTTGTTTCCAGCGGCGTCGCAGGAGTTGCCAGAACGTGACTGTGTTCAGCCATGAACTGCCTCAGGGACTCCGGCTCCGGATTTTGCCTCGAGGTTGACTCCTGAACTGAAGCCTTTTCCATAACTGGATGTAGCCACAAGGCAGTGGAGGTTTGGGATCAGAGTTTTCCTTCTCTCAGATGTGCTGCCTTCCCAGGCTAACGATTCCCATCTACCCGGTGGCTGTTTAGTCGCCTCTTACGACAAGTACAGCCAAACTGAGGGCCTATTCTTATCCCCAGCCCCAGCCCCCACGGGAAATGGTATTGCTACACATGTTTAAGAATGAATAAAGGTTGCAGAAGGTGGGCCGGAGGCAGACTCTCTCGGGACTCTCTCGGGACACTCTTTCTTGATCTCAGTCCGTCCCACTTCCAGTTCTGCTCTCCCTGCATTCTACCATTTGAATCCCTGTCTGCCGTGTCTTATTCATTGCTCTGATTCCATGCTCCTTTAGCCTCAGCCCCTGTCTTAGCTTCCTTCAGTGCTCTGCACTCCCATCAAGCCACAAGGCCCTAAGCCTTGCGGGCTTCCCAAGCAGTGTCAAACTGCCACAAACTATCAATGCATGGTAGACTGGTAATCTGTTTGGGCTTCAACACTACCTGATTCTTTTGTGATCTATCCTCTCTCCAGAGAATGCAGGATTCCCACTTTATTATCATTATAAAAAATATTTAAATACCGCTTTTCATAGAATCATAGAGTTGGAAAGTACCCACAAAGTCATCCAATCCAACCCCCAACTCTTTTCAACAAAAGTAGTTCACAAAGTGGTTTACATTGTAAAATACACCATCCCAAGACACCCCCAAGTGCTGCTCAGGAGGCCTGAAGCAAATCACAGCCGATCCACTCTTTCCAAAGGCTACTTGACCCAGCCTGAAAGTCAGCAAGCCTTCCCCAATACCTTAAATGGTTCCAGACAGAATGGGAACAAGTACAGTACGTGGGACGCAAGGTGTGCAAAGGGCAAAAGAGGTGGGGCCTGCAAGGGAATGAATGGCCTCCCACGGGGGAATTAACACAAGAGGTGAGGAGGGGGAGCTATCAAGTTCAAGAGGTGAGGAAGGGAAGAGGGAGGGAGAGGTCACAAGAGGCCGGGCAGATGGTCAGAGAGACGTGTTGTGGGCGAAGGAATGTACAACCTGAGTACCTGATGCGCGGGGAGGGGGGGAAGACAGAGAGAGAGAAATCTCCCATGTACATGTCACCCTGTGATAATAGCAGGGACCAATAAACTCTGGCACCTATAAGGCTGCTGGCAGTACTGCTGTGGATCCTCTCAGGTCTCAAGCTGCTTCGTTAGTGCCTCTAAAAATGTTTCCACAGCACATGATGAAGAATTGCTTGTGCAGCAGGGCAGGTCCTGTATTTAACATCTGCCAATCCTACCTGCCTTCCCTTCTGCCTCATCTTGCTTCTGTATTTTCATCTATCCTTCCCATCTATCTGCTTTCCTATCCATGCAATCCAGGATAGCGTAGTTGTTTGGGAGTGAGACCTGGAAGATCGAGGTTCAAATCCCCACTTCGCCATGAAGCTCCCTGGGTGACCTTGGGGCAGTCACTCTCTCAGCCTCACCTACAGCACCTCACAGGATTGTTCTGAGGACAAAAGGAAAGAAGGAACTATGTATGCCACCCTGAGCTCCTTGGAGGAAGGGTGGTATAGAAAAGTGAAAATATAAATAATCCATGAGTTCAGTTATGTGTTGGCACAAACCCACTTTTGCTTTCTTCCTCATTTCATCCGACCCTATTTTCTGTTTCTATGTGGCCATTTTTGGGACACGTTCACATTTGCTTACAGTCGAGAGTTGCTTAACCTATTTCTGCCCAGCTCACAGGTGTACACATTTGATCCCTATTGCATATATGCAACGCAGGGCAGAAATGGCTTAATGTAGAGTATAATATAATGTGTATATTACAATAAAATGTGGGATGGAGAAGTGGACCATTACTGTTTGGTCGGTACATTTATTTAATTATCCAAAGGGTTCAGGTTTATTGTATACCTTAAGGGTTTGTCCTCTCAACAGCCCTATGAGGAAGTTTAAGAAAGACTGTGACAGTATAAGAAGGAAAGGAAGGCAGAGAGAATTCCTAAAGCCTAGCAGAGACTGTATCAGCTTCCCTCTCTTTCTGTCTGGAGAGGGACCGATAGGCGGAAAAGAAGGTTTTGGCCTTTCTTCTTTCCTGGAAGAGGCAGTAGCCATGTTGTGGGTGGTAGTTATTTGTGTAAGGGATTTGAGTGGCATAGGAGCTCATGACCATTTTTTTCCTAGGTCCAAAATTTCTCCCCTAAAACCTACCCATTTATGGGTAGTAATAGCTGTGTGAATGGACAAATGTTAGTACTGTACACAGAAAGAAATTGACTTAGGCTGGGACCAAACAATAGTCTTTTCAAAGTTGAGAAAAAACAGGCATCATGATTAATGCAGTCACTCCCCTGGCACTTTGGTCAATGGGTTTTGAAGCCTGTTATAATGGTTGTCAACCTTCAGTCTCGAAAGACTATGGTATAAGCCTACATCACCCAGTATTCCCAGGTGGTCTCCCATCCAAGTCCTAACCAGGCCTGACTCTGCTTAGCTTCCAAGATCAGATGAGATCAGGCACGTGCAAGGTAACAGTTGCTGCAAGCCTGTTATAGTGTTTCCAAAAAATCTATTCTACTTGTGACGACAATGGGACATGATGACTGTGTATACCATAGTCAACAATGGCTTCTGTTATGTTCTGCCTTCAGCCGCATGTGATCAGATGGGAGGGAGGGAGCGATCCATCACCGGTTACGAGCTGTGATGGGTATGTGCAACTTCCTAGTTTTAGAAGCAGGCTGCCTCAGAATGCCAGATGCAAGGGAGTGGCAACAGGTTGCAGGTATCTTGTTGTCATGTGTGCTCCATCAGGTATCTGGTGGGCCACTGTGAGATGCAGGAAGCTGGGCTGGATGGGCCTTTGGCTTGATACAGCAGGGCTCTTCTTATGGTGAAAGTTGAGGGGTTTTTTGCAAGCAAGTTGGTGGTCAAAATGGGCAAGAACAAACAGGTATCACTAAGCAATTGTGGAGTTCTGGCAAAATACCTATCTGACATTCATCCCTGAGGTTAGAAAAACATTACAAGAATTCCAGAAAACCACTTCACCTACTTTCTTTTCTAAAAACAAGATGAATTGACAGTGAAGCTAGATACATTGATGGATTAGACCAAAGAGAGAGAGTGTATGTGGAAATAGGGGTGGGAGGATTGGATAGTTGGGTGGATGTGTGCCAGGCAGGCCACATCAGACAAAAAGATTTAGAAAATGTGTCATATGAGGAAAGGTTAAGGAAGCCATGTATACTTAGCCTGGCGGAAAGAAGATTAAAAGGGGACTCAGTTGCAAGCTCTATTTAAATGTTCAACCACAATGAAAGAAGACGGAGGCTGGGACTGGGCAATGGGTTGACACTACAGGTTGAGGTCAGAATTTTGGGTAGAGGGTGACTTGATTGCTCAAAGAACTAGAGTTCTTCAAATAAGCCTTGAGCTGGTTCATGACTAGACAACTGCAGCATCAAGTGATGGCTTGTATTGGAGAATGGGGTAGAACACCACAGATGGAACTCTCATATATCCAAACACCACCTTAAGCATTAACTCCTTAAGTGGAGTTAATTGATGTACTAAGGGCAATGCAGCTCTGAAGTAAGGGAACAAACGTTCTCGGAAGCTAAGCAGGGTCATGCCTGGTTAGTACTTGGATGGGAGACTGTTTGGGAATACCAGGTGCTGTAGGCTTATACCATAGTCTTTTGAGACTGAAGGTTGCCAACCATTCACCTGCCAGGAACCAGGTGAAATTCATCAGTTTTAGAGAAATCAAGCAGTATGAACACATGTGTGAACCAGGCTGTAGACACTCTGGTGCTGGAGTTTTTTTACAAAGAGGTATAATGGGAATCTGACAAACTGGGACAAAGCATAATTTATTGTTGCAACAATACAGTGTCTTGCTCACAGGTCTTGAAATGCTAGGACTTTTATAATTGCTGTGTGTGTGTTCATGCAATAGACGGATGGAATGGGGTCATGGATAGACAGATTAAGGACCAAATCCTATCCATCTTTCCAGTAATGCAATGCAGCCCCATGGGAACAAATGTTCCCTTACCTTAAGAAGGCCTCCTGGACTGCCCCCCCCACCATAGGATGCCACGCATTCCCCATTGGCACAGCTGCAACGGCACTGGAAAGATGGATAGGATTGGGCCCTAAGACTGCAATCCTATACACACTTACCTGGGAACAAGTCTCATTGAAATAAATAAACCCACTTCTAAGTAGACATGCCTAGGATTGTGCTGTAACAAAGTATGGAAAGAGCTTTTGTTATAGATGGGGTGTGTAAAACAGAATGGTATGTAGGTTCGATGAATGAACAGATGGATGGGCAAGTTTATCTGTCTGGGGTGCCATCCTTTAAAAATGGGGTCCAGGATATTTCCCCTCTAGGGCTTACTGGCTTTAGTTCATGATCTTATCATCCAGATAGTGGCGGTGGTGGATGAATGTTTCAAGGATAAAATTTCACATTACACATGTGATATCCAAATGACTTTGGGATAAGAGCTTGGTTATGAATTTATATGCGCGTTGGACAGATGAAAAGGTAGTCAGAAAGTTTGGTAGTGAAAGACGGTGACTCTGGTAGAAAGTCGGAGTTGAAAGAGATATTAGGAAGACACCATTTATAGAACTTTGTGTGACAGGTGAGATAAATAGGGTAGCTTTTACCAGAAGAGGAAGGATAGCATTGCTTGAAATGGTTTGTTGTAGTCATGTTGATTGACAAGGAGCACATAGGGAAGGACGGAAGATAATACACGAAAACGTTGACAAGCGGTTGAAGAATGTACATGGAGATGACTAGCTGAGAGTGTCTGTGAAGCCAGATGGGTTGATGGACAAGGGATGGAGTGGGAGGACAGAAAAATGAAAGGATACGAGCAAAAATGGATGGGCAGTAGTGAACAGCTGGGTAGGCAAGAAACAATTGGAAGGACTTGAGAAGAATAAACAAGGGATACAAGGGATATTTTTTATTAAAGAGTGGAGCTGATATATAAGTACCTGTAGATGCTCCAGTCTCTCCTTGAGGGATTCCAGCATCCTCTCCATCTGGTGCACCCCAGCAGACGTCTCCTTAGGTGGGTCCTCCATTGTGTTGGCAGCTGCAGCTCCCTTGCGAAAGGCATCCTGAGTGTTGTGCCCCACCTGCAGCTCAAGATGCTCCCGTTGACCAAAATGGTGGTACTCATTCTCCCGGGCATGAATGCCTTCATGGGGATCTCGATGGCCAGCCTCGTGGTGTCCCCTGTGACCCTCCTCATGCGGTCCCTGGTGTCCATCTTCATGGTGTCCTTGGTGTCCATCTTCATGGAGACCCTGATGTCCATCCTCGTGGTGTCCCCTAAGGCCATCCTCATGGTGGACTCGGTGGCCCCCCTCATGATGACCTCGATGCCCCCCTTCATGATGACCTCGATGGGTCCCTTCATGGTGGCCATGGCCTTGGCTGTGGCCATGGCCGTGGCTGTGGCCATGGCCGTGACTGTGGTTCTCTTCATGGTGACCTCCGTGGTGCTCAACGTGCCTCCGGGGATGGGTTTCACAGCGGCTCAGTTTGGCTGTCAGTTCCCTCACTGTCTCCCTCTGGTCCAGGATCATCTCCTTCTGGTGCACTACTGTCTCCCGTAAGTGTAAGATGGTTTCCTTAGCTTCCTCCAGAGTCCCAACCCAGTGCCCATTGCCCCCATTTCCCCCATTGTTCATCCCTGCTCCGTGCCGCTGTTGGCTAGCGGGCTGGCAGCCGTTATCCATGTCCAGTGGCATAGGACTGCAGATAAATTTGGGCAAGCCATATTCCGAGGCTGGCACTAGTGGAGAGAAGATGAGGCAGAGCCATACCCAGTGCAAGGCCATCTCCACAGCTGTCATGACTCTGGCAGATGGGAGAGGGATGGGGAGAGCAATCCAGAAAGGGTTTATTAGCCTAGGAAAGAAAAATGAAAAAAATTCCACCAGACAGATGCTCCTAGTCTAGAGTTTAAGGACCCTGCCACACAGCAGATGTAGACACAAAGTCAGTCATCAATAAACTCTCTTTGAAGACCACCAAACATCCGGAATGCTGCTTTGGTGCCACAAAAGGACACCTCAAAGGCCTCTGTTTGGAAGGAGATCCAAATGTCTTTGATGGGAAAAGTGGAAGATATTCCAGTTGGAGCAGACACCAGGCAATCCGGAGGTACTCAAGTAGTCTACACAACTGCCCTGCACAGTTCAGACTGTGCTCCTTCAGTGTCCTCCAAATCTGGATACGTTGCCTCTGCAGTCTGAGTTGTCTTCTTCCCCAGTTATCTATATCTTGCTACCCAGCAGAGCAAAGCTGCCAGTGGGTGTCCCGGCCCTGTAGGCAAGCAGGATTTGTGCTTTTCCTGCCTCTCCTTCCTGTCCAATTTGCCAAATCCTCTCAAGATGTGAAGAGAAGCATTGTCCCCCTAGCAACCGAGAAATTAATGGGCTTAAGGTGTCAGGGCAAAGCTTTTTCCTTCACCCCTGCCCATCCTCCCTACCCCATACATTACTAAGGCCCCTGCTTGGCAGCCCATGTAGATAACCGGTCCTCACGCCACTGCCCCCAGCAGATAAGAGACTTGAAAAACTAAAAACTTCACTCAGAGAATTAAGGCTACAATCCTATCTACACTTTCCTGGTTGTAAACCCCTTTGAACACAATAGGACTTACTTCTGAGTAGACACGCAGAGGCTTGCACTGTACACTACCAGCCAGACACAGAGAGGTACAAAGTCTGAACTTTGAAAAAAATTTGCTGGCTTCTCTTCTAATGAGAGTCATGGAATCCATTCCCAAGTAACGTTTTTTGAAAAGCACCAAACTGAGCGAAGGAAAAGAAAGCTGGGAATGTGCCATACAGATATAGTTACATTGTGGGACGGGGGGGGGGGGCAGACAGATGGACACAGCTAGATAAGCGGAGAAAGAATATCTAAGACATACGGAGGGATTTACAACCTGCCTTTCCGTACGTGTCTATAGATGGCTAACAAAAATGGCCAAAAACAATCAGCAAAAATTCACACAGCAGTTAAACCCAGGATAGAAATGTTAAGTCAAAACTCCCATTACAAACCATTGACACTGGTATCCTCATATTTCTGGACGGACACTGTATCAATGTTTTGTGTCCTCTTTCCCAAGCATTAGGAAGTTCAGGATAACCGCAATATTGTTTGTTTCCCAAAGCTTTTAGTGGTTGTGGTTTTTAAACCAATCAACCAACCTACTTTACTTACAGGTAGAGGAGAGACATTAGGCAGTCGGTAGCAAGCACTGTCCCACACTGCAGGCCCAGAGTCCAAGAAGAAACACAGAGGTTTTCCTCCACCAAGGCTTGCCTATCTATGCCTGACCCAGCCAGCTTTGTTATATACAGTACTTTTACATGGCTGGCTTTTTATCATTACAATTCTGAAATCTAATTGCATTTATAACTGGGAACATTGGAGGCATTATACCAGGCAGTGGCAATTATCTAAAGGGGCTAGTAGTAGCCCATGCACTGTCCTCTTTGATTGGCTACAGGCCTGCACTGCCTCCGGTGTGCTTGTGTGCACTGATGTCATTAGGGGGTGGGGGCAGACAGCAATAGGTGACACCCTTGGGGTGATGGTGACACCACTAGTGGCCAAAATTGTGGAAATCTTTAGGAAAATTTGTATTTATGAATAAAACCATAAAGGTATTTATCATTAGAAACAAACCATGTTGAATTACAGGTCATACCTCATTATCCACTGATTTGACTCACCACTGATACTGAGGTCCACCTTTAAATGTCTTGTAACAAGGAAAAAAAGCACCAAAATCCAGTTTCCGGCCTTTGTGCTGTTAAATGGCTCAATGCGGTTAAATGGCTCAATGTGACTCAATGTGGTATAGTGTCTATATAAAATGCATTCCAGGGCAACAGTAGAGGAGCAAAGAACCTGGAAGTGAGTCTTTAAAGCTATTTTTCCACTGATTTGGTATCCACTGAGGGTTCCAGAATGTGGATAACGAGGCACAACCTGTATCTGTATTCTATCAAACGTTATAGCCAAATAACCAGAGAAAGAAAACACAACTGCGTTGTGTAACAATAAGTGGATTTTCTTAATTCAGTGGCATAGCTGGAGGGGGCGGTGCATATGGGCGGTGCGCCATACAGCTCCATTTTGCTCCCCCCACTAAGAAGGGAGGGGTGGCTTGCCTGCCCCGCTGAGCCTTCCCGCCGGACTGAGCGATCCACCCCCCTCCAGCTACGCCACCGTCTTAATTCAAAAACTGACCAATGAGACTGATTGCCACAAGAGCCAATAAGATGTTATTATGACACAGCAGGGAACCAATAAGGTGTTAGTATCAGTCAGCTCTCATTTCCATGTATCAGAGCTAATATTAGAACTCTTATTCTCGCGTGTGTCATCAAGTTTGGTTGCCGATTTGTTGGGTGAATAATAAGTATTACAGTATTTATTTATTATCGTTGTTATTTATTACGACTTGTTATTTTAGCGCTTCTTGATCCTTCTCCATGAAGTCCTCTCCCTTGCAAATACAGTACCTGCTCCTCTCACACAGCCACCAACACTTCCACGTTGCAAGCAACTTTCCGACAAGTGTCTATATGGGAAAGTTGTTCACACAGCGAGCCGCCAACCTCATGTTCTTCAGTGGCTGTTTGCTGGTTTGCTGAGTTAGAGGAAATTCAAACCTCTGCCTTAGGAGAGGTGTGGAGCTTGTAGCTGAAACTGTGTGTTGTTGCCCTCCCATTTGCAACACTATGGGGCTTATGGAGGAGAGGTGTTGCGGTTTCTTCCCAGCCGTGTGTGGGAGGGAAGTGTGACATCAGCGCCATGTTTTGATTAGCCACTCAAAGAATGCACCATTGTGGGGAAGCATCACTGGTGCATAATGTAATTGGTGGCTGGCAGTGGAATTGCTACAGAATGATTCACTAGTCGGGCTGCTACATTATCTGTGCTTTCTCTACTGGTATTGTTTTTCTTTCTGCTGGTATTGTATAGCAAACAACTGGTATTGTTTGCTGCTAGAAGAATGCAGGAAGGCAGCTGTAGGCACACACACACACACACACATGTGCACATAAGCTCCTGAAGGGTGGAAAGGTAGCTGAATCTCTAATACACGTGCAGCCATAAGGTTTACATACAATCAGGAACCCTGTGTAATCAGGGTTCCCAATCACATGGAAACCTCTGCATGTGTACAGCTGTACTCACATGGCAGCTCCCTTCACACATTCAGTTGAGCGTGAACTGAGGTCAAAGTGTGACCAGAAAGCAGGGTTCTGCTCCCCTTATTCAGTCATTCGATAAATGTGCATGGGGAACAATTAAACAGGATCTACTTTATGCTGGTGTAATGCTGGCATAAGGCCACTGATACATATATATCATATATACATATATATATATATTGTACTAGATCAGAGTGATTTGTGTGTCGTTGTCCCCCCCCCAAAAAAAAACAACTGTCCAAGCAACCTGCACCTTGCAATTACGAATGTGCACAAGTCCTGCCCCCTCGCTTCCAATGAGTTTTCTTAATTGCTTGGCAGTGGGCAGTGGCGTAGCTAATGATCGTGTAGCCCGGTGCCAAGCTCAAAATGTTGCCCTGGAAGTGATGTCACAACTGGAAGTGACATCACACCCAGGCTTTTTAAAAGGTGAAAATTGGGAGGAACCTACCTCCTCCCCCCAGCAGCTCACCACCCACTTGCTCTGCTGCCTCCCCCCAGTCAGTGGCATAGCTAAGGCATCTATCTAGAACCTGGGGTCAAACAACATTTTGTAACACCCCCCCCCCACATGACAAAATCAAATTTAATTAAGGAAATAAAAAGTTATTGGTTTCATGCTGTATCATAACAACATCTCATTGGCGCTCAAAACAAGCAGTCTCATAGGTCAGTTTGGAGTTAAGCAAATCCACTTTTTGTTCCACAAGGCAGTTGTTTTCATTTTCTGGTTATCTGGCCATAACTTTTGATAGAAAACAGATATTCCAGTGTGGTTTGTTTCACTGCATTCTGCATTAAATTTCCTTTCCAGTGATATATAATATGATGGTATTATTCATACCTACCAAGATTTTCACAATTCTGGTCACTAGTGTCAAGCTCAGCTTGTTGCCCCCCTAAGGCTTGATGCCTGGTGTAACTGCTACCCCCTGCACCCTCTTAGCTACGCCACTGGCAGTGGGGAAGTTGCCTTTTAACCAACCCGTCAACAGGTGCTGTGAATACTATTTTAGAACTACTTTAAAAGTGTTATTAGCAGCATCTAATAGCATTTTGTTCTGCCTGCACAAAAATGCAATTAAGAAAACTCAACAGGAGCAAGCACCTCTTCAATTGCTGAGGCTTTGCTTGGGTAGTCAGAGTACGTTGTCTGAACTGACCCATAGAGGTCGCCAACATGTGGGAACAACACAATTGTTCTGAAGCTTTGCAAGTACATTTAGAAGCATTCTTTTGGTCACATATTCACTTTAAGCTCCAATATGCAAGAACCACTTTCCTAGTTCACATCAGACACCTAATGAAATTCAAATCACGTCAGCAAGCCACTAAAATGACACATTTTTATTTTTTATTTTGCACTGCAGATAAAATGACGTATTCTTCTGGAAAAAAAATAATGCATTGTAATCACCACAGCTATGACCTCTCTCTCTCTCTCTCTCTCTCTCATATATATATATATACACACACAACAGATGTTATGACACAGAGCAAGTTCTCCTCTTAAAACCCGTAAAAATAGAAACTGCACAAATTTGACATCGTTCCAGAATTTAGAGTTGACTCCTAGCATTTTGAAACTTTTCAAATTTCATTAATTATTATTTCACTAACTATCAGTACATGATGATGATGATGATGATTTCTAAAGCAGTTAAACATATAGGTATTTTACAGCAATTCTGTTAAACAGAGAAACCCTGCCTGTAGGCTTACAGACTTTTAAAAAAAAACACTCAAAATCATTTGTCTGTAAGGGGTTTTTCAAAAGAAAAAAATCTTAATTTGGCAAGATTTTAAAAGCAACTGACTTAAGCACCAGCATACTAGATACAGGCTGCAGTCCTATCACACTTACCTGGAAGTAAGTTCCACTGAGCAGACATGCACAGGATTGCACTGACAGTGTCTTATTTGTTCTCCTTCAGACATTCTACCATTCTTCTAGACAATTAATGCATGCCCACAAGTCATTGTTCTCTATGGCTGTACATTATTAAAACATCATGGCCTCCATAGCTGAACAATCCACTGGCACCTGCCAGCCCATCTCCTTCATGTCACTTTAGGCCAGCGGTTATTCTTAACCATCCACAAAGCTAGTCATGGTGGTTTCTTCCCTACTTGGTTATGTTGAACAGGGCTTCTTGTTCCTGTTCTCGTTCTCCAGGCCCCAAGGCCTCACGCAGTCTGGTCCAGAACACTTCCTCAGCCTCTGGATTCTCAGGCCAAGTGAGGTAGCTCTCCTGCTTCATTAGTTTCCTCAGGCGATGATAGGGAGACAACCTAAAAGAGAAAGGAGATTTTACCATTCTCTAGCGCTGTAACTACATCCACCGTCTCCCTCAAATAAAACCCTGCAGGATCAACTCACAAGTCCATTGAGATCAGCATCCTCCTTCTCACAGTGACCCCCAGGATGTCTCTAGCAAGTACACAAGGGGGACATGAAGGCAGCAGCTCTCTACTACTGCTCCTCGCCAGTGGCCGGTATTCAGAGAAGTATACAAGTATAACAGGATCTCTCCTTCTTGCACCTCCTCCAGCATTCCCCATCCCATTCCCTACCATCTGACTCTTCCCCCCTCCCAACTCATTTACAGGACTGAGCATAGATGATGCTCCTGGGCAGGAGGTCTGGCCTAGAGGGTAGAGCCTCCCCGTCTGCCTGAAGATAACATCCACAAGGTCGCCAGTTCGAGGCCACCGGCACCGTGCGACCTTGAAACAGCTGACAAGCTGAAGCCGAGCTATTCCATCTGCTCTGAGCGTGGGAGGATGGAGGCCAGAATGTGAAGCCAGATCGGATTGAAACACCTGAATGTAGTGGTTCTTGAAAGAGAGAACCTTCTTTCAATTGTAAAAATCCCTATTTAATAAGGGATTTGGATAAGCCTGCCTATGTAAACCGCCTTGAATAAAGTCTTGAATAAAGACCAAGAAAGGCGGTATATAAATACCTGTTATGATGATGATGATGATGATGATGATGATGATGATGATGAAATATGTCATTGAGAAATAAAGGTAGCTGGAACTTTGCTCACCATCCAAAATTCCTACTCCCACCTCTTGCCAGCAAGATATTCCCACTCACCTATAGTTGGGAATCTCCTCCATGAAGACAACCACTAGCGGGTCCTGCCCCTGGTAAAAGATCTTGGAGCAAGCAAGATGAATTTCCATTGAGCACCACTCATTTTCCAAATAATTGTTGCTCACCAGGCACAAGGTCTTGCGACTTTGGCTTATTCCATTCTGCACGTTGTCCATGTAATATTCTCCAGGGGCAAAATCTCTGGGCCCAAAACAGAGCCGGAAGCAGGGCTCCCCTTGCTCTTCCAACTTGCTCAGAAGGTTGTTCACCACCCATTCCTGGTCCTGTCCGCAACAAGAAATGTAGGCATCATATTGATAGTCCGGTCCCTTCCGGCGCAGTTGCCTGTAGCCCCAGCCCCTGAGCAGGTAGTAACCGTGCCTCAGGGTCCAACCAAACTTGGCACTGATCAAACTACCCAGCAGGAACAAAAGGGTGACCACTGTGGTGGCAGCAAAGAAGTACTTTCCCCACTCAAAGCAGAAGGACAGATCTACATCAATGAAGATATCATTATTCAAGCAGCGGTAGGAACCCAGCAAGGCCACCTGGGTATTTGGGTCAGACACAGACCAGTTTTGGAACCACAGATTGTCACAGGAGCAATTGAAGTAGTTCTCGGAGATATCTAGATACCTCAGAGCTCGGAGTCCATGAAGCAAGTTTTTACTAATGTTCTTCAAGTGGTTTTTTCTCAGGGAGAGCTGCTCCAGAGATGTCAAATCAGAAAAGATTCGTTCAGGCAGGTCATTGATAGAGCTGCTTTCCATCCAGAGCTGACTTAGGTTATGCAGACCCTGGAAGAGATTACGAGTGGGTCTCCAAGAGTCAACTGTGATTTCAGAAATGTCTAAGGACTTTAGGCCAGTCAGGTTGACAAAGGAGATGTAGGAGAACAACTTGCTGGGGCTGTTTTTCAGGGAGAGATACTGAAGATTCTCCAGGCCTTGGAAGAGTCTGTCAGGGAGGTAGATAAACTGTTCGGGCTTCTGAGAACCAAGATCCAGTTGACAGAGGGAACGGAGGCCAGCAAAAGGGCTAGGATTGTCATGCTTGTTGTAGGCAAAGAGGTTGTTGTGACTGAGATCCAAGATTTCCAGTTTGTTGAGCTTCGTAAAGGTTGCTGAACCCAACTTGTAAAGCAAGTTATGATCAAGAAAGAGGCTTTTCAGTGAGTTGAGTCTTTTGAAGGCAAAGTTTTGGACAGTGAGGATTTTATTCCCAGAAAGCAGGAGAGTCTCCAGATGGTTGAGCACTTCGAAGGCATGATTCTTGACACGTCGAATACTGTTGTCCCTTAAGTCCAAGAACTGCATTTTGCGAGCATACTGGAAGGTGGTGCGGGTAACAGCAGTGATTTGACAGCCCTGCAGAAGGAGAGTCCGCAATGCTGCCATGCCAAAAAAATTTCCCTTGTAGATATTGGTCAGATGGTTCTTTGACAGATCCAGGTAGCTCAATTTTGTCAATGGAGAGAAGACACGATCCATTAGGTTAGATATTGAATTTCTCCTAAGGATCAGAGTGCGTAGGTTCATCTTCTTACCCCAAGCTTGACCCTGGAGAGTCAGCATCTTGCACTTGTCCAGTGAGAGGAACTCCAAGTTAGGAAACAAATGGAAGTTCACATTATTCTTGTACTGTGTGGTAGACAGATCTAACCATGTGAGGTTAGTGCAGGAACCCAATTCCATCAGCTGAGAGTTTTTAATATTGGAATGCTTGATATCCAAAGATGTCAATGAAGGGAGGCCTCGAAAGACAGAACAAGCCTCTGGCAGGCTGCTGTTTAATGATGGCTTTAGACTGGACAAGTGTAGCGTGGTCAGGTTAGGAAGAGACACATTGATAAGCTGGGAGATGTTTACGGGGTTCCTGTCTAAGGATAATTCCACTAAAAAAGGGGTGGCTCGGAAGGATTCAGCTCTCACTTCTGACAGGTTGTTATAGGTTAGGTTTAGTTTTTGCAAGCTAAGAAAGGAGCAGTTGGACAAATCCAGCGTGGAAATGCCATTGCTGTTTAAACTGAGGTTCCTGAGGAACGGCAAAGCAATCCAGCTGGGACCTGCACACGGAGTGGAGATCTTATTGAAATCCAGGTTCAGGAAGGTGAGGTTGGGCAAGCTTTGCACAGCGGCTGCCACGTCTCCAAGACAGGAGAGATTGTTGTAGGAAAGATGAAGTTCCTGGAGAGCCATCTGTGACATGAGCAAACTTGGGTGCAAGGTGGCGATTCTATTGTGGTCCAAGTGAAGCTCACGTAGCTTCTTCAGGTTGACCAACACAGTGGGCCCCACGGAAGCCAGCCAGTTCCAACTCAAATCGAGCACCTCCAGGTCCCCCAAGTTTTGAAAAGCATTAGACTCAATGGCCGATATGTGGTTATGGTCCAGATAGAGTCCAGATAAGCGAGGGAGGTGGGAAAAGGCCTTAAAAGTCAGGTTGGCCACCGAGTTACGGGAAGCATTGAGCCAACGAGTGGAGTTGGGCAGAGAGGAGGTGGCATGGCTCAGGCTGGAGATGCTTTGGGCAGCACAGATAGCAAGGCCTGGTGTGCTTGGGGAAAGGATACACTTGCGAAACCCAAAACTGTCAGCACCTCGATGCAGCCATGCGGAAAGCGCCAACAGCACACAGAGCATTAAGGTGATGTGGCTGAAATAGGACATCATGAGACGGTAGAGCTTAGTGGGCCTACTGAGTATATTTTATAAGACCATGAAGTTGTTTTTTTTCTCTTGTAGAAGAATTTGTTCCTTCTTTTTGCAGCACGGATGGCAGTTGAACATTTCTACACAGATGTTCAGCTCCTAAAACAAGAAGACAACATGCCTTTGATGAGTTAGATTGGGGCCAAAGGGTGAATAAATTGGTACTTTCCAAATCACATGGACAATAAGACCAGTGCTTCCCAAACTCCTACAAGGGAGCAGTGTAAGTGGTTGCCGGGGAGGGAAGAAGGCAACAACATGATCCCCAGAATCACGCTGATGCTGGGGACGGGAGGGGGGTTTTCTACTTGCTTGCCGCCAGCACTGCAATCCTGGAGTTCTGGGGGTGCGGGGAGCCCCCCACAGTGTTCCCTGTGCATGCAAAGCCTAAATAAGGACAAAAAACAGGCACTTACAGTTTTTGCTACAAAACTGGAAGTGCCCTTATTTTTTTAGGCTTTTGCAGGCACAGGAAACCCTGCGGAGGGCTCCCCACATCCCCCAGGACTGCAGCGCTGGCTGCAGGTAAGTAGAAAAAAACCCCTCCCATCTCCTGCAGCAGTGCAATCCTGGGGATTGTGTTACTGCCTCCCCCCATTTCCCACCCCTTAAAGGGGCACTGGCCAGTGCTTCCCAGGCTGGTGGGTCATTACCCACCAGTTTGGGAACCATTGAGCTAAACCAGGGGTGCTCAATAGGTGGATCGCGATCTACCGGTAGATCACAAAGCAAAATGAGTAGATCGTGGAGTGCCGACCCCCCCCCCCTTCAGGTGCCTCTGGGAGGAAACGCCGGGAGTAAGCCCCATTGTACTCAATGGGGCTTACTCCCAGGTAAGTGTGGCTAGGATTGCAGCCTCACAGCCTAATCCTAGGCATGTCTACTCACGAGTAAGTCCTGTTATACTCAGTGGGGCTCAAGATACACCAACATACATTGTACACATAAATGTTATATGTTATGATGGCACGAACATTGTAAAAAAACTCTGGTAGATCTTCGGGCCTTGCTGGGTTTCAGAGTAGCTCTCGAGCCAAAAAAGCGTGAGCACCCCTGGCTAAACAGTTCTGTAAACTGTATTCAAGAGTCAGTACTTTCCTTCTCTAGTTTCTTAATACATTTTTCATATGCCATGTAAAGTGCAGATCCTGACTATATGTAAGTGTAGTACTCATGTTATTCTCAGAAAGGATCAGATTCGGGGAAGTCACATGAGATCTTGTGAAATTTTCTTTTAACCTCTTGCAAGTCTTTTTCTCAGTTCCTCTTTCTACAGTAAGCAGCTCTGGATGCTATCCATTTACCATCTACCACAATATGCTTAAAAATCAGCATCATTCTTACTTAGTGTGCATGCTTGAACTGTGCCAGAGGCAGCCCATCCATTAGGCAAAGTGGTGCAGGTTAGGGGGGAGGGGCAAGAGGGTGGAAGATGCAGGGTGTCCTTCACCCAGCCACTACCACCACCTTTCTCTGGCCTTCCATGGATGCAGCCCACACTGATCTGCTTTCCACCTGCTGAAAGTGAGAAGAAAGTAGATCACCTGCCTCCTTACCCTGCTTGATTTCTTCATACATGGAAGTGCAGGACTTCCAGCTTGATTTACAGGCACTGCTCAAAAGAAGTCGTTCCTTCATTCACACGGACCATTTAAATAAAACAGAAATACTATACAGTTCTGCACTTTGGCAATTAAAGAAACTGCACAAGGAGTGCAATACGTGGCTACTTTTTGCTGTGGCATTCCGGATTGCACTGCCACTGAACATGCATCCCTTACATGCACACTAAACAGCCCAATTCAATATTGGTCTAACTCAGGAGCAGGTCACACCAGGGCTTATCAGTATATAAATGTTAAAAATTGATGCACACACGCATGTCCAGGTGCAATGCTCACTGAAGGAGAACAAACCAAGCTTATATTAAGTACTTCTTCGTTGGTGAGCAGAACCTCAATATGAAGTATGTGTGGAACAAATAAATATTCTGTTCACATAGGTGTAATTGTTTTATGAAGAGGGAAAAAAACTTCTAGAGGGGGCAATCAAGAGTGGAGAAGCAGCAGGTAGAGCAGAAGTGTGCAAAACTTTCCCTGTCCATAGTTTCCCTACTCCAAATTACCCCCAGAAGTTTTTCCTTCCACCAAAAGCCCCAACTATGGTTTGGTTTTGCACCTGAATCAGGAATCGGCACATAGCTGAGAACTCAAATCATGGTTTGAACTTCCAAAAATATGGGTGAACTGTGATTTAAAGCTAATTTTCTGTTAACCACTCCCATTTCTATGGCACAAAAGGCCCCTGGAGACAGGTGTTGTAATTATGGGTTGTCATTGCAACTCTTGGTTTACAAATCCATTTCTCACCCTGGTTTCTGATTCTGGTTTACAAACCAGGGCTTATTGCAAACCAGGGCTTATCAGTTCAGACCACATGTCAAACTATAGTTAAACTATGGGCGCAATCCTAACCCCTTATGTCAGTGCTTTCCAGCACTGACATAAGGGCAATGCAGTTCTGAGGTAAGGGAACAATCATTCCCTTACTTTGAGGAGGCCTCCATGAGTGGCACCCAACTGCAGGATGCAGTACACGTTCCATTGGCACAGCTATGCCAGTGCAGGAAAGTACTGACATAAGAGGTTAGGATTGCGCCCTATGGGTGCAATCCTAAGCAACTTTCCAGCACTGACCTAGCTGTGCCAATGTGGTGTGCACTGCATCCTGCAGTGGGGAGGCAGTCAAGGGGGCCTCCTCAAGGTAAGGGTATGTTTGTTCCCTTACCTTGGGGCTGCATTGCAGCTAGTCCAGTGCTGGAAAGTTGGTTAGGATTGCGTCCTATGTTATTTTGTGTACTGTCTTTAGTTTGAACTTAGCCAGAGAGGAGGGAGGCATCAAGCACTGTAACAAGAAAGTAGCTTTTAATTGAAAATAGATTTTGGAGCCACTCTGTTGAAATAGATGCACACAGTATAGTTAGCTTGTAAATGATAAAATGGGACTTGTTGCTCCTGAAAAATTTACCTGCTCTTGGATGTTGAGAAATTTCCACTTTCATAGAAAATTCCCTCTTTTATCAAAATTTACCTCTATCAAAGGAAATTTCCCTCACTTTACAACCATAACTTTCCATACAAGTGCTTCAGCATGAATGGAGTACTGGAGTTTGGCACCACCCCAAAAAAAAAACTGCAGTAGAAACTGCCCTTTAGAGAAGCTTGGAAGATGTGAGAACTCCTTCAGAAGCTCTGAGGTAAGGGAACAAACATTCCCTTACTTTGAGGAGGCCTTTTCCTCCTCTTTTCCTCCTCCTCCCTTTTCCTTCTCAGAGAAGGTGGGAAAGAGATCAAGTTACACAGGAGATGTGCAAAATCCCCATTGTGGGGACAGGTAAACAATAGAAACAATTGTCTGGGATAGGCAGTTTAGTTAACCCTCTCTAAGACTATAAGAACTCTGCTTGATTAGACCAAAGGTTCAGTATCCTCTTTCCCAATGAGACCAGTTAGAAGCTTCTAGAAAGCAGGGCATGAAGGGAATGGCTCTCTCCTATGCCTGCTCTCCCCAGCAACACATATTTGGAATACAGTACACTGCTCCTGAACATGGAAGCTCCTTTCAGCTATCATGGTGAATGACCAATGGTTGATCTATCCTCCATGAATCTCCTTTTAAGCTGTCACCTTTAATAGTTAATTGCCCAAATTATGTGTCTCTTTTGACATAAAAATGAACCTACTCTCACTAGGTGATGACAAGTTCTAGTGTTATAAGAGAGTGAAAAAACATTCTCTGTCTACGTTTTCTGCAGCACACGTAATGTTATGTTCCCCTTGGTTGTCTCGTTTTCTAAATTCTCCAGCACTGTGTTGCCAGCATTAGGTTCAGAACAACACACCCAGTGTAGTATAGTGTCTAGGTTTGGATGTGCATATTGCTAGGTTTGCATGTGCAATTAACGATTAAAGGAGCATTTGACAGCTAAAAGGAGATATGTCTTTGAGACACTGGAGCTGCTGCAGAATCAACGACTTCTGTGTCGGGCCACATGGCCCAACATGGAGCTCAGGATCCAGTGGAGCTCAGCTGAACCGGTCCTACCCTCCTCCTGCCCCCTCCCTCCCCTGGCACACCTCCTCCCAGCCCTCTGTCTGCCTCCCACCACACCAGAATGACTCCTCCCCACCTCCCCCCATCTCCCCACCTACCTCTCTGCCGCCCGGTGGTTCGCCAAGCGGCAGAGCACCAGCATTTCACCAGTGCTAGTCCAGCACTGCCTTGTGCTGGGCTAGCTCTGGTACTAACATTCACAAACATGCTTTACAGCCATCTTTAGCTCCCATCTTTACGGCACGTTTGTGACAGTGCGTGCCGGCGGTGAGCCGGTGCGCACTGCAGGACTGGGCCTTTAGTCATGATTGTTTTGGAGGGGACACAGCTCTGTGGCCACACCTATACAGTGAAAGGATTAGCCATTCTGGAAAGAAGCAGACACTCTCTCACTGGTCATCCAGGGCAGCCAGGGAAGAGATAAAGAGAATCAAGGCCATTTAAACATTTTTATAACCTCACCAAGGCATGTTTACCCTCTAAGGCTGCAGTTCTGTGCATTCTGATCTGGGAGTAGTTCTCACTGAACTCACTGGGACTTGCTTCTAAGTAGACATGCCTGATCGAACTGTGAGCTATTGTATATTTAATATGGGACTCCTTCACAAACTTTCCCCCAGCAGATCCATCCTTGCTGTTACTGAGCTATGAACCAAACTGAATTAGCATTTCAGACTCAGTTCAAGTATTCAGAAAAGACGTACATATCCCTTAGACTAGGGAGAGAAATGGGCCAGAGGAAGTGTACAGACAGACAGAAACTAAAAGTGGATGAGCTTGCAAGTTTTCTACTACAGGCTTAACACCCACACCATGTAGACATCAAAATGCTACTACACTTTGGAAGTTTAATATGAGTCAAAAAAACACAAGGGCCATCAAGACCCAAAAAACAGGTCCTTGATGAGCTCACGCCACAAAGCTCCTGTGCCTTCCTATGAGCATTGTGGGTATACAAACTCAGGTCACAGACTCCTGTATTCCTCATTCTTTAGATATCTACCTACTTTGATGCGGTTCCTAACCCACAGGTGCTGGGTCACTCATGACAGGTAGCAGGCCACGATCTTCCTTTCCAGCCTGTCTTCCTTCTTCCCTTCCCTGAGTGCAACTGAAAAGCCACTGCTGCATCGCCCACTGAACTGTTACCCTTTGCTGTGTCATCTGCACCCCTTCCCCTGCAAAAGCAAACTTGGCTCCTTTGCTGTGCTTCCCCTCTTCGAGACTTGGGCTGGCTTTAAAGCCCTTTTCTGTCTTTCTCCCTGCCTTCGCAAACTGGAGACAGAGATGCCTTCCTTGGCACCCATGCCCACAACCTCTGCAGTGCTTCAACTTGCCTCAGCCGAACAGGATAAGTAACCTTGGTCTTCAGCAAGTCTGATCATTGACCCACAAAACCCCCTTGGAACAGCAGCGGCTGTGAGTAAAAGAGGTGCTTAACCCCTTCCCCCTGTGTCTATTTTTCCACACTACCCGCGCCTCAGCTGCTTTTGAACCAAAGAGGAAAAGATGCAGAATCACGTATTTTTTTTCCCCATTGGTAGAAAGGTAGAAAAGATGTTGGGCCATTTTGAGTGGGGAAATGGCCAGAGGAAAAGTATTATGGACCCAATCCAACGCTCCCACTGTTGCTTCTGTCAGATTCACTGCCTCTCATAGCTGCTTTTCATTTAAACACAAACAAAAACATAGGAGCAATGCTGAGAAACTTTTACATGCAACTCCCTTTACACATCCTGTGTGACATATATTGCTGAAGTACTAGCATTCGAGTGCTAAGTGAAGCTGATTTATGTATTTATTTGGGGATACACATGCAACTGTTTGACAATAACATTTTCAAAGCTGTAAAATTATCAAGCCTTAAGCCACCTTGGGTGCCCTTCCAGAAGAAAATCAGGATATAAATCAAGTTTTTAAAAAGCATGCTCTTGTCTTTAACATATTTATTTAGGAAGCAGCAGCTCTTAAGAGATTCTTGGCAGAGGCTCAGGTATGACATCCCTCACTCAATACCTCAGAAGCTCCTTGAGTGAGGTAGAGTACAGTACTTCCCTCTATATGATTTTAATTTGAGTGTTAATATTCTTTTAAGGAAATAAATACAGGAAGTTGTTTAAAATGTAATCTGGGAGTGCCTCTCTAAGATGAAGAAAGGGGAGGGAAAGATAAGGTTGCAACTTGAGAGGGAGGGGTATATAACTAGGGTTACCAGATATCAAGTGGGACAGAGTGCCTATACCTTTAACAGAAGAGAGAATTTGGGCAGGTGCAGCTTTTTAAAGCCTTCCATGCCGAGCTGCACCTGCCCAAATTCTCTCTTCTGTTAAAGGTATAGGCACTCTGTCCCCCTTTGTATCTGGTAACCCTAGTTATTACTAGCTGCTGTCAATTCCTTTGTCAAGCAGATTGCCCACTGATGTCTCCCAAATGGGGCCTATCTATTAAGAGACAGAGATTATTTCCTGATAGGTGAAGGATAAGCATACAGGCACTTATAGGTTAAAGCAGGGGTGGGCAGCCTTTCAATTTTAGGGCCCCTGGACCTTTAACAATTGTGTAGAAGAGGCAATTTCAGAGATTCCCTCTTCTACACAATTGTTGAAGTTGAAAGGTTGGCCACAGCTGGGTTAAAGGGAGAGAGCAAATAGTAATAACAACAAAAAATGCTTACAATCTAAAATTCAATACATGGGACAATAGAGAAAGAAGAAGAAGATGGAGGCAATGGTGAACTGATATAAATTTGCAGTTCTGAAAGAGAGTTTCTGGTTGGAAACAGTACTGGAGGTTCAGCAGGGGGGCATGTCTAACATCAAGGGTCGGAACTGTCAGGCAGCTGCCAAGATCTCAGCCGTTCTGGAAGACCCATAGCCTCAACTCCTGACTAGGTGCTGCTGCAGAGTAGTGATGAAAATTCACCCCACAAGGAGGTTCAGGCCCCTTCTGGTCCCTTCCTTTGAGTAATGCTTCTATTCCCTGCCTCCACTCGTACACACTCTCCTGCTGAGTGACATGGTTGGTAGAACTGGGCCTGCTGGGTGGGAGGAGAAGGAAGATGGGACCTACCAAGGGTAAGTAGTAGAGACATCTCAAGAACCTGGACCTAGAGGGGGGTACTCTTTTGTAGGAATGCCTGCTGCTTGTTCCCACTTACACTCTGCTTGTATATGATAAGTAAAGGTTATATCGTATTTGTAAATAACATGCCTTAAGTCTCTAGCACTCTCTCATGACTGATTCTAGTCTGGTTAGAAACAAAACCATCCTCTCTCTTTCTCTACCATTTTGATACACTATTAACTCAGTTCTGCCCAGGCTGCAGGTGTACACATTTGATTCCTGTTGCATATATGCAATGTTGGGCAGAAGTGGCTTAAAGGGAAATCTATCCACTAAAAGTGGTATTACTGAGCTAATTGAAAACAGCATACCTGTTACGTGCCCAAGGTGATAAACAGCAAGGTCTGGAGTTCAGCACTCCTGAAAAGCTGTCTGCAGGTTACAGCTGTCATTTCAACCCTAAAAAGTCCTGACACACTTTCATGCTTGAGGAAAGCCGTTTTGCTCTTGGATCCCTTCCTGTCTTGCAGTTGTTGGCAAGAGTTCAGATTTTGTAACAGTGTCTAGCCTACTATTGCATAAGTTTTAGCTAGAACTCGGCTGGGGAATATTCTACTCATTCATCACAGCCACAGTGCCCTCCCCCTCTAATCTGTTTCAGGCTGCATATCAATCACAACCCCCAAACCTCCTAGGCCAGCCCAGGCACTGGAGTAGAGGGCTGGTAAATGGAGGGACCCACCTTTAGACTTTTTCACACTCTTTCTCCAGCCCTCCGATGTTTCTCCTTCCTCTCTCCTGTGCGAATACTCATTGAAAAGGCATTCACTTCCTCCAAGCCCTGACAGCCCTATGAGCTGGGTGTGTGCCACAAGAAAAGTGGAACTGCAGAAGTAAGGAACTGCAGAAGTTTTTTCTTCATGGAAGGAGCAAGCAGACGACTTCCTCCACTGCCTGAAACAACGCTGGAGGCTTGTAGTGGTTTGATTTTTTTTAAGCTGCCATTCGGGGGGAAATCTCTGGTATAACAAGTCCAACTGTTGTTCTTGAAATGTGTGCTTAAGGATTTCGTACAGCACAATTGTATACATGTTTACTCAGAAGTAAGACTCACTGTGTTCAGTTGGACTTACTCTCACGTAAGTGGGTATAGGATTGCAGCCAGAGCCCTCTCCCTCTGGCTATTTTTCTGTTGCTCCTTCACCTTCTCATGCAGCATTGCAGAAATGCAGGTTTACACTTAAGAACATAAGAACAGCCCCAGTGAATCAGGCCATAGGCCCATCTAGTCCAACTTCCTGTATCTCACAGCGGCCCACCAAATGCCCCAGGGAGCACACCAGATAACAAGAGACCTGCATCCTGGTGCCCTCCCTTGCATCTGGCATTCTGACATAGCCCATTTCTAAAATCAGGAGGCTGCACATACACATCATGACTTGTAACCTGTGATGGACTCTTCCTCCAGAAATTTGTCCAATCCCCTTTTAAAGGCATCCAGGCCAGATGCCGTCACCACATCCTGCGGCAAGGAGTTCCACAGACCAACCACACGCTGAGTAAAGAAATATTTTTTTTTGTCTGTCCTAACTCTCCCAACACTCAGTTTTAGTGGATGTCCCTGGTTCTGGTGTTAGGGAAAGAGCATAACCTTCCCATGCATAATTTTGTATGTCTCAATCATGTCCCCCCTCAAGCGCCTCTTTTCTAGGCTGAAGAAGCCCAAACGCAGTAGCCTTTCCTCATAAGGAAGGTGCCCCAGCCCCGTAATCATCTTAGTCGCTCTCTTTTGCACATTCCACTGTATCCTTTTTGAGATGCGGCGACCAGAACTGGACACAATACTCCAGGTGTGGCCTTACCATAGATTTGTACAACAACATTATAATATTAGCCGTTTAGGAAAGTACAGTATAGGAAAAAAGAAATGCCCAGTAGTGCGTGTGTGTGTGTGTGTGTGTGTGGGGGGGGGGTTAACATATTGCAGGTGCCACAATGTACCATGTGACCAGCCCCTCCCGCTCACCATCAGAGCCATTCTGAACAGCAACAGCTGTTGTCATTACTGCCCAAAATGGCTCCAATGGCAAGTGGCTGGTTACACAGTGCATTGCACCCCCTGCAATACATACCTCACCACCTCCCATAGCTATGCTGCTGGAAATGCTTCTTCTAAAATGGCTCTTGTTTATATGTGCTCTATCTAGGAAGCATGCTCTTTGCTGCTAAATGATCACTTTGAGTCATATGCCAATATATGCAGATATAATCAACCAATTAAAAGCCATTTGATTGATCAACTAAGACTTCTTTAATCAGTTGGCAGCCTTTCTTTATTTAACTCAGAGATTCATTCCCTGCATTTGCACAGAAATGCGTAGTTTGCTGCTCATTACCTTTGCTTTCATTGAGAAAGCTTTTACTGAATTGTACTACTTTTGGCTGCGTTTGCGGAAGCACATGTTTGAATGCTCTGCATGCATTCAAAGGGAGAGCAGGAAATATTCCAAGGAAAGGCAGGAGGCCTACAGAAGGAGACTTCTAAACATATTACGGCACTTTTGTGACAGTACACGCCAGTAGTAAGCCAGCATGCTGGGCTCAGGATTGGGCCAAACAGCACAAGCAAGTCTGATTATGTTCAGTGGTAAATGTGTTTAGGACTGTAACTTTAATGCAGGGGTGTCCAAAGTTTTTGGCAGGAGGGCCATATCATCTCTCTGACACTGTGTCGGGGGCCGGGGAAAAAAAGAATTAATTAACATTTAAAATTTGAATAAATTTACATAAGTTTACATAAACAAATATATTAAATATGAACTTATGAGTGAATGAAGGTCTTGAAATAGCTCAAGGCCTATAAAAGGCCTTGCACAAAGCAAGGCTGGCCTTTCCTTTGCTGCTGCATCACAGACGTGAAACAGTAAGCAGTGGAGGAAGCCCTCATCCCACAGCTCATGCAAGAAGTCAGTTGCCCTCAGGCTGAGAGCAGTTGCATCGGGCCAGTGCGGGCTCCAACAAATCTCCAGAGGGCCAGAGGCTCATTGGAGACTGGGGGCTCCCTGAGGGCCGCATTGAGAGGCCTCGAGGGCCGCAAGTGGCCCCAGGGCCAGGGTTTGGGCAACCCTGCTTTAATGTAATATGAGCTACATGCAGCCTCTCAGACAACCCTTGGGAAAGATGATGACCTAGACGAGGAGTGTCAAACTTGTTTTATATAGTGGACCAAATAACGTTCACGGAGCCTGCTGAGGGCCAGAAGTGACATCACTAAGCAGACGATGGCCAGAAATAAGTACTTTTGTTCTCACATAGAAACGCATTAGCTGCAAATGACAGAAGAGAAATGTGCAAATCTTGATCATATTTTTCAAGCCTAATTATCATATTTGGAGAGCCCAATTATCATGTGGGCTGCCCTAACAGCAGCACCGCTTCTGCCACAGTGTCACCTTGCAGCTCAGCAGCTGAGAGGCCAAGGCAGAAGCGGTGCTGCTGAAAGGGCAGCCCATGTGATAACTGGCCTAGTGCCTTGGCAGCATCTCCCTTGGTCTCCCAACCCCTTTGGTCTGCCCCTTACTCTGTAGCATTCCTTGCTTTCTGAGGCCTCCTTCTGTCTCTCCCTCCCATAGTCTCAGCATAAATCATGCAGCTGAAAGGGCAGCTCTAGGAGAGCCCAATTAAAACAGGGCAGATAAAGAGGTTCCGGGGGCTGCATCCAACCCTCAGCCTTATGCTGGACACTCCTGGCCTGGACATTAACACCGGTGGTATAAATCTTGTAAATACAATAAATAAATAAATAAATAAATAAATAACCTAAGCAAATGTCTCCATTTGCCTTGTGTTGAACCTGAAGCTTTGGAAAAAATTGAGTGTTGGGAGAGTTAGAACAGACAAAAGAAAATATTTCTTTACTCAGCGTGTGGTCGGTCTGTGGAACTCTTTGCCATGGGATGTGGTGATGGCGACTGGCCTGGATGCCTTTAAAAGGGGATTGGGCCATCCCCTGGAGGAAAAATCCATTACGGATTACAAGCCATGATGTGTATGCGCAACCTCCTGATTTTAGAAATGGGTTATGTCAGAATGCCAATGCAAGGGAGGGCACCAGGATGAGGTCTCTTGTTACCTGGAGTGCTCCCTGGGGCATTTGGTGGGCTGCTGTGAGATACAGGAAGCTGAACTAGATGGGCCTATAGCCTGATCCAGTGGGGCTGTTCTTATGTTCTTAAGTTTCAGAGGCAGAGTGTGCTTGATGATGGCATCACCACTCCTGCTGCAGGAGAACACCCAGAGCCCTGCTCCACCTCAACCATTCCCTTGGACTTAGTGACTCTTAGGTTTGAGGGCCAAATCCAAAGGAGAGTCACACAGCATTTATACTCCAGAGGCACACAAGAAGCAGAGTCTGTTCTTAAAACAACACACTCCCCTCACTCACTCCTTGGCTTGCCTCTGAACTTTGGCTCCCTCTCTCTCAGCCACCTCCAGAGGTCTACCTCTCTGGTCCCCTCAGCAGGCAGGCTATTTTCAACTCCCAATTTGCATTCCTCACTGGTTTCCTGGGCTGCTAGCTACTTAAATGCATTGCCTTCTTTTGGCCAAAAGATTTAATTCCCTCTTTTGGCTTTTAAATCAGTGAGGAGCCAGCTATTGGAGAACAAACAGATATGGCGGTGGGAATAGAGCATTCAGCAATGTGTGAAAGGGGGATGCTGAGGAAAAACCAGCATGTCCCTCAAGAGCTACTGCTCCCCACCCAGTAGCCCTGGATCTTCTACCCAGTGTTTCTCAAACTGTGGGCCGTGAGCCAATTTCAGGTGAGTCCCCATTCATTTCCATGTGTATTTTATTTTTATTAGACTTGATACTACTATGGGATGTAACTGCATTTGGGGAAATGTTACAGACCTGTGCTTTAAACAGTCTACTATGTATATGCTTTTAACAATGACTGTCAATGAGGCTTACTCCACTTGTAAGTGTGGATAGAATTGCTGCCTTGG
The DNA here is from genome assembly GCF_035046505.1 of Tiliqua scincoides. Taxonomy (NCBI): domain Eukaryota; kingdom Metazoa; phylum Chordata; class Lepidosauria; order Squamata; family Scincidae; genus Tiliqua; species Tiliqua scincoides. The sequence continues at coordinate 120,857,771 of NC_089825.1, forward strand.
GATGTTTGGGGAACTTTTCTTTAAACAGATCAGCTACTGCTTGGGACGATCAGGAAGGTTCTTCTTTATTTTAAATAAATTTTTAAACTTATACTTATTGTAAACTTTTTGCTTACTTGATTTGATTTTGTTACATGGGGGGGTGTTAAAAATTTTCCTGCTTGATGATGTCACTTCCAGCCATGACATCACTTCCAGGTTAATGACATCACTTCCAGTGGGTCCTGACAGATTGCAATTCAGAAAATTGATGTCCTGATGCTAAAAAGTTTGAGAACCACTGTTAACCGGGTGCTTCTCCTCTCTCTGTCACTGCAAATGCCAGGAACAGCCAGCAGGGGGCAGCACAAAACCAACAAGGCTATCTATTTCTTAAACATGCTAAGGTAGAGATAGACTGAGGGTTGGCAGTAAAAAGTCTCAGGCTCTGGACTTTCACTACAGGGGGCCTGGACTGAGTCCCGTGGGAAAATGAGTCGCCCGGAGCTGGGACGGCATGGCTGGGAATCTTGCCAGCCCTGGAAAGCAACAATAGCAGACATAGACAAGCCTCCTGCCAAGTCATGCCAACTTTCCTAATGCCCAGCCTCCAGAGCTACTACCATTGCAGACGGATCTGTATATTTATCTAATTTAATTGCTATTTTCCCCACATTGGTCAACAGAACACATACATCAGCTAGTCTTGGATCTGGAAAACTTGAGTTCGAATCTTAACTCTGGTGTAGAGACTCTGAAAGTCAATTCACATTCCACACCAGTCAAATTGTAGCTGCACACTGGTGTTTTGCCACTTGTGTGTGAAGACAAGATGCAATCTCCAAACACTTACAGTGGATACAGCTCATTTCAAGTCAATTTCATATCTTGGATTCCTGACAACAACCCTGTAATATTATTATCTTTGTTTTGCAGAGGAGGCTGGAGAGTGAGAGGCTGCGCTTTACCCAAGGCCATTTGGTGAGTCTATCATCCAGAAGAGAGTTGATGTGGGGAGTTCCTATCTCCCTTTCCTAGGGCCAAATGACACGGTACACTGGGAGATCTGTGATGGGTCTTGCAACTTTTTTAGCAACTGCAGCTGCTGGAAGGGAGCTGCTAATTTGATCAGAGAAGCATTGCAGTGGTAGGGCATGTTTAACCATTTTCCCTTTTGCCATTTCTTCATTGAAATGGCCCCCCTCCAGCTGCTATTTGAGCTGCTGGGGAACAAACATAGGCACTTGTATTTTTCTCCATGGAGCAAACAGCAATTGGGGAGGGTTAGTTTAGACTTTGTAAACAACAGGGGTAAAAGGTTAAACACCCCTCTCTCCCACCACTGCTCCTCAAATCAAATGAATACACATGCACACCTTCTAACAGCTTTGAAATGAATCAAAATGTTGGGAGATGCAATCACAGATCTCTCCTTTTCGTTTCTTTTTTGAAATTCATATCCTGCCTTACCACTAAGTATCAGGATAGGTAACAATTCAGTCTAAAAGCATTGAGAATGCAGAGACATTTATTGGCATCCTTCAGTCTCGGAAGACTATGGTGTCACGCTCTGAATGGTGGTTCTGGAACAGAGTGTCCTCTCCAGTGCGCGAAGCCTGGGTAAAGTAGGTATGGAGGATAGGCTGTTACCCATGCAGCAAATCCCCCCTCTCCACGTCGCTGAAATGGTCCAATGGAAAGGCAGAGGCCAATACGGTTGGTTCCAGCCAACCGTTGCCAGAACGTGACTGTGTTCAGCCATGAACTGCCTCAGGGACTCCGGCTCCGGATTTTGCTTCGAGGTTGACTCCTGAAACCTTTTCCATAACTGGATGTAGCCACAAGGCAGTGGAGGTTTGGGATCAGAGTTTTCCTTCTCTCAGATGAGCTGCCTTCCCAGGCTGACGAGTCCCATCTACCCGGTGGCTGTTTAGTTGCCTCTTACGACAAGTACAGCCAAACTGAGGGCCTATTCTTATCCCCAGCCACCAGGGGTGCAGAGACATTAATACACTAATAAAATAATACAAGCCAAAAAAATTAAAAAGGAGAAAAAAAAAACACAGCTGATCAATCCATTTCAGTTTATCAAGAGGGAATTAAAACATGTAAAAGATGAGAGACAGGATGGTGCAGTGGTTCGGTAGTCAGACTTAGACCTGAGAGATCTTAGTCTGTGGAACTCCTTGCCACAGGAAATAGTGAAGGCATCTTACCTAGATGCCTTTAAAAGGGGATTGGACAAACTTCTGGACAAAAAGTTCATCATGGGTTACCTGGTAAGTATGCGGAAGCTCCGAGTTTTAGAGGTAGTCTCCCTCAGATTGCCAGGTGCAGGGGAAGGCACCAGGTCACAGGTTGTGTCTTGATGTCTTGTGTACTCCCTGGAGCATTTGATGGGCCACTGTGAGATACAGGAAGCTGGACTAGATGGGCCTGTGGCATGATCCAGCAGGGCTCTTCTTATGTTCTTATTCTTACGATCCAGGTTCAAAACCCTGCTTGGCCATGAAGCTTCCTGGGTTACCTTGGGCCAGTTACTGTTTCTCAGCCTCACCTACTTCACAGGGTTGTTGTGAGGACAAACGGAGGAGAAGAACTGTGGATGTATCCCTGAATTCCTTGGAGGAAGGGTGGTATGTGAAAAATAAACGAACAAATAAATAATAAATGACATTAAAAGTCTGTGAGAACAGGACAAACTTTGCCTGGCAGCTAAAAGATAACAGGGAAGGTGTCAGCTGGATATGCCTTGCAAAGGAGTGCTACACTCCTTTTTATTTTGGGTGCTACACTAAAAGGCCTCCCCCGTGCAATGGGCAGCCTGGCCCTTATGCACCAGGCTGCATCAGCTCTGCAAAATTCTCTGCACCTCTCACGCTTTGATGGTGTCTCCCCCCAAATTTGAGAAATGCTTCTGTGGTGCTATGGGTGGTGAGGGTTGCTGCCTTCCTCTCTGGCAAAGGCTCCTGTGCCTTGCCAAACTACACAACAGGCCAACATGTTAACAGCTTTGGTTAACAGGCCAACATGTTATGCAGCTTTCCCCATTATTGCATCTCTGGGTCAGGGAAAGCAATACTTGTTACCTTCCTGCCTATCCAAAACCTTTAGGAGGCATAAGGACCTGGGGGGGGGAGGGGAACACTGATAACACGATAGCAGTGCATGAGTCATATGGAAGAGCTTTCTGTAGTGTGAGCGACAACTGTAAGTTGGTCCCATTTGCCTGGACAAAAGAGCTGTACCACAAGGAGGTATTCAACAGGTGCAGTTTTTCCAGGTATGAAAAAGCAGCGATGGAGAAAATGGTCTCTGTTGAATTTTTGTCTTTTGTGCAGCTGTTAAAGGCAGACGTAGCTACATTGGTCATAATTTTGGCTAATAATGACAGCTGTCATATTTAATTAATTTATCAATTAGAATTTAATCATTAGATGAACAGATTAAAAATGTTTTGATCAACTAAACAGGTGCCTTTGATTATTGTCAGCAGATTTTTTAAACACCTAAAAATACCTAGACCTCCATACAAAAAGCAGATGGAAAGTATCATAATTTAAAAAAAAACATGCCCTCCTGCATACAAAAGAAGGGAGAATGTCTCTCATAAGATGTATGTTTGTACATAATTTCTTTAGAAGACTTTTTATCATATTAATTTATACAGAGTTGATCAATTAATTTATTAATCAAGTATTAGTCCTTTATGATAGCCCTACTAATAAGTTAACTACAGTGTTGCTATTCATGTTTAGGAGCACAGAAATGGACTTTGCGCTATGAATGAATTGCAGAATTCAGCCACTGCCAGCAAGATTTCTAAATTCAGACGTTTACATGTGAATTGCAAACCTCCTTGAATATTATAACTTAGAGAGAAACTTAAAGCACAACCCCTAAGCATGTTTACTTGGAAATATGTCCCAATTCTTGCAATAGACTTCGCTTGCAGAGAAGTGTATTTAGTACTGCAACTCTCCCCCCACACACATACAGAGAGAGAGAGAGAGAGAAGAGAGAGAGAGCCTTAAAAACATCTGGATGCTTCAAACTCTAGCACAGTGATTTTCAACCTTTTTCATCTCTCAGCACACTGACAAGGAACTAAAATGGTCAAGGAAACACCATCCGGTTTTTGACAATCAACAAGCACACCATGCTGCCAGTCGGGGCTCACATCCCCCATTGGCTCTACTAATAAATGACTTCCCCCAAATTCCTGTGGCACATCTGTGGACCTCTGGTGGCACACCAGTGTGCCACGGCACAGTGGTTGAAAATGGCTGCAGTAGCATTTTGATTCCCTCGAAGTGTTGGCAACAGCTGATTTTTCCATCTGCTCCATCTATTTAAAAAGAAGAAAAGGTAATAGTGTACGTGAGGCCCATTTCAGAGATCTGGTGAGAACCTGATGCGGTTTTGCACATCTCACTATGCACCCTCTCTGTGTGTGGTCTGCCTGCTGAAGCTCCAGCTGGATTCCGGCGCTGCTGTGGCCTTTTCCAGCCGTTTTCTTCCTGTTGATCTGCTTCTCTCTCCCCTCCTGCGTTCCCCCTTTAAGACCCTCCCCTTGGCCGCCCCCCAGCCCAGCCCAGCCCAGCCCACCCCCTTCCTAACACGCCCAGTCCAGGCCCCACTGCGCTCACTGCCCCGGCATCATGTCCCGCTCGGAGGAGGTAAACCGGCTCACGGAGAACGTCTATCGGGTAAGGCTGACACTATCTAACCATTCTCTCCCCTGCGCTGCAGCATCCCTCTTGAGTGCCTTCCACTTTTCCCAGCTCCACTTCAGTCCTTCAGCCCCCCTCCTCTGCTTCCCTGTTTATCCCACCTTCTCTTCCTTTTTTCCTCCCCCCTTCCCCCTTTGGCTTCAGTTCATCCATCCATCCATCCATCTTTTCTCCTCCCCCCTTCCTCCCCAATTTCTGCTTCTGCTCTTCCTTTCCACCCCATGTACCCCCATCACACACACACACACACACACCCTTTTGCTTTCTGGCTGTTCCTACCAGTCTTTTGTTCACCTCCCAAAGATCTGTTGGGGAAAAAAAAACAGAGCCCATGAAAAGCAGAAGGAGAGAGAGAGAGGGAGGGAGGGAGAGAGTGAGTGAGTGTGAAAGGAAGGGGGAGAGAAGTGGGACAGGCTGTTCCAACCAGCTTCTCCCTTCCAATCCCTCACCTTTGGGTGAAACTAAAAGTTTCTAAAAGTTAATATCCAAACCTAATAACTCCCCCACCACGACCATCAAAATACCCCAAGAGTGTTCAGTCAAATACACTTGCAGAAAGTTGTCTGGGGGATTAAAATTTTCTCCCTTTTCTCGTAACTAACACATTCCACTGTTCACAGGATTTACAAGGACGAATGCACCAAGTAACTTTTAAAAAATTGGGAGGGGGAAGGTCCTTCTGTTTCAGCGGTTTTCAAACTTTTTAGTACCAGGACCCGCTTTTTTTGAAACAATACTCTATCAGGACCCACCTAGGTTTACCAGACTTTTAAAAAAACAGATCTAGAAATGTATTTATTTATAAGTAATAATAACCAGAAAGACCCCCAGACTTTGATCTCCCTGTGTATTTACACATGCTTGCAAACTGCAGAAGCTGAGCTCTTTGCAGGGTAATTAGCAGCTACAATATCTGATTTTTGAATAGACTCCAGGCTTGAGGCAATTAGTTACCCATCATCCTTTGGCGAGCCACCTAAAATCAGGTCCTGACCCAACAATGAGTTCTGGCCCACAGGTTGGGAACCACTGTTCTATTTTATTAGACACTCAGCTGTGAAATTTGGGTGTGTAACTGGAAAATCTGGAAGAGGTTTGTCTACAGTTCTCATTTCAGTTCCTCCTTTGGAAGGAGACCCTTAATGGGATGGCTCTGATCTTGGATTCACTCTGCTGTGAATGAAATCCGCAGCCACACACTTTTCTGGTTAAGTTTCTGATGAAGCTGGAAGGACTTTTGCAGCTTGGATTTTGTAGCTACACATTTTGTATGTGTGTGTCCCCTGTATGGAAACGAAGCAGATTCCAGGCCAGTTTTCAGCTATTTGGCCTGGAGATGAAGAAGGAAGCTTAATCCATTCTCCGGGTCAGGGTGGAGGAAAGATGTGGAGCCGTTCCCTAAACATCTTGACTCCAACTGGATGGGATAGTCAGTTCTTATCCGGAGAGGAAACACGCAGACGCAGGCCTGGGTCCCTGTGCTCTCTTAGCTCCACAGAGCCACATCTGACAGTTGTTAGAGCGACGGCTGAGGAGAAGGGGCCATCATCTTGTTGCAGTCAGGAAAGGAGGCTCAAGGGGAGACCTGATCTCCCTGAGCTCTGTGAAATCTGGGACATGAGAGTCATTTTGCCCCGGATGTTGGGAACATAAGTCCCCTCAATGTGTTTGTGTTTTAAAAAGCTTTCTTCCACTTTGCTAAAAACACTTCTGAGCCTCTCTCCAAACTCTTGGAGGGTATGTGCGAATGTTGCTATGTTGAATGTTGTGAGACAAGAATCTGGTAAAGGGACGCTTGGAAAATGGCAGAGAGTCTTGTGGCATCTTAAAAGCTAACATCTTTATTGTGGCATAGGGTCTCGTGGACCTGGGCCCAGTCAGTCTGCTTGTCTTTAATTTGCCCCAAGATTCTTTGTTGTGTTTGCTGCAACAGACTGACGGAGTGAGAGCTCTGGACATTTTAAAAAATTTATTTCCATCGAGTTTTTAGTTTTGCACAGAAAAGTGGGGAAAGCGAAACATAGTTTGAGTATCTTGTGTGAAAATGTGTCTCTCTGTCTCTGCCCATGATCTTGTTGCATTCCCCTCTTTATCCCATTCCAGTCCTTCTCTCCACCCTCCCATGCAACCTTGCCCTGAGTGACCAAACACTGCTCCCACTGAGTAAAGCATCCACTTTCATTCCCACCCCACTTATGCTCCTGATCAGTCATCCCTCTACTGATCCACATCCATTTTCATTGAGGATCAGCCATGGTTCAGTAGTAGAGCCCATGGTTTGCATGTGGAACAACCCAGATTCAATTCCTGGCATCTCTATGTAGTTGCTGGAAGAGACCCCTATTTGAAAACTCTGGAGAATGGCTGCTATTCAAGCCAAACCTGGGCATTGCAGAAAGAGATCTTTCCCAAAGACAGTGTCTCTCCTCTGGCAAATCTGATGAATGGGAAAGATGGGGCTAAAGAGCCCATCAGTGTGGGGTGGGGCTTTGAGTCCTGCTCTCATGGCTGAATGCTTTCTGTAACACCTGAGCAGGGCTATAGCGTGTAGACCAGTGCTTCCCAAACTTGTAGCACTGGGACCCACTTTCAAAAATGACACTCTATCATGACCCACTAGACCAGTGGTTCTCACACATTTAGCACTGGGACCCACTTTTTAGAATGAGAATCTATCAGGGCCCACCAGAAGTGACATCATGACCAGAAGTGACATCATCAAGCAGGAACATTTTTAACAATCCTAGGCTGCAATCCTACCCACACTTACCCAGCAGTAAGTCCTTTACTATTGTTCAAAGAATATACATAGTAGCTTGTTAAAGGTACAGGTCTGTTAACATTTCCCCCAAGTGCAGTCGCGTACCATGGTATGTCACATCTAATATATTAAAAATAAAATATTGAAATGAATGGGGACACACCTGAAATTGGCTCACGACCCACCTAGAGGGTCCCGACCCACAGTTTCAGAAATACTGCACTAGATCAAAAAAGATATTGTTATTGTTATAACAACAGCAGCAGCAACAACAACATCAAATAATTGGGGTCCTGTGCTCACAAGGCTGCTATAGTATGTGTAAACATTTGTAAGACTCTCCCTGAAAATTTAAGGACTGTTCCCTCAAACCTTTATAGTCATTCCAGGGTATCCAGAAGGCTGGAGAGCAACATATGCAGTTAGGGACTTTCTGGCCAAACAAAAGGCTGAAATTGGGTTTACACATGATCTATGGAACTCCAATTACTAGAGAAAATCAGAAAGTGTGACATTTTAAGTTGGGACTATGAAGATTACCTCATACCACAGGTCAGCATTCCAGCCAACAATTTTCTTCTGCAAACTGGGCAAGGGTGCTTGCAAAGTTTTCCCCCCCAATGTTTCAAAAAACATTTTGCGACCCACCAAAAGTCAACTTGTGACCCACTGGTGGATCCCAATCCACAGTTTGGTAAACAGTGGTGTAGACTGTACTGACCTAGGTGGACTAATGGTCTGACTTGGTAGAAGTCATCTTTGTATGCTCAGCCATGCCTCTTCACATCATCCCATCCCTTCAGCTTTCCCCCACCCTGGTCATCCATCCAACTTCTCCCATCATCTGAACTGGTGTAGTGTACTGGCTAAGAGTATATGAACTGGGAAGCTCAGTGTTTCCCAAACTGTGGGTTGTGACCTGATGGTTGGTGGGTCTTTAAACTGAAACTGACAAGATGATAGCTGACAAGGTCAATTTATTGAGGCCTACGGAAAGCGAGACTGAGCAGCATGTGTGTGTTTACTTGTGAGTAGGCAAGCATGCCTCAGCTCCTATCGAAGGCCAGGCAATGGGAACACAAGGCCATCTGAATAGTCCTGATCTGATGAAAGTGGAGCTCAACAAGCGCTCCAGAAGGTGCCCACCCACATAGTATAAAAGCAGAGGCTTGAGCAGCTGGAAAAGTGAAACTTGTTTTTTTTTCAGACTCATAAAACTAGGTGGGTCCCGACACAGTGTTGTTTTAAAAAGTGGGTCCCAGTGCTAAAAAAGTTTGAGAACCACTGAATATCAACTCAGGCCTGAGCTCATTCATAGGTAGCCTTAAGCAAACAGCTGTTTTCCTACAACCACCAGGTCCAGTCCATACATGAGGCCAACTGAGGCAGTTGCCTGATGTTGCAGATTGGCAAGGAGCCCTCACTTCCACCACCCATTCATCTCCAGTGCTGCTGCTTCTCCCGCTTTCTGGGTTGGAAAAGGAAGAGGTGGATGGAGGGGAGGGGAGTGGAGCCCAATACCTCTTCTCTTTTACTTCTGTTTCATTTCCAAACCAAGGAATGGGGGGAAGCAAAGGCTGGCACTTCATCAGATAAGGGAGGGGGTAGCATTTCACACACATTATATCAGGAAGCCTTGTGCCAGCCTAGCAGTGCAGGAGCAATACTTTTACAGGGTTTGTATAAGGAGGCTGAAATCATGAATGCGAAGGGCTTAGAAAACTTGAAATCAAATATGGAGTATTAATCTAAGGGCCCAATCCTACCCAAATTTTCTGCACTGATGCAGCCATGCCAACAAGATATATGTGGCATCCTGCAGTGGAAGGGCGGTCACAGGGGCCTCCTCAAGATAAGGGAACATTTGTTCTCTCAGGGTTGCATTGCAGCTGCAACAGCACTGGAAAGTTAGATAGGATTGGACCCCAAGTCTTGTCTTGGGGCCAAAGCGGTGTAAGGAATATAATACTGGACTAGGATTTAGGAGACCTGTATTAAGATTTGCCCTCAGTCACAAAGGTCATCCTCTCTCAGCTTAACCTACCTCACAAGAGTGTTGTGTGGAAAAATAATAGGTGGGCTATGTATGGGACTACGTATGCTACCCTTAATTGCTTGGAAGAAGGATGGGATAGAAATGAAGCAAGTGGGTTAAAACATCCATCCTTCTCTCCATCTACTGGTAGCTTCCTTTTCCCACCCTCCAACCTTTCTCACCTGGCTAGGTGTTCGCCCCTCACGCATATCCTCCACCTGTCTTGTCTCACCCCCTTTGTGCTAGTCCGTCCTTGTTCATGTTGATATATCTTCCTTACATGTCTCCATCTCCTGCACCCTCTACATCTGCCTCCAGCATTGTTTATCTATTAATCTGTCTACTTCTCTCTCTCTCTCTCTCTCTCTCTCTCTCTCTCTCTCTCTCTCTCTCTTGCTGATCTTATTCAAGAAAGGATGCTCTTCAGCTAAAAAAGAGATGATTGTGACTTTTAGGACTCCAGCCAGTAATGTACATCTCTCCCAATGATTTCAATGGGAAAGTTAAGCATTTGCTTAAATCTCACCTGATGAAATATAAGATGCTTAATGTTAGCACTTCACAATATTGGATCCCAAAGAATCCATGTTTTTAATTTATATTCTTTCTCCCTTGTAACCAGGCGATTCTGGACCAATTCAACCCCAGTCTAAGGAATTTTGTTTCCATGGGAAAGAACTATCAAAAAGCCCTCTCAGGTAGTGAAATACCCCTGTCCAGCCCTTTCTCTTTGGGTCAGAACGGGTGTTTCTCAAAAGGGAAAGATCTCTGTGGGGGGTTCATTACTCAGTGGCTCAGGATGATTGAGTGTGTGTTCTCTCCCTGTCCCTGCAGGAGTTACAGTGGCTGCCAAGGGTTATTTTGATACCTTAGTCAAACTTGGCGAGTTGGCCAGTGACAGCCAAGGATCCAAGGAGCTAGGTAGGTTTCTCAGTGTGATCTGTTGCCTCCTTTGCAGAGAAGCCCTTATGTCCCACCCACCCGAAATCCTTGTGGAGAAGCTTGTATGCAGATAGTTTGCGTGGATGTGTATTTGCAAAAGTGTGAGCACATTATGACTTGGGGAAGGCTGCTGCTCAGTGCTAGGGCACCTGCTTGGTGTGCAGAATGTCCCAGGTTGAATCCCTGGCATTTCCAGGAGGGTTGGGGAAAATAACTCTCTGAAACCCTGGAGAAGCTGCAGTCAGAGTAAATATTGGACTAGATGAAACCAGAGTTCGACAGTATAAAGGAGTGATTTTTCAGCCTTTTTCATCTCGCTGCACACTGACAAGGTGCTAACATTGTCAAAGCGCACCATCAGTCTTTTGACAAGGCACACCATACTGCCAGCGGACAGCTCACATCTCCTAATGGCTCTACTAAAAAATGACCCTCCTCCAAACACCTGTGGCACACCTGTGGGCCATTTGTGACACACCAATGTGCTATTCTCTCTGACATGCTGGCTTTCTGCTTGCAGGGAATTTTTTATCATGGAAATTCAAACCTGAAAATTCTACCACCTCACCTACAATCTCAAATGGTATAGTCCAAGAAGACTTACCACTTAATTCTTCTGACTGTATAAACTCGCCTTAATGCAAATCTGTCTGGGGGCTTGGCAGATTTTTAGCATTATTTAGCAGATTTTGGTAGCAGTCTCCTTTCTAACCAATGTATTTGTTACATTTAAATACTTGTTACCAAATCCTCAGTCCAAGCAGGCCTCTTTTTGTGATACTGAAGATAACTTTCAATTTCATAAGCAAAAGCTACAAAAGTCGCTACACCTGCTTCAAAAGAGACTCCAAAAATAAACACACCTGCCCTTGACTTACAGTCCCAAGTGAATAAAATTGCCCTCCATTATTTATCAACTACATATGCAGTCAAATGTGGTAAAAACCCAGAGGTGGTAGAGTGAGCTGCACCACTTTAGCGCACAGGAAGGTGCTTCTGTTCTGAGATCTCACCATGTGAAAACAACTCTTTGGGAGTATTAAGAAAGTGGATATTAGCCAAGCTCATTCCGTGTTGTACTATTTTCAATTTACAGAGAGTTTTCACATGGGGAAGTATTCAAAAATGTGATTTCCCTACCTGTGACCTGAAGTCATATTGACCTTTCTTACTCCTTGGAGTTCTGCCACATCATTTCTGCTGCCCTTGAACATTGGGCCTTAATGTTTTGTGGATTCATCCATTGACTCCCAGCTTGTGGCTCCAATTGTCATGCGGCTTTTTAATGCTTTTCTTAAAAGTCACTCCAAGTATTATCTGGGCAGTTTTTGCAGTCTAAATATTGCATATCTCTTGAATAGTCTCCTGGGTCAACATGAGTGTGGTTTTCTCCTGTGCATGTCAATCGCCCTTTTTGTTTTTGAAAAGTTCTGGTTCAGGTATACTTTAGTGTGTGGGCTGCATGTCACACAGTTCTGTGTGGTTTAGACTGAAGGTGTGAATTGCACATGTTGTGATACAAGTGACATAGCTGCACACTTAAGGGTTGTGTGGAAGGCCTTTTTCCATGTGTATGTGTGTGCCATCAATATACTGCTTGCAATTAAAAGCAGGCCGGGATTCTGTGGTCAACTCCTGGAGAAGGAATTAACCTGAAAGGAGATTATTCTGGGACAGAGTCAGAGGGGACAAAGGGCCTTTTCATAAACTTGGGAATTCTGTGTTGTATTAACCCTCTGTTCACCCTTGCCTGCAGGTGACACGTTGTTCCAGATGGCAGAAGTCCACCGGCAGATCCAAGTACAGCTGGAGGAGACGGTGAGGAACTATATGCGATGGACTCATTTTAGTCTGCTGTTGGGCTTCCCTCGATTAGACTAAAAGGGCCATTAGATTCGTATTCTCTCACACTGGTTCTGCTGCCCCAGATTGGACCTGTTGGCCCATCTATACAGTATGTTGTTATGTTCCACAGCCATTCTTGGGGCTCTGGGTGGGTGAAAGTGGAAGCACTGGCCCTCATTCTCTCACTTTCTATTCTTTGTCACCTACTCCTAGCTGAAACTTTTTCACTCAGAGCTGCTGACCCAGCTGGAACAAAAATTGGAACTGGATATCAAATATCTAACGGTGAGAAAGACTAATTTGCACTCTTCTATTGTGTAATTTCACATTTGTCAGTCTGTCTTTTGCCATGCATTTGCATCCACCCACATTCCCCTTATGCAGTATTCTGACCAGGGCTCAGCCCCAGAAACTATTCACGCCCTGGAATGTGTGCAGTAAAGTATCTCTGAGCACATGCAAAGCACCTTTCCCTCACTCGTGATCTACAACCTGTCGCTGCCATCTGAGAATTATGGTTTTTATAAATTATGGATTTAGAATTATGTTTCTAGGCAGCTATATGCCTAATTTTTAAAAAAAATTAAGCAATGGTTCCATCTCTGTTTGTCTCTATTATCATTCCTTTTCGCTGACCATTTGGGGAGGTATAAATTTGCCCACTGTAGAGAGTGCCAGTTATAGGTGAGTATAGCAGTGAGGGACATAAAATGTGGCTGGTAAATTTATTCAGGTTCAGGTTTCTTTCTGATGGTAAAGTAAGATAAAAATACAAGTCTGTATGAGGAAGGTGAAGCTGAAAGACAGGCAGAGCTTGTGATAAAGTAGGGGAGATGGATGCCTACCATTCTCCATGAATCCTTATCTCCTCATCCCACTGGCCAGTTTTTGTCTCTTGCTAGTGACAAGGCAAACTTGCTGCCTATGTAAAAAGGAACAGGGAACTTGAAACTGTCTGGGCAGTGTCCCTAAGAAAAGATATAGCTGGGTCCAAGTCTCCCACAAGGGACCTGATGTTTGGCTGGCTGATCATGGATTGCAGTAATCTATTCACCGCCCTATGTTGTTTCTAGAAGCTTCTTTCCAACCATCCATCATGTCAGCATGAATGTGACCTGTCCATCTGAAATGGGTGCACTGCATCCATTCTGAGGACTGGTGCATGTACTTCGGAGGCAAGGGGAGCCGAAGAGGATCCCGTTCCTCCATGGCTGACCTTGCTAGTGCCCCTTGTCTGGTGCCCCTTCTAGGCCACCCTGAAGAAATACCAAGGGGAGCATCGTGCCAAAGTGGAGTCTGTTGAGAAGTGTCAGGCTGAGCTGAAGAAGCTGCGCAAGAAATGCCAGAACAGCAAAAATCCTCAGAAATACGGGGATCGTGAAGTGCAGGTAATGGTGGAGGGAGGGGAGGACGACAGCCACACATCCTCCAGAAGGAGAAGTGCTTTCAGAGAACAATGGGAGTGTTGCGCACTCCCTTGGGAAATAGTGTCACATCCTGCCAGAAAGAAGCATGCGGCATTCCAGGGCAGGCTATCTGGGCAGGAGGTGAAGCAACCCAGTCTCTCTTTCTCTCTCTCTCCCCCTCCACAAGCCAGGAAGCACGTTTGTAAGATGTAAATACAAGATAACATGTGAAGGCTCCTTATATCAGGTTGGACCAATGACTTTTCAAGCACAGTATTGTCTATCTTGACAGGAAATGGCTATTCAGGGAGGAATCCTTCCCAGCCCTGCTCAACAAGATGCTAGGGATTGAGGATCAAACCTTTATAGATGCATTCCAATAGTGATTTTGCCCCCTTGCGCCATAACATCCCCTGCTGGGACTGGAGAGACACCCCCCCATGCTCCAATTGTATCTATTTAGTAGATAAAAATACCGGTTTTCTCAATTGGTGTGGTAGTTTGTTGTTGTTGTTTTTCAGAGGTGCCACTGAAAACAATGTCCCCATGCTGAGTTCTGCCCTTTTCCCCTGTGGTGTGTAGAGTCATTAAAACCCGTGTGACATCTTCACATCATGCATTTCCGCATCTCACCAGTAGCAGCCAATGATGCTGAGAAATGTATAGTACGGTGATGTCACAACATGAAGTATTCTGCACCTTACATTGTAGAGAGGACTGAAAAGTGGGTGCCATTTTTTACAATAGTTGCACATGGCTTACAACATGTAATTCAGCCCCCTGCAAGCTGATTCATACTGGCATGCACATCGCTCACTGAGTGTAGCAAAAATATGTGCCATCACAGCTGAAGCATCACCACAGACACTACTTCTATATTGCCTAATAGCAGCTGAAATTTAGTTCTGTTGGGAATCAGTTCACATTGAACTGATTCCCAGTACACAGTTGAACATCAAAGGGGCATCAAAGTTGAGCAAGCAGGTGCTGTGTGTGAATCAGTGTCTATACCAGGTGTGGCCAAACGGCAGCTCAGATACCACATGCAGTTCTTTGACATATCATGTGCAGCTTGCGGAAATATGTTGGCTCACCTTTTTGCATCACAATTAACAAATAACAAATTTTCAAGCTTTATAATTATTTTCTGGGTATACACTCAGAGTGCACTGGATTGAAGTGCAATTTTAATGTTCATGGTGAGTAAATATATTTAAGAATTTAAATGCTTCTTAAATATTGTGGCTCTCAAACATCTGAAGTTTATTGCATATGGCTTTCATTAAGCAACTTTGGCCATCCCTGTCTTATACAGAAATGCGTCTTCCAGCTATTTGGCAGGTAGTTTTCCTTGAATTGGTACAAGACATAACCTTTCTGCTGCATGCTGCATTTTGAAATTTTAGAATGGGTGCCTTAATATTTGGGTGCCTTTTTTGACACTAAAAATACAGGTATGTGGTACTGAAATGCAGAGAGAAATGTATGTTTGTAGATTTCAGGGTTTTTAGAATCATTCAGTGGAGCATCCTAACTGCAGGATCTGATAAAAGTACCTAGGTCATCATGTCTCTTACCCTTAGCTGTGCATGAAGAGCTAGTGTCTCACCTGGTGCAGTGTAATTCTTATGCGGAGCTGTAAAAAGCATGAACCCCTCAGCCAGTGCTCCATCCCCACCCCACTCCTGTAAGAGTCAGGGGTTGCTGCCTGCTCTGAATGGATGCCGTCTGGGTGCTGGGGTCACTAAGAAGTTTATGGCTTAAAGGGTTTAACATTCTTTGGCCATTTGGTGCCTGGAGATGTAATCTCTAGAAAGGGGCTTCCTGGATGGCTGACAACACACACGCACACACCATCTTGATCCACGCACACGCTTCGTTACACCGACACCTATCAATTGTTTGGATTCATTTGTTTAAAATGCAAATTCTGTCTCTCATCGCCAACCCAAGGGCAGCTAATGGCAAATGCGTACACTGACAAATGCATATGTATTTTTGCATAAGTATCCACGTACGCCATGCCGAGATGTGGTATATAGAGCTCTTCAATGTGCGCATCCCCCAAAATGCTCTGCTCACACAAGTACGCTGTTTCTGTGTGTGTGTGTACTCGTGTACAGGGTGCCTCACTTTCCTGTACAGAGAGACATTTTCACACACTGGTCTCTTTGTACACACCTACACAAACACGTGCACGTGGAACTGCTTTTCTGCGGTGCACACGGATCTCAAAGGCGTGCACGCCTATACCATGAGAGGGTGGGGTCCTTCACGCTCTGAATGCTGCCCAAGTTGGCAGTGCAGGTTGCTTGCACCCAGGCCCAAACCAGCTGCATACACGCATTACTCCAGCCACAGCCCTCTCCTCCTTCCTCCTCGTTCTCTCACTCAGCTTCCCTGTCTCCCCGATTTACCCTCCTCCTCCCACCCCCATCCTGCGAATCCTGGCGGCTGCAACAAGAAGGTTTGGCTCTGGAAAAGCCCCTTTTGTCAACCTTGTTGCCGCGGTAACCATTACTTCAGGATCAAGGCCTGCTGAGGCTAGAGGCCGTAAGGAGGGGAGCCCATAAGGAAGGGGTACAGAGGTAACCCTTCATCTGCCGGATCCTATGAGATTGCCCCCTGCCCCCTGGTGCCGTGAGGGTATAAAGGAGGCCGTGTTTATGGTGGCTTAACACAGATGAGTTACTTCAGTGCACTTTTGCCAACCTTTTTGTACTCGCAATTGGGGTGATTCATTTCCCCTTCCCCTCATTCAGGGCTTGCTTACAGATGGTGCCCAGATTCTAAGCCACACGACTGATGGGGAGTATGGAAGCAGGCAGGGGTAATTATTCGGGATGAATTCATGCCGAGTCCTAAGATGCGTGTGTGATGAAAAGGGTTCCAGAAATTCCACCCCAAGGCAATATGGCATTTTGCTGGAAGAGCAAGTGGGATCTTTAGTGGGTTTGGGGAACAAAGACCTCTTGCCTTAGTGCATAAAACACAAGAAGAGCCCAGCTGGATCAGACCAAGGTCCCCACCAAGTCCAGCATCTTGCTTCCCCAGATGCAGCTGGGCTGCAGATAAAATGCATCAGGAATACCCGACCACTCTCTCTCTTTCTCAGCCTAACCTACCTCGCAAAGTCGTCGTGAGGATACACTGGGGCGACAGGCCACGCATTTCGCCGTAAGGGCCTCGCAAGTACTTATGGGAGTCCAGAGTTCCTTTTGGGTCCCTCCCTTCTCCACTGGAACTTAATTTCATACGATGAGTGGATCATAATTTCTTCAAATTAGATATACGTGATAAAATTGTGTAGGCTTTCACAAAATGTCAGTGCCAACGTATGCAAACATTTTCTGGGATCCCAGGAAATTTCTGACTCCTCTCCTTTGGCCCCTGGGCCCTTTTTTTTTTTTTTTGACCCATGGCCTGGGTACAATTTACCCTCTTGCACCCTCCTCTTGTGGGCCCTGGTGTGCAGGCCTAGCTGTGAAGTGCTTGGGCCTGGGATGAGGGCAAAAGTACTCCTTCTCTTCTTGATGATATTTCCTTTTCCTTGCTTTAGTATGTAGAGATTATGAGCACCAAGCAGAGTGAGCTGGACAGGTTTGTGGCAGAAGGCTACAAGGCAGCCCTGACTGAGGAGAGGCGCCGGTACTCTTTCCTGGTGGACCGCCAGTGTGCTGTCTCCAAACATTTCAGCTCCTATCACACCAAGGTGTGTATCCTTTTGCCCCCACACCTGTTTCAGATCAGAATTCCATGTGCCCGCCCTTTATCAGGAAAAGGACACAGGTAGGGCTCTGGATGTTCTTTGGTTCTGTGATTGCATCACGCCAGACTAAGGCATGGGTAGAAAATTCAGCCTGCTGAGAATCTTGGCTTTAGTTGCCAAACAGTAAAGTTTCTAGCCCTTATGGCTCAAAGATTGGCTTGAAATAGCATGGCCCAGTTTTGATGAAATCTCAGAGTCAAGTCAGGGTGAAGAGCAGGACAGAGCACAGCTGTGTCAGTTGTTGGTTAGTGTTGATTGTTTGGATGATGCTTTAATTTTGAAAATATTGTTTTGAATCTTTTGTTGTCCATTGTTTTGGGTGCAGTTTTGCAGAAAGGCAGTTTTATAACTTATATACAGTACTAAATTTAAGTTCCAGTGGTCTAGAACTGGGAGACACCTGCACACGGATGTAGGAAAAAGCATATGCAAATTCTGAATGGCATTTTTTTTTATTTAAACAAGCCTTCTGAGTTCATGGCCTTTTTAACATCTTTTTACATCTTTTAGTATTTTTTACAGGCCTGATTTCTTTATGATCTGCTGCTTTACGCTCCTTTTACCTGACTTTTTATCTGACTACTGTTTTTATGATATCTGTCAATACGTTAATGCTTTTATCTGTTTTTTAAATTATGTTTTAATCTGTTTTTAACTTGTTGTAAGCCGCCTTGGGTCCCTCTGGGGAGAAAGGCGGGGTATAAATAAAGTTATTATTATTATTATTTTTCCCTCTAACGGTGGCAAACTGGTGGGAGGAGCAAGTGGAAGCTGACTAGTCAGAAAGAAAAGATCAAGATCAAAATTAAATTCAGGCAAATGGATCATCTTCACGTCCTTTCATTCACTGCAGGTGCGGGAGCTGCTGGCCGTCAAGCTGCCCATGTGGCAGACGTCATGCACCCAACCCACCCGTTTACCGGAACGGGCACTAACTCTGGTCAAGCTCACAGCCAACAACTCTTCTGGAGGAGCACCCATGCCAGCTACTGACATCCTCCCTCCCAAGATCCTGGAGGAGCTGTCGGAGCTGGGTCCAAATAACGTGAGTGTGTCCCTGTAGACAGTCATGAGCAGACCATTCATTCCCAGCACTTGCGGTCCTGCAGGATGTGCCATCTGGGAACACATTCTGCCGCCTGTCACCCCTTCCCCTGGAAGTAATTGTGGTGACATCAAGCAATACCAATTACTTCTGGTATTATGCCGACAGGGGCTTCAAATTATGCTGATCTGGGAGCTGCCTGTTCTCTTTTAAAAAGGGTGCGGAGAAGGGGCGACCCTCAGATTGGTGCAGTTGCAAGAGGGGCATGGGGGGAGAGTGGATCATTGCACCACCCCAGCTGAGTGCCACTTGGGGCATTTGTAACCCTTGCCCCCCCACCCAGGCACACCAATGATTCCCAGCTCCCCACTTGGCGGTAACCCACTGATTCCCAAACTTACCGGGGTCACCCCCCCCCGCAGCCTCTTCTGCCCAGCTTAGCCAGGAGCGACCACCTTGAATCCCATGAGATCCAGAATGGTAGTGCCCAAATCTCACAAGATCCAAGATGGTGGCACCCAAATCTTACAAGATTTTGCAAGATCCAAGATGGTGGTATCCGGGAGAACAAGTAGGAGTGGCCACCAGGAGTGGCCACCAAGTAGGAGTGGCCACTACTGAACAAGTAGTGAGTGTGCCATGATACCCTAAGGCAGTGGTTCTTGCACATTTAGCACTGGGACCCACTTTTTAGAATGAGAATCTGTCAGGACCCCACCAGAAGTGATGTTATGACCAGAAGTGACATCATCAAGCAGGAAAATTTTTAACAACCCTAGGCTACAATTCTGCTCAGGATTAAGTCCCATTTACTGTCATTGTTAAAAGAATATACATAGTAGCTAGTTAAAAGTACAGGTCTGTAACATTTTCCCAAATATAGTCACATACCATGGTAGTATCAAGTCTAATATATCAAAAATAAAATATTGAAATGAATGAGGACCCACCTGAAATTGGCTTGCAACTAATTGTGGGTCCCAACCCACAGTTTGAGAAACACTGCCCTAAGGTGTTGCAATGCACACTTTGAGAACCCCTGGCTATAACCCCATGAATTTAATGTTCCCAAACCTGATGGTACAACCGAGGGCTTCTGGGCTATCCATGTGATGCTCAGCCAGGACTGAGGATGGAGTTCATGACCTTTGATTCATCATGGACGTTATAAGGTCTCAGTCTGGAACAATGAGATGATTCAGGGTAACTGTATGAGATCTCATTATTTCTTTTCTCTTCCCCAACTCTTCCCTGCCCTCCACAATCCCTATAGCGTGTTTCAGTCCAGGAGGTGACACCACTACCAAATGGTGACTCACACCGTGGGAGGGGATCCCGGGACCTAGGCCACCCGCCAGTGAGTGAGCCCACCATCACCATCACCTTGGGTCTGCCACCCACACAAACCACTCAGACCCCCCCACAGACCAAGACAGCAGACAGCTACTCCTGCACGCTGCCCATGCCACGCAAGATGTCCATGGAAACCCGCCTTGCAACGCTTGGTAAGTATCCCTTGTCAGTGCCGACCTGCAATCTGCCCTGGAGCCCTCCTTGCCTGATTTAGCCAGTGCCTGTTAAAAATGCCCTAAATTGGCATTCATGAGACACATTCATCCCTCTGTAGGTTCTGCCACATAATCCAGCATCTTTTGTGCCCCAAACAGAAAGCAGGGACAAGCAAGAGGCCTTGTCTCAGAGGATGTCTCCTCTTTCTCCCACCCTCTGTTCTCTAACCTGGCTTCCTCCCCCCCCCCACCACCACCACAGTGGAGAACAAGACCCTTCCCCGCATCAGTCCTCTCTCAGTCCTGCCTTCCCGTTCTGAGCGCCGGAGGGTCCAGGCAATATTTTCGCATGCAGCGGGCGAGAACAGCACCCTACTCAACTTTCAAGAGGGAGATGTAATCCTTCTGCTGGTGACTGAGGCACGGGACGGCTGGCATTATGGAGAGAATGAGACCACCAAAATGTGAGTGAGTTCATCCCCACCCCTCTTGCCCCAAACAATCTCAGAGTCCCAGCTGCTAGCCTTTCTCTGTCCTTAAGGGTGTGTCCCTGTGGGGATTTCTCTGTAGCTGCATAAGTTCGGCTTGGGTGTTATCTGGTTTGTGGGGGATCAGATATGGAGATCCTGCTGCAGCCTATGTCAAGGGATGAGGGCTGTAGCTACAGGGACTGTTGCCACTGGACAGAGCACATGGCCTGCATGCAGGCAGTCCCAGGTTCTGTCCTGGGGATCTCCAGTTACAGGATCTGAGCAACAGCCTGTCTGAAACTTTGAAGAGCTGCTATCAGCCACAGTAAACAATGCCAGGCTTAGAGCTTGCTCCCTGTGCTCTCACAACATTGAATCTGATCTACCACCATTTCGCAAGCCCGGCATGTGCTCTGCGCATGCTCTGCACCCTTGCCTGAGTGCAGGAGCCCTGGCTAGGTGTGTTGTGCGCTAGCCTCTGTTTTGTTTGCAGAGAGTACCAGAGTGTTGGCAGCCTCCTCCGCTCTCTTGCCAAACCCAGTCCTCCTCCCCTCCCTTGAGAACCCCTGGCTCCTAGCATCTACTGCTCCTTAATCCACAAGGCCTGACTCCCCCCCTAGACCCAGGAGTCCTGGCCTTCTTTCTTGGTTGTGACTCCCCTGCCCATTTCTTGCCCTTAAAGCTAGGCTTCCTTACTCCCTGCCCCAGCCTCATTAGGAGAAAATAGGAAGATGTCCTGCGTCTTCTCCCTTCTGTCTTAATAAAAGTCATTTCCCTGCTTCCCTCTCCTCACTTCCCTTTTTATTACAGGAAAGGCTGGTTTCCTTTCTCCTACACCCGGCCCTTCCCCCCAACCGAGGGGGCTGACAAACCACTTAGCAGGTAAAATGGGAAGTGGGAGTATAGTTGCTCAGGGTAAAGGATCACTTGTTTGGGGTTTTTTAAATTTAATTCTATCCTGCCCTTCCATCAAGGAGCAAAGTGCAGCATACATGATTCTCATCACGACAACCCTGTGAGGTGGTTTAGGCTTAGAGAGAGTGCAATTAATAGCTGAGCATAAGGATTTGAGACTGGTTCTAGTCGGATGCTCTAAGCACTGAGTCTGTGGTGGCTTGGGGTGGGCTAGGCAGGACAATTTGAGGCTTACCTTCAGGGTTCCCAGCAGCTGCCTCAGAATTGGCTCCTGTTGCTTTAAACCAGGGGTGTCCAAAGTTTTTGTCAGGAGGGCCACATCATCTCTCTGACACTGTGTCGGGGGCTGAATTAATTTACATTTCAAATTTGAATAAATTTACATAAATGAATATATTAAAGATGAACTTATATGAATGAATGAAGGTCTTGCAGTAGTTCAAGGCCTATAAAAGGCCTTGCACAAAGCAAGGCTGGCCTTTCCTGCTGCTACTGCATCACAGACGTGAAACAACAAGCAATGGAGGGAGCCCTCATCCCACAGCTCACTCGAGAGGCCAAACAGTTGCCCTCATGCTGAGAGCAGTTGCATCGGGCCAGTGTGGGCTCCAACAAATCTCTGGAGGGCCAGACGCTCATTGGAGGCTAGAGGCTCCCTGAGGGCCACATAGAGAGGCCTTGAGTGCCGCAAGTGGCCCCCGGGCCGGGGTTTGGGCACCCCTGCTTTAAACAGTTCCATATTGGCAAGATGCTATGCAGGGCTAGGATCTCCCCTTCCTAGAATTGTGGCAGTGATTTCCACTGCCTGCCAGTGGGGCAAAACCAGAGATCCGCTTTCTGAGGACAAAGGAAGGCAAAATGATCACTGCAGCGGCTGGGCAGGAGACTCCATTCCCACATTCATCTTACAGTCCCAGAACAGTAAAAGTGCCAAGCAGTGACAGAAGGTATAGTGTTATGGTGTGTTCTTTTAGCACCGCCCACTCTCGTACTTGGGGACCAGGCACACTGGCATAGAACGTAGTAACAGGGCTGGCACTAGGTTTGCCAGAGCAGTGAAAGATGGACGCAGGGCAAGTATCCTGCCAGAATCAGCTCCAGGACTGATCTGTGATTCATACAGTTTGCAAGGAGCCACTGTTGTCCCAACACATGGGACTGGGATGGATATGGGCCAGTGCTGGTAGCTTGTGATTGGTGCCATCACACTGCTGTTAAGTTTACAACTGATGCTTTACTGTGTTGTACCATTATCAGTATATTATACAGATACAAAATAAGAAAGAGAGCTGTAGTTGATGGGATTAAGCAGGAATTGCTGGGAGTCGAGACTTGACTTCCTCCAAAGGGAAAGAAGAACGATTAAGGGCGCAATCCTAACCCCTTATGTCAGTGCTTTCCAGCACTGACATCAGGGCAATGCAGCTCTGAGGTAAGGGAACAAACATTCCCTTACTTTGAGGAGGCCTCCGTGAGTGACACCCAACTGCAGGATGCAGCACACGCCCCACTGGCACTGCTATACCAGTGCTGGAAAGCACTGACATAAGGGGTTAGGATTGCGCCCCAAGTCAGAGCTGGGTGACTAGAAGCCCAGACCCACAGGTGTTTGGCATTACTTCTCTCCTTTCTCTTTTACTAGTGGTTTCCCACTTAGCAAAGTAAACAGTAGCAGCACAGGAAACTTGGACCGAGCTGGATCTCCACCTGCTGGCCCTGAAGTGGGAGATGGCCAACGCTATGGGCCGTCACCTCGCGCAAGTACATCCCGCCAACGTCCTTATAGCATGCTAAACCCTGACCTTTCACAGGTGAGATGTGTGAGTGTGTGTGTGGGGGGGTCCTATTCAAATTATGTAGCTTTTAGTGTGTTTCTGCTGCCACCCAGTGGTTGAAATTCATGGACAATGCTTTTTGACACCTATGCTTGAGACTCTTCAAAGTTTAGAGCACATTTTTGTCAGAGTTCTGTAGACTGAGTGAATGTCCTGAATGTGCATGAGTGTGGGCCTTTTGTGGGAACTGAATGCATCCTATGGTGTGTGAATGTATTTTTTTCTTTCCTTCTTTTTCAGTTAGCAAATGAATTTGGGAGTCCAACTGCTTCTCCTTCAAGGTAAGGCATTTTCAGGCCCAGCATAAGCTTCTTTGGCAGCTGGGGCCAAGTCAGTCTGGTTCCATTCTCCCCTCCCCAATTTTGGGATGTGCTGCAAGTGCCACACTCTCCTTCCCTTCAAATAGGAAACCAGAATTGCAGCAAAGGACTGGGCAAGAGAAATTCTCCCTGGTGTACTGGTTTTTATATTAGCAAGTAGGGTTTGTTTGTTCATTTTTAATGTGGAAGAGCATTACAAAATGGTATTTTTCTCTCCCCTAGTGGTCTGTATTAGCACAGTCCATTCTATCACCACAGCTTTCCATCACAACAGTACCTTATACTTTCATTTGTTGAGGGACCAGAACAAAGACGAAAGTCAAAAACGGACGAATGCCAAAGTGTAGCCTTATTTAGCTTGCAAATTTATTTTGGCCTGTGTAAAACATGAATAACTAACACATTCAAATGCTTGTAAAATATAAATAAACAGAAATAAAATAAAAATAAACATAAGAACATTGATGAACATCATGGAAGGTTAGGTGAAATAGGACAAAAGAGAAAAGCATGTGGACGAAATATGAAATCTGGTTATAACTGAAGGCAGTTGAAAGAGCAAAGCAATGAAAGTCTAGTGGATGAAAGTCAAGGTATGCCTGTATTTCATTTTGATCATTTGCTTCCATGCCTGATCCACTGATTTTCTGCAGATGAGACCTGGGCCTTCTTCCCTGCTATGTTGACTATTCCATTCTGATTTTCCCCTTTCCTCTTGCAGGACCAACCCATTTGCCCACATCAAGCTGAAACGTACAGTGACCAACGACCGTTCAGCCCCACTCATCCAGTGAGAAGTGAAGGGTTTTGTGGAGCCACACCACTGCCCCCACTTCTCTCCCTTGCCCCCGCTGCATGGCCATTCCCACCTAACAAAGTGTACCTGGCTCAGAGTGTGCACTGAGGGCCTGGTCTGCTTCCTCATCACTCCTGTCTAGTGGCTAACATAAGCCTTGCAGCTCCTGGGATCTCGACCGGGTGACATGACATGCCACAGAGTGGCTGAACAGTTTTTATGCTTCACGGGTGGCAATTCCTGCAGAGAACAGCAACCAGCATCAGGAGGACAGAAAACAGGATGGAGAAGGGCACTAGGATACAAGAGATGGGCGCATAGGTGTTACAGTAATAAGCAGAGGAAAGACAGAGGAAGTGGGACTGGGGACCTGATGGGAGGAGGAGGAGGAAGGTGGATAGGAGGGCTTAAGATTTGCTTTTCGCATTACAAAATTTCTACCCAAATAGCCTATCACTGGATCAGGGCATTTGGATTCAATTCACAATCCTTGGACGTTGGTGGCAACACTCCCAGTGATCTCAATATTTTAGGATTCTATGCCCGTAGATTGAAATAAGGCCCCATCATTCTGACGGAATACATTTCCAGGGATTTAAGAACAGAGTTAAAGCATGCTTAAATCCCATTGGAATCAATGGGTTTTCAGAGGCTTTAATGGTGTTACACTCACCTAAGCTTATCTGGAGTGAAGATACAAAGTGGTTTTAGCCAACCAGGTTATTCACTTGATGATTACAGCTACCTTGGTCATTTGAACATTTTAATATTTGGTGACATAGTCTTTTCATCTCCTAAAATCATTAGTCCTTACGGTTTGGGATTGTATGTGATTGTCTAATTACATTGATGCCTAATAGACCGTTAAAAGTACGTTATTCAAATCTGCCCATAATAGTGTAGGATTTGACAATGTCAGAACTGGGGTAGAGAAAGAGAGAACTAGGGGAGAGAGAAATGATCAGTTTAAAGGGGTTTGGAGATCCAGAATAGCTGAGATCAAGACTGAGTTCACACATGTATGTCGCTCCATATTTCATCATTGGATAGCTCAACAACTCAGGGTTGGTTCACACATGCATGTATATCACTTGAATGTTTGAACTTGCTCTCTAGCTATTTGAGAGGATATTGAAGCTCATTCTGTGGTGTTTGATCTGGGATAGTCCATTCATACATGGCAGTCATCACTTGACTATGTGTGAATCACCTTCAGTGACATGCAGCTGAATGTGTGGACAGGCTGTATTGAAAAGTATTGTGTCCGAGTTGATGTTGGGTGGCTTGAAAGCTCTGTCAGTATGTGATCTGCAGTGGTTGTTTTTCACCTACATTCCATCACTTGCTTTTGCACTGAAGTGATGAAGCGTGTGTCAATTTGTCCTTCTCATCTGTGACAGAGCAACGTGGTCTAGTGGACTGAAAAGGGGCTGGAAATTGATTATTCCCTATGATTCTTGGGTTCTCTGGAAGTGTGATGCTTCCTGAACTGTTAATAGACTGCTGGATAGTCTGTGAACCTCATTAAAATGGTCCATGCTGCGATTGGACCTTAAATTCTTTTCAACGAGTTGTTGAAATAGCATCATTTCAAAAACAGCATTCATCTCACTAATCTACTTCCATGAAACACAGGCCACAGATTTTACTCCGTTTCCCTTTGTAATTTATATTGATTTGTGTAGTGTATGGAACCTGAACTTTAGTACTAGAATATATGGTGGTCAATAAGAAATTTAGAGATTTTGCCACATCTCCAGATTTTGGGAATGAATGAGTAATGTAGTGGGAATAGACAGAAAAGCCAGGAGTCAGGACTTCTGCATTATCTGAGAAGTAGTTGTTTATAACAAGGCAATTGACAAACATTTTTTTAAAAAATGGGTTGGTTTGTTTTATTTCAGTAGCTGGAAATTCTAGTTTGGAAACCCAAATGCAGGCATTTTGGTCAAAACCCAAACTGAGTAATTCAGCTGCAAATGCCTTTATTTAACCTACTAGTTTAGAAATGAAGATGCTGCCCTCTGCAGGTTCAGAAGTGCCACTACAGAGTTCCTGCTGGATCCTGTTTATCATTGCAATTCTCGGAAGTTGCTTCAACCTATGATTAATGTGTACACTCAAGATGTGAATTGAGTTACAAAGAGGTGACTACTTTGGGAAGCTCAATCTGTCAGGACTCACCTCTCTTTCATCTTGAGATAAGCAATCATGAAAGCAAGAGCAGGGCTGCTGTTTATTCACAGCTCTGTGGTGAAACAATAGCCTGTGGACAACCCACAGTGGTATGGAGGGGGGGGGGAGAGTAGGATTGAACACTGTGAGATTGTTTTGGACATGTGGACAGCTTGTTCACTGCCTCTGCATTTTAACTGTGTAAATGTGATTGTGTGGGGTCACCTGGATATTCTCCTGAGCCCATATTCCTCACCTCTTGCTTTCTCTTCCATGCCATATCTGATGCTGCCTTTTCTGTAGATTTCAGGATGGAAACCATGAACAGTATTAAAATGTACCCAGTATGGAAGCGAGAGCAAGATCAGTCGAATAAACCAGGGATGACAAAAAGGAATGGTGGTCAGTTTGAATGCATGAGATACACTTTGAAAACTGGAAATGAGCATTTAATTGGGAGAAGCATGGGGAAGCTACATACACTTGAAGAGGCAAAATGGTTGTAGCTTGAAGATGGCTGCAGATGGTACACAGAAGGGGATCCCCAGGAAGAAAGGACTAGCTACTCGTGTTCTCTTTTTATGTTTCCTGTGTAATAACCCAAGATTAAAACATATGCATTTCCTCTGGAGGGAGACATGTATGTGCTCCAGATGCAGGGACAACACGCACGCACAACTGGGGTTGTTTGATTCCCATTTGGGAGATTGCACCAGAAGCATAAGAAAAGGATGCACTTCTTCTCTCTTCCATTTCTATGTAGTGGCTGAAGCGGCTCAGTCAGAGAGGTCCTGTTGGACGGCTGTCCCCAGTTTACTGGGACAATTGGTCATGGAATTCTAGGCGGCCAAACACTGGGATGCTGATTTGGGAGGTCAACGTGTGGAAATAAGATTGCAAATGTTCTTTAACCAGCTAGCAGATCTTGACTGTCAAATGTGAACCTGAACCTCTGAAACTGGGAATGTGTGCCTTATTCATAGCAATGCCTAATTTTACCAGACTTGGGGGCATACTAAAACTTACACATTATGTTTGTCTGTTTCCTACCTTCTGCTAGAGAGAAATGACCCCAGTCACCATGTTTTTGTTTTTGATGTATGTGTGCATATCTTGCCTGCAAAAGTGTGAGCAGAAACAATTCCGTTTCCAGCCATCAGGAAATGAAGGGTTTTGCATGCTGCTGGTCTCATACGACTATACAAAACTGCTCTATACTGAGTCAGATTATTGGTCCATTTAGCTCAGTACTATGGACACTGTGGCAATAGCTTTTCCACAGTTGAAAGCAGAAGTCCTTCCTATTGCCTCATAACAGGGCCAGCCCATCCAAGAGGCCAACTGAGGCAGTCGCCTCAAGCAGCAGATTGGTGAGTGGTGCCTGCTTCTGTCTGCACATCTGTCTTCATTGTTGCTCCTCCTCCTCTTTCCAATCCCTGGATTTGAAAAAGAAGAGGGGGACAAAGCAGAAGAGGAAGTCTAGAGGAGAGGGACCCTTTGGTCCACCACTTTCCTCTTTTCCATGCTTCTGCTCCATCCACTTTTTCTTTTTCCAAGAGGAAAGAAGCAATGGTGGGAGAAGCAGAGGCTAGCACATGATGAGGTAAGAGAGGAGAGGATTTGGTTGCCGGGAGTCAGGTCAGCTTGCGTTCTACCCAGTTCTTTTGCAGAAAATACAGAACTTTGACCTTGAAACATTCTGCACATAAAGCATGCCCCTCTATGACTGGCTCCTTCCCAAGCTTGATACATGCATTCAAATTCCAGAATATCACTTCTGGCATTCAAAAACAAAAAGCAGATGAAATTTCATGTCAGCTTGGATATTATCTGTAACCCCCAGAGAGAAACAATGCACTAGGCTTTCTTTCTTTTTTTCTCCCTCTTGAAATATTTGTGCAGGGGAAAAGGGGGGCGGTAATATAGCTGACCAGTTACTGAAGGGTAGTGCCACAGTGTGTAGGTAATGATTTGACAAGCTGATTGTGTTGTATTCTCCAGTGTTGAAGAGAATTTTGCCATACTTGAGAGTGATGTATGGCAAGCCAGTACATTCTGCTGACTTCCCAAATGTTTACATGCACACTCAATACCAACTACAGGGGAACAACAGTGGGAGGAGAGGGTATTTGCCTTCATCCGTCTGCAAATTTCTCAGAGACAGTGGACCACTCTGCTAAAGAACATGCTGGACTAGATGGGCCTTTGGTCTGATCCAGGAGAGTTCCTCTTACATTCTTAAGTCACCCTTGGTGAATAGTTTTCTGTTTTCACCTAACAGAAATGTATGTGTATGTACATGTGTGCCTAGGTCTGTGTGTGCACAATTGTGCCTATCTGAGTGTGGTTCTGAACAGGGTGTGTAAAGGATTATGAGGCTCTATTTCAGCACTGCAGACTCTGTGTGTGCGGAGACAGACAAAAAACATCATGGCGTAGGGATGACAATATGAGGCATCAAGTTATCCATGAAGGCGTGGGGGAATCTCACCACCTATGTTTATATTTCCTTGTTAATATTTTCCAGTTCTAATATTAATAAAGTTTAATATAAACCTATTTCTACCTGGCTTTCCTTATTCTCTGGTTATAACCAAAAGGTAATGTAACTGGCTACATCAGATCTCCTCAGTGTGGACAAGTTGAGACATGTCAAGGGAGGAATAGGGTGCTACTTGTGAGAAAATCAATTGGTGGGAGTTTTAGGCTGCTTCACCTTTTTTGCAGTACATGCTAGATGAATAAATAATTTTGTTTTGTGTTTGCTTATGCCCATAATGGATGTGGTGAATGTGTGAGATTAATCAACTGTGTATATACCACAGGAAGATCCTGTGATGGGCTCCAGCATTCTGCATAGCATTTGTGCAGTGAAAAGAGGCAAATAACCCTTCTTGTTGAGTGCTGGCTCCTGAAAGCGCTACAGCTGAGGTCCTGGACAAGGCTTGAAGATCTGGCTAGCATTTGACTGTTCATTTGCATTTTATTGCTCTATCAATTACAAGATTTCCCAAATCCTGATTGGTTCCTAGTCTAGCCTTCTGATTGGTGGGCATGCCTTTATAAAGCTTACTGGGCCAGCTCAACCCAAGACCTGGTCTTGTTGACAACCACAGCCAACAAAGCAGGAGTTATCTACTGCTTTGAGACTTTGTTCACCTCTACTCACAAACTGCCCCTCATCCCTGTGTTGTGACCCCAGGCTCTGACTGCCTTGCTCAGTCTTGGAACAAACTTGGTGTTGCTTATGTCACTGCTGCTTTAAGTCCAATTTCCCAGAGGATTGCAAAGATTTAATTAAAGTGGCTGGAACCTTGGAGAGAGCTCAGAACAGGCTGAGACTGCTGGAGGCCTGCTGTTTAAGCATTTGCTGCCTGGTTGCTGCACTTCAGTTAATAAATAGTTGTTTAGCAATCATCTTGTCCCCACTACTGTTTCCTGACCCAAAGGAGTATGATTGCTGGTATCGATCCCTCCCAGCTGCCAGTTTCCAAACCTACTGGCCAAGAATTCCCCATCCTTCACCTCTGGACAACTTGTCCAGCCTCCTTTCACCATTCTTCCCCTCCAATTCTAAAAGAACCCTTTCACCCTCCTGTAGTGATATTTTGTAGCTGTCTTTCCATTATTAGCTAACCACGTTACAAAAAGGGTCATTTGTGGGCATGCTCTGTGGTCAGGTGAGTCTGTTGGGGCTTGAGCCTGCTTTGCAAGAAGGCTGAGTCGCTGTGCTTCTTGCCAATGTCTTTTATGCCATTCCTCTTCTGGATGCTCACAGGCTCTACAAGAGTGTGCCTCACACACCCTCCTCTTTGCCCCCTCTTCCGTACATACCCAATTTTAAAATCTGGAGAAAGCAGGGGTTTTGCAGTTTACAAATTAGGCAAATTAATTCAACGTATGCAAATATGCACAATTTATTATCATTGCAGAATCCGGAGATTTTAAAGTTCTGATATTTAAACACTCTCCCCATCCCTGAACATAAATCAATTCCACAACCCCTCCCTTAATGCATCAACCTACAGCCAGTCCGCAGTGACATCACTGACCCATCCACTCTCCACACAGTCCCTCCATCCACCCCTCCCAAGCAATGCACCAATCCCCAGCCTATAAGCTATGCATGTCCCTTCCCAGTTCTTGAATACGCATATGGACTTTTCTCCCATCCATCCACTCAACCACTCTCTGCTTACTTTCAACCCTTACCCCAAGAATCACTCATCCATATAGAAGGTTGGTGTTATTGTTAAATCCCTCCTCTCTTCTCCCCCCCATCTATTTTTTTTTTTTTTTAAGTTTTTACCCCTCTCTTATTTTGGCAGAACAGAAATTTTGGCACAGTTCACCTTCCCTCCCCTTCTTAGTATTGATGAGATCTTGTGGCTGGGGTGTTGACCCAGAAGCTCTCCAGTCCCTCTTCTGTGATCTGAAATGAGTGTGGGGGCCACAGCAACGGAGACGGGGAAGCCATTTATTAATCTTGCTCTGTGGGGAACTGAGATAAACGCAAAACATCCACAAGGCCCCCAAGCGTAGTGCAAGGCCAGGAAGGCCTGACGTCACACTTGATGGGCACTTTGTTCAAAAGTAGGATGGCGATTTCCAATCCCGCTGTTTTGTGAGATTCAGCAGCTTCCAATTCTATCTGGGAAAATCTGGACACAATTTACAGTTATGAAATACTGCAATCAGTCAGGGCCATCTGGAGTGAATCTGCGGGGATCAGAGCCAGGGTTTGGTTGGGAAAGGGGGAATGCCTCAGACTGTGAGGCATCATCCCTTTGGCCAAGGATTCTCACAGTGTGTAGCAGGTCTCCTGATGGGGCACAGCCAGTGGCCAAAAGAGGCATGAAGGCTGACGGCCCTGCCTACGACTTCAGGATCAGAAGCAGCAGGGCTCAGCTTTAGTGACACCAGCGCTAGAGATCACTGGGGGGGCTCAGGGGTGGGTGTTGCAAACCTTTTGCTTCTGTACAATTTCTTTCAGTGGGTCAATGTGGCATTTCTTAACTCAACATATAATCAATGGAAGGGGCTCCTTATGATGGAATGTTGCAAGGGCAGCTACCTAAAATGGCTTTGGGAAAGGATTAGGTGATGTAAGGCACCTGGAGACTTGAGTCAGGGACTCGGGCAGCCACTCCCAGATGCCAAGGGCCTGCTGTCTGCCCCACTTAAACATCAGCACTGCACATGATAAAGAGGGCAGTGCTGCAGCTCATGGCATGCCACAGATCAGGTGGCACAAAAGTCCAACAGGATGTCACCTGGGCCTATAAAGCAATTGAGCATCAGGGTGAAAAACCAAGCTGTCACCAGACTGCAGCTAGAAATACTGACTCCACTCACCGGTATTCCAGCTCCTCTGTTTGCCAGCTCTCATTTCTGGTAAGCCCATCTATTCACCTTGCTTGGACACCATTCCAGACCATCAGCTGAACATACACAGGACTGACCTATCAATAGCTGCAAGCTCTGCCAACCAGAAGGTACCATCTCTAGTCTGAAACAGGATGTATCTTATCCATTCACTAGAGATAGATATTCCCATCATGCTCTGCTTCAGAACCTCCCTGTGGTTGCTCATTGTCACTAGGAATTGGTATAAGTCAGCATAGTTACTCACAGGTGTCTTATTCTCCATGCCATTACTTGGTGATTGTTTCCATTCACCTTCCCTTTTCCTTTGATTACTGGTATGTCTCCCCCCCCACCCATGTCAGGAATACAAGCAGAAACTGCCAGTTGAAATATCTGCATTTTGTCTTAAGCAACCACCTAGTAGGCACAAGTGTTCTCTTCTTGGGGGGCAGGGGGAGACTGGAAGGGAGAAGGAGTCATATTACCATCTTTAAGTCCAAGAAGAGCTCCAACTTCCCAGTTAAGATGACTGCCTCCATTGTAGGCTCAATAAAAAAACCATTGAGATACAGTTTGTAGGCTGATGAATGCTTTTGACAGAAGCTGACGTTGGAAGGGATCAGATGGTCATGAAGTCCAATCCCCCCCCCCCACTGCAAAGCAGGATCATGCACATATCGGCCCCCCCCATGAGCCCATCTATTCCCCCTCCCCAAAATTCACACAATGCTACTGTTTTCCAATCTGGCTACAGTGCACCTAAGCAGAAAGTCGGAATGAACAAGGTCCATTAACTCCAGAGGATTCCCTACATTTCCAGGTTCTGCCTCCAGTATAATCCACTTTTCTTCAGACAAGCACAATGAATCAATGGCCAGTCCAATCCCTGGAAATCCCCATCATCTCAACTGTACCCCGGTAGGACCCAGAAGCCTTTATGCACCTCCCAATCTTAACTGGTAGGGATTGGGAAGGTCAGGACAAGTAAAACCCAAGAAAAGCCAATCATTGTCATCAACTCTCAGTATGAACCATGAGGATTTTCCAAGTATGATGTGTCACCAGCCAGGCCAAAATGGAAGAGCTTCCCGTTATTAATCAATGGTTGTCCATCATGTGACCGCTATAAATTGGTGGTGTGAACCAATTCCACACCCTTCCATATCATTTCAGGTATCAGGCAAAGGACACTGACACATGTCACCTTTGTAAAATGATATCTGTGGATCATCCGCTTGGGGTCAGAAAAAAAGGGTCTCTACCTGACCAAATCTTACCACTCATCTTGTTGAGTCCAGTTGTCCCCTAGTAGCGGGTATGATTTCGTTACTCCATCTTGCCAGTGAAATTCTGTCCGTCATTGAATCAAAGGTCAAATTATATATCAAATTATATATATAATGCTGGTTAGAAGGAGGAGGTCACCAGCCCCATTCAGTTCCATTTGACAAGGAAAGGCTCTAAATTGGCAGCCATGTTCCACATTCCAGGATGCAGCCGATGAGATTTAGGGAGACGCAGAGGGCTTAGAAGCAGTCTGAGGCAACTTCCCGAAGATTTGAATTCCCCCTCTCCACCCCAACCCCTTAATTTGGCACAGAGGGTCCTTGTAAGGGACATCATATCTGAGAGGCCAGGAGGAGACAGGGGTTATACATTCAGTAGCCACTGCTGGGCTGGGGCCCCTAAAACTGAGGTGACATCTCCCTCATTACTCAGTGGCCCATGATTGTTCATACAAAAAGTTCTGCCCCATCCCCAAGTGGGAACGTGTTGGTGGACAGGAGAAGGAAGGCCAAAAGTCTATATAGATCAGGCTCCAGTTAGCGACAATGGCCCCACACCAGGCACGCAAACGCACGCACACACAAATGTAACTGTCTGTCCACCCGCCACAGGAACCGATGTGTGGCCATCTTGGCATCAGCAAGTCGACTGGATGACTGGGCATCATTCCTGAATATTGGAACATCAGGCAGGGTTGTCTGATTTCTGTACCATCTCAGTTCTCAATTGGGTCTGAAAGAGAAGAGAAGGCGCTTGTTTCAATTATACTTATAGTGTTTGATGGTTGGTTTATTCATGGTCTTGAAGTCATCTGAATGCTTTTTTTTAATTGGAAAGGTGGTTTTAGGGGGGAAAAAGTGTCAATTAGAAACTGATGAATCCAGTCACCAGCCTAATTATATGGGAGGGAATATCCATGTTAGAGATGTGTGTGGAAGATTATCTTCATATGCAGTCTTTTCCTCCTGCCACAAACATTTTTCTGGGATACCACAGTCACCACAGGCTCAGGAAAACACTAGCTATGACATCAGGAGACCCAAGATTGGGACGATATGCACTGGGGCTGTGATTTTCACTGGGAAAATGATGTAGTGCAGTGTTTTCCAAACTTTTTAGCACCGGGACATGCTTTTTAAAATGACACTCTTTAAGGACCCACCTAGATTTATCAGACTTTTTAAAAAGGAGATCTAGAAAGAAATCATATTGTATTTATTTATAAGTAATAATCAGAAAAAGATCCTCAAACATTTATCTCCCTGTTTTTACACTTGCTTGTAAACTGCAGTAGTGGAGCTCTTTGCAGGGTAATAGGTGCCCTTTGGGCTGAAAGGCAGAGTATAAATCTAATAAATAAGTAAAATAAATAAATTAGCAGCTACAGTGTATGATTTTTGAATAGTCTCAGGGCTTGAGGCAATTAGTAATCTGATCTTTCCATCACTCTTTGGCAACCCACAAGAAAAATCAGATCACAACTCACCAGTGGGTCCCAGCCCACATGGAGGACACTGATGTAGAGGAATCCAGGTCAACTGGTGGCCTAGCTTTGATCTCTCTCTCTCTCTTTCTCTCTCTCTCTCTCTCTCACACACACACACACACACACACACACACACACACACACACACACTAGTTTTAACAAAGAGCAGGCCCTATTACAGGTCTTCTGATGTCTAATTAGTAGTACCCTGACCATAGGCAAGTTTTCCACAGAATATTAATTAGTAACTTGAGTTGTAATTAATGTTTTTCAGCCAACTACCTTTAGGATCACATACATGTAAACACACACACAATGCATAGCTCTTGGGGCACAGTAAATAATTTGTAAAGTGTTCAGTGCCTTCATTTGTTTGTTAAAGTTTAAACAACAGGAAAGACATACTATTGAATTTTCATGTCTTAAAATATTTACAAATATTCCAGTAAAAATCACTTCTAGCTAAAGCTTTGAATGTGTTTGAAAATAGCACTGAAGCCGCTTCCAACTCTAATTCTATACCATTTTTCTGAGAAAACTTTGCTGAAACACAACGGGGCTTGCTTACTTCCAAGTAGACAAGTTAAGACAACTTAACAGCACAGTAAATGAAGCTGGTCTGGCAGCCCCATTCCTTGGATAAAAACCATGCATCCCTCTGCCCACTTACCAGCCGTGGGTCCCAGTTCGGTGTCACAAGATGGAGAAAGATGCGGTTCCAGGGCAGGAGAGACAGTGAAGCGAGAGAACCGTAGGGCATCAACCAAGCTAGACTCGGCCCTCTTGGCTGTTGGCAGCATTGCAGGGGCCATGGGCACCGGTGAGGACATGGCAGGATGGGACTTGGCGGAATTAGGGTCAGACACCATGGAGACGTAAGATGGATTCTGGGCCATCAGGGGGAAATCATCGTCCCACTCAAAGCTGCCACCTGAGAGGGTCAGGAAAATTCAGCAGGGTAAGAAGGACAGCTAAACTAAGAGCCAGCATGTTACAGGGGTAAGAGTGTAGGGCTGGGGAAACTCA
This sequence comes from Tiliqua scincoides, assembly GCF_035046505.1. Taxonomy (NCBI): domain Eukaryota; kingdom Metazoa; phylum Chordata; class Lepidosauria; order Squamata; family Scincidae; genus Tiliqua; species Tiliqua scincoides. Next base: position 120,893,471 of record NC_089825.1, read on the forward strand.
AGTCTCCACTCAGCCTTAAAGCTCATGGGATTTTCTTGGACAAGTCACTATCTTTTAGCCTCACCAACCTCCTCCTTGGGGAGCATGTTATGGACAGTGGTAAGCAAATATCAGTAGAGTCTTCTCCAACAATATCCTGACCACCATTTTGCCTTTAACAAGACTTCTCAGGCCTGGTCAGACTTACACCAGCAAAGCATCTGGCACAGATCCAAGTAGATGCATTAGAGGCCATGTAGGCCTCTAATGATAGGCCTAGATAGGCCTCTAATGATAGGCCATGTAGAACAGGATAAGTAAAAAAAAAAATCTATTATTTCCTTTTCCAATCCTGTATGGTCTCCAACTGCCTAGAACAGGGGTGTCCAAAGTTTTTGGCAGGAGGGCCACATCATCTCTCTGACACTGTGTCTGCGGCTCGGAGAAAAATAATTAATTTACATTTAAATTTGAATAAATTTACATAAGTGAATATATTAAAGATGAACTGATATGAATGAATGAAGGTCTTGAAATAGCTCAAGGCCTATAAAAGGCCTTGCACAAAGCAAGGCTGGCCTTTCCTCTGCTGCTACTACTGCATCAGAGATGTGAAACAGCAAGCAGTGGAGGAAGCCCTCATCCCACAGTTCACTTGAGAGGTCAAACAGTCGCCCTCACAAGGAGAGCAGTTGCATTGGGCCAGTGTGGGCTCCAACAAATCTCTGGAGGGCCAGAGGCTCATTGGAGACTGGGGGCTCCCTGAGGGCTGCATTGAGAGGCCTCGAGGGCCGCAAGTGGCCCCAGGGCCGGGGTTCAGGCACCCCTGGCCTAGAAGGAGCCATTTAGTTATGTTTGAGCACTTGTTTACAGCGTACATGTGTACATGACCCCAAGACATGCTGACATTACCCCACAGGCCTGTAGCTTTAAGAAGGTATTAGACAACTGCATGGAGAAGAGATTGATCAATGCTATTAGCCATGAAGGTCAATGGAGCCTCAAAGGCAGTACAGTTATGGATGAGGAGCAATGACAGGAGAGGGCTCTTGCCCTGTTCATGGGTATTCCAAGGGGCCACCTTGAGAAACAGGAGGCTGGGCTAGCAAGACCTTGGTCTGATCCAGCAGGGATTTTCTTCAGATCCTGCCCTACCCTGAACTCTAACCCCAGAACACTTTCTAAACTAGTAGTTTGAATTATGGCTGGTTTGCTAATCCAACCCAGCAGTGCTTGACACCCAGAGGCATCACATACTGCCCCAGCTCCCAGGGCAGCGACATCACAACATCACATGGCATCGTGATATCACTTCCGGGTTCTCCCCGGAGTGGCAGGCGTTTGCTGGGGCAGCTTCATACCCCTATTTCTTCTCCCATGAAGGCTCCCCTTTGAAGGAGAAAGGGGTGTAAAGCTGCCAACACCTCCTCCATAACTAGGGTGGAGACTGAGGGGCATGCACCACCCCCCTTGGCATAGTGACTTGGGCAGGTGCCCCTCAGGCTCTGCCCTAGTTACAACTCTACTGATACCCACCAAATAATGGCTAGTGTGCCACAATAAAGACAACAGACAATAAAGGACATCAATCTGCTTCCATTAGCCTCTAATGATTAGCCTGCAGCCTGCCTGCAGTCTGTCTGCCTCCCAGCATTCTTACTTGCCTTCAGCTTGACCACCCGGCAGTGGAAGAGAGAGTTTGGGAGTGTTTCTAACTGAAAATCCCAACCCTCTTTCAGGGAAAGTGTCACCTATAACTTCACTTTCCCACTGGATGTGAAAAGTCAAAAGATACTTTTGTCCTATGAACTGCCCTTCCCTGGGCATCCAAGACATGAAAGTAGACTGAATGGCATCCCCTCTCTCCAATCTGTGCCCCCAGATCAATTGCTTCAAGGTACCGCTGGCCCTGAGCTTCTCTGATTTTGCTCCACCTCATCCTTTTCACACCAAAATCCAACAGCAGTTATTTTGCCCCTTAGGAGATGAGGCTGTTGCCAAGACAGCACCTGCTTTTTTTGGGGGGGGGGGGGGTCCTAAGTACAATTCCCTGCAGCATCTCCAGCTGGGGCTGGGAAAAACCCACCACCAGGCAGTTTAGACAACACTGAGCCAGGTGAACTACGTGCACTTCCTTTCTGGCTATGTACAGCTTGCTCATTCTCAGTTTGGCCTTCAAAGACTGGTGGGGGCTGGGAAGTTCTCAGTTGCTCCCCCTTCTCCCTGCTGCGATACTCACTGAAACCATCAGCTGGTGGGAAGACATCAAGACTGGGCTCTGCATTGGAGCTGGGAGAGGAGGCGTCTCCATCTGGGGCTCCCTGAGAGCTCAGCTCATTGGTTGGTGTCTCCTACAGACAGAAGAACAAGGTGATGGTAGAGCCCCCTGCTTCACTTTGGTTCCTCCCACATTTGCTACGATTCCAGGAATCTTATGTTTGTGTGCATGCCCACTCCTGGCTGTGGCTTGCCCCTTCTGTGTGAGACCTCCAAGCTACTGGTGTGCCAGCTGCTTGATGTCATGGAATGTTTGCCGACTGCTCAGGAGGAAAGTGTTACTCATCGAATGTTGGCAAACTGCTTTTTTTTTCTGGGGGAAGCTTTAAAAGGCCTGCGTGACTGGAACCGAACCAGGTCCTGGAAGAAGTGTGTGCCATGTGGGGAGGGAAGGAATCTGCAGCCTGGAAGACTGCGTGGGAAGACATATAAGGATATTAAGGGGGGAGGGAGGAAAAGAAGGACTAGAACTAAGATGGCTGCAATATGGACAGAGTAGGCAGCCAGCTTAGAAGCAGGGACCAGCGAGAAGAAGCCCCTCTTCACACCCACTGGGGCCCAGCTGACCCACTCTCAGCCTGGCCTGCCTCACAGCTCACCTGATCAAAGAGGTAGACGGTGACATCATCAAAGAAGGAGACCATCTTTCGTTTGCGGTCAAGCTCAGCAGCCGCCTCTTCGGCCGAGCGTGGCGACTTGAGGAGGCCACGCAAGTTACGGGCGTCGTCACTTTCAGTCACCACAATGGGGACGCCCCTCCCTCCTCCTCCAGCCAAGCCTCCTTCCTCTTCCGCATCATCTTCCTCTTCATCCTCCACTGCTAGGGCAGCCTCTCTCCCTCCCAGGGCCGGCCCCTCCCCTAGGGCAGCTCCTTCCCAGAATGGCCCTTTCCTTCCCCCACCAGGTGGGGGAAACGTTTGCAAGGCCAGAGGGGGAAGCGACAGAGACAAGCGGGACAGCTTGGCTGGAGGCCAGGAGTCAGAGACAGAGGCGGAGGCAGGAAGAGAGATGGGGTTGAGGAGCCAAGGTGCAGAAGTCAGGAAGCGCGAATGGCAGGGGACCAAGGCAACGTGTGAGGGGTTGGGATGAAAGAGACAGAAAGAGAGTTATTCCATTGAGAAATTGACCCTGGCATTCTTGCCCGCATGTAACTTCTATGTCTCTCCTCCACACACACCAGCCTGGCCTGATGTCAGTGATGGCCTTTGAACTTAAGGACCGACCCACAATAACCTAGTGGCTCACGTGCCAGGCATGGAAACAGCCCTCCCCTGTTGTTCTCTGCCCAACAACCGGTATTCAGTGCCTCTGAACATGGAGGTTCTATTCTGCTATCACAACTAAGAGCCAATGAAAGACATGACTTTCTTTAGTCCTCTTTTAAGCCATACGAGCCAGTGGCCATTGAAACACCATTATTTCCTTTTCTCTCTCCTGAATCTACTGCCTATTAATTTAACAGTGTGGTCTTGAGCCGGTAATTGTGAAGTGGGGGGAGGAGAGTAAAAAATTATTTCCCTTTGCTTTCTTCACGCCATATGCATTATTTCTGCCATGCTCCCCTTTGGTTGCCTTTCTTCGAAGCCAAAAAGCCATAAATGCTCTAGCCCAGGGGTGTCCAAAGTTTTTGGCAGGAGGGCCACATCATCTCTCTGACACTGTGTTGGGGGCCGGCGGAAAAAATAATTAATTTACATTTAAAATTTGAATAAATTTACATAAGTTTACATAAATGAATATAGTAAAGATGAACTTCTATGACTGAATGAAGATCTTGCAATATCTTAAGGCCTATAAAAGGCCTTAAGATATAAAAGGCCTTTCCTTTGCTGCCGCTACTGCATTACAGACATGAAACAGCAAGCAGTGGAGGGAGCCCTCATTCCACAGCTCACGCAAGAGGTCAAACAGTTGCCCTCACACTGAGAGCAGTTGCGTTAGACCAGTGTGGGCTTCAACAAATCTCCAGAGGGCCAGAGGCTCATTGGAGACTGGGGGCTCTCTGAGGGCCGCATTGAGAGGCTTCGAGGGCTGCAAGTGACCCCAGGGCTGGTGTTTGGGCACCCCTGCTCTAGCCATTCAAAAGATTCTTGAACACCCCCCACCCCCAAGCCTTGACTATTTCAGTTGCCTCTTTCTGTACCTTCTTCCCCTCTGCAATATATTTTTGAGATGGCGCAGTCTGAACTAAACACAGTCATTCCAAATGTACACATACTATTAATTTCTATGTTAAAAAAAAGAAAGAAAAAAAGACGCTCAAACTTTATCTCTTTCTATTTAAACATGCTTGCAAACTGCAGGAGCTCAGTTCCTTGCAGGGCAGTTAGCAGCTATCTTGCAAACTGCAGGAGCTGAGCTCTTGGCATGGTAATTAGCAGCTACAGTATCTGATTTTTCAGTAGCTGCAGGGCTTGAGACAATTAGGCCCAAATCCTAACCCACTTTCCAGCACTAGCAGAGCTGTGCCAATGGGACGTGTGCTGCATCCTGCAGTTAGGGGGCACTCACAGAGGCCTCCTTAAAATAAGGGAATGTTTGTTTCCTTATCTAGGAGCTGCATTGCTCTTATGTCGGTGCTGGAAAGTGGGTTAGGATTGCGTCCTCAGTTATCTGATCTTTCCATCAACCTTCGGCAAAACACCAAAAATTAGGTTGTGATCCATCAGTGTGTCCCAACCCACAGTTTGGGAATCACTGTTCTATGGACATTAAGAAAAGTCACTTCTGTTGCTTGTTTGGTTCATCCCTCACTTCCCCCAGGAAACACCACTGAAGTTCTGAGATCTTGGGATGTGCGTTGAGCAATGGTCTCCCAGAAAGTTCCTTTTCTCCCACTTCCTCCCTGAACACTGTCTCTCCCTGTTCTTGCAGCCCAACCACGGATGGGACCCTTACCTTTGATATCTTCACCTGCATGTTGGGCAGGGACACAAGGTTCCTGCTCCTTTTTGGGCGGCTCAGCTGCTACATAATTGTCTTCTTGTAAATCTTGCAAACCCTCCGTGCCAGGCACTGCCACACTTTGGGTCTCCACCTGGCTAGACTCCTTCCCTCCTTCCTTGTTTCCTTCCTCCTGTCCTGGCTGCATCTCTTCAAGTTCTGGACTCTCCTCCTTGGTTTGCTGCTGCGGCTGCTCCACTTCCACCATTCCTCTGTCTTCCACTCTGCCTGGCTGTTGGAGGTCCGCTGCATCCCCATTGTGACTTTTCTTGGCCTCTTCTTCTTCGTCAGTCTCCTCCTGCCCCTCTTCTGGTTCAAGAGTCCACAGCCTGAGAATGGCCTGGTCCTTCAATGGGGCGACTGGAGAAAGCCTCGGTGTTGGCTTCCCTTGACTGTAGAGCAAGTTGCGTGTGACGTTCTCTCGCAATGTGACCAACAGTTGCTCCTTGCACACTTGCACCACAAAGCCTCCATCCACAGTGACCTTCTCTGTGGGTTCCTCTGTTTGGTTTCCTTTGGTGCCTGGAGCTACCACAGGTTCCACTTCCCCATCAGAGAAGTAAGCAGAGTCGCGATGAGGGGTTGCTGGTCCCAAGCTCCGCCCTACCTCTTCCTCTAGCTCTGCTCCTTCTTCACTCACTGACAAAGTAAGATCACTGGTAGACTGGGAGATAGGTGTGGCTGGGAGTTTTCCGGAACCTTCTTCAGCCTCGACTTCTTCCTCTTCACCAGAAGGTGGGGGTGGGGGTTCCTCTTTGAATATGAACTCAGGTGAGAAGGTGCTTTCTGTTTCATAGCCACTGTCACCGAATTTTTGACCTGGTGAAGAGTAGTGGGATGCTGGGCTGCAGACATCTGAGGAACTGGTGTTAGAAGGAATGTCCAAGGAGTCCACTGAGTCTAGGGTTCCCCTTTGTCGATCTGGTGCTGCTGGGGAGAGGCTTAGAGTGACCGGACCAGTGGAGAAGCCATCAATGACTTCGGGGAGGATTGCAATAGTCTCTTCATCATTGCTCTCAGCCAGAGTGGACAATGGTGGTATCTCTATAGGGACAATCACATTGCAACAGCCAGACGACATGGCTGGGAAGGGCGATCCGGGTGGACGGCTGCTTCCCCCACCTCTCTGCTTTGGGTAGTCTTGAAGTTCATAGGTCTTCACAGCTGCACCCATGAGCGGGTCGTAGAATTCGCTGTGCTCCGCGCCATCCCCATCAGAGTCTCTAGAGGGCAGCAGAGGGCAGTCAGAGAGTGAGCCACGCTCCACTTTCAGTGAGGAGTCATCCTCTGTGCCATAGCTGTCCCGGTGAGGACGCCGCAGGGGTGGACCATGGTTGCTCCAACTGCTCACCACATCCCCCCGAGGAATGGCACATGTGCAACGCGCCCGACTGCACAGTGGGCATGGCAGAAGGTTGCGCCGACCTCCCCCGACGCTGCTGCCACCATCATCCGTGCTGCTGCTGGAGCTCTGGTCCTCCATCAGTGACGGCTCCTGTTCCCATGAGGGTGACCCCTGGAACTCCGAGGGGTCCCCGGCCAGCGTCTCCCCTGCCCCTCGTTCCTCCATCATCTCAGCATCCCAGCTACGTTGCTGGTCCTCCAGCTCACGATACACAGTGAGTAGGGACTCGGCTAAGAATGCCTCCCCCCCAGTTGTTGGCGTCTCCGTCAGCGACGTCTCTTGGATCTCGCCATCCACGCGGAAAGGGTTGCTGTCACCGCCGCCGCCTGCCAAGAAGGGGTTGGTGCTGGGCTGCTCCTGTGACCGATAGGGGGCGCCATGGCAGTCCCAGTCTGAAGGAAAGAGGGGTTGGGGTGGTGAGCCAGGGCTGGGGGCACAGACAGGCCCCTCGCTGCTGCCGTGATCCTCTAGGCGAATGTAATACTCACTGCTGACGGAGGGGCTGCGAGCACTGATGACAGGCACCACACTGGGAGTCTCCAGGCTGTGGCCGCGCTGTGCTGACTGCTCATAGAATGGATTGCTCCCAGGCACAGCCAGCCCACCATTGCTGGAAGGGTACTCTGGTGGGGCCGAAGCGGGGCCTTTCCAACGCCCCAGGCGAGCCTTCTCCCACATGTATTCAAAGTTCAGCCCCCCGCTGCTTTCAGTCACTGTCAGAATGTCATCCATGTCCCCACCATGGAACCCGTCTAGCAGCGGGTAAGCTGAGATTTCTTCTGAGGAACGGCGGTGGTGGACGGCAGAAGAAGAGGAGGCGGGTGGCGGCGAGGAGCTGCGCTTGGGCTTCAGGGCACTCCAGCGCCACTCAAAGCTTTCCTCAGCCTGGGCATTGGAGCGCTCGTTCAACAGGTAGCTCACCTGCAGGTGCAGCTCTTCCATGGTGGGGCGATGGGAGGTGGGGAGCCAGCAAGACTGCATCACCTCATACCTGCAGCAGGGCAGGGATGGAGGAAGGATAGAGGAATAGTCGGAAAAACAGGCAGAAACAGGAGAAAAAAAAACAGCTGGGGGAGGGAAAACAGCCTGAAAGTACAGGGGGGGGGGAACACAGGAACATTAAACGGGGGAACACGGGAACATTAAAAAAAACCAACCAGAAAGATGCTGCAGAAAGAACAGCCGGAAGAAAAGAACAGTTAGAAATCACTAAAAAGACCAGGTGAAGTTAGAAATGGAAGCTGGAAATAGAGGGAGCCTGTATAGCAAGAACAAGCAGAAGAACCATCAATAAGGGGGGGGGGGAGTTAAATCAGAGATGTCTGAAAGCCAGCTGGAAGCCTTTGACAGACAACAGGAAGAGCAAGCAGACATGAGAAGAAGCAACAGCCAGAAGACAGGAAGGATGGTTGGAGTGTCAGAAGAGCAAAAAAGAAGGGGAGAGATGCCAAAACAAGGGAAACATCCCTAAATGAAAAACTCTCTTGGAGAGATGAGAGAATCCTTGCATTGAACTGAAGGAACCTGACCGCAAGCAGCATCAGAAAGGGTTACGGCCATTCTGTGGGACTCTCAAGCACAGAGGTTAAATTGGCCTCTCTCTTTCTCTCCCCCACTCACTTTTTTAGTATTCCGGGTCTAGATGTGCTGCAGCACCAGAGAGGAAGGGTGCCCAGCCTTGAAAACAAAATCTTCAAAGAAAGGAAAATGTCTTTGCTCCTGTTTGCCCCTTTCTATATCAAGGGCTGCTTGAGATCCTGCGCTTGTCATTGAAGGGGCAGCAGCCTGCTTCAAAAGAGTTTTGCTTGTTTTCAAAGAGGAATGATGAAAGAAAAACTTTTAAAAATGGTACACAAAAAGGCATGGACCTGAAGAGAGGAGTTGTGTATGACAAATGATATCACCGGCATGATGGCAGGGGCACCACCCCATCGAAAGAAAGGATGTAAAACTGAGGAACCAACAAAAAAAAAGAGAACAGATAAAGACAGGTTTTCAGGAGAAGAGCTGTGAGACAGGAAAGAACAGCTGGAAACACAAGAACTATTGGAAACTGGTCAGGAAGGCAGTTTAGAGCACAGAAATAGCCATTCGAAACAAAAAGTACAAGCCATAAAACAAGCTGTAATTAAAGGGGAAGCTTTGCTGTAGAAAGGGCCTATCTACATTACAAATTTATATCCACTGTATGCCAATTGTGACAGCTTTCCCAGGGAATCCTGGGAGTTTGATTCTGAGCATTCTTAGGGGACTGCTGTGCTGAGTTTCTGGAGCAGGCAAGTGTGGGGGAATGACTGTTAAACCAGTTTAAGTCTGTGGTGAAAACGTGCCCTTAGAAGACTATTTGAAGCATCAGAAAGGAAAGCCACGACTGAAATGAAGCAGCTGAAACAACTGTTGAAGGGATAGCCTGAACAGAGAAAGCTTGGGGGGGGGGGGGAGGAATTAATTCACAGACCACTAGTGCAGCTGAAGTGATCTCAGAAGATCAGGCAAAGAAAACGCGAAAAGACACATCAGAACCAGAGGAAGATCTGTCAGAATGAGAGGAAAGGGAGAGAAATGGGTGGGCGGTCAAAGGAATAGTATGGAGAAACAAAGGAAGGGAAAGATGGAAGAACATTAGGAGAAACAAGAATACGAGGAACAGTTTTAATGCATGTCGCAAAACCCTGAAGATGAAAAAAAAACCATGAACTACAGGAGACAACAGATGTCAAGGATGGAGCCCATCTGTGAGGACGATGTCCCAGCCATTGATGTGTCTTGTCCTCTTTAGATATAGTGCCAGACCGTAGAGACTCAGCTGTAGGTTTGGAAGAAGTCCAACTCACCAATAGTCCGAGTAAGGAAGCTTAAGGCGGGGCTTGGCCAGTTTCATCTGTTGTTCCTTGATGACAAAAGTCAGCACCTCCTCATCAGAGAGGTGCCGGTAAGGCTGGGAGCCAAATTCAAAAAGTTCCCAGATGGTCACCCCCATGGACCTGGCAAGAAAGCAGAGAGATTAAAAAAAGAAGGAGAAATAAGAATCCAGCCCAGACCCAGAGACTCAAATCAAGGCATAAGTGGGGGAAGAGAGGGAGCCACCTCTTGCAGCTATGGTGGAAGTGTGGTCACCTCCTTCTTTCTTTTAACATTACCAATTTAAGCATCACAAAACCAAAACTCAACCCAAACAATGAAGAAAATGGCATCCTGCTGAGGGTTACATTTGTACCAGGCCACAGCCCACAACTCTGTTTTCAGTAGTACACTGGAGCTATATCATTGTATTGAGCAAATGGAGAATGCATTTCCTTCACCATTGATCAACTGCAGCCTTGTCCCTCCCCAGACCTCTACTGTAAAGGGCAATGACAGCAACTGTAGCTTAGACCAACTACTCCTGCATAGCCGGCAGAGTGTGCATCGGTACTCAGTACTGGATAGGGGCACCTTTGCCATGCGCTCACTGAAACGAAAGCATAGATTCAACATTTTCCTTCTCCAGGTGCCCTGATCTGGTGAGGCGAGTTGAATGGCTACCTGGAGCCTTTTCAGTGATGGTGCCTCATCTCTGAAATACCCACTCATCACCGATTTTGGAAGCCAACTCACTAGATTCACCAGAGCAAGGGAATAATCACTCTGGTCCCCAGATAAAGATATTACAATCATTGACTGCACCAATGGTGCAGCTGCCGGGAGCTCATTTTCCCTTCTCGGCCTGACAAGATTATGCCCTGACTGCCACTGGCCTCAGGGAATGGAGAAACATGTGGCCAGAGGAGAAAGAGCCTTTGGGTTGTTTTTCATTATTATTGAGTAATAATAATAATAATAATAATAATAATAATAATAATAATAATAATAATAATAATAATAATAATAATAATAATAATAAAGAAAAGTTATTATTATCAGGATCATCTTAATAAAAAAGGGGGGGTCATAAATATATAACATGCTGAGAGCTGTCTTGAGTGCCTCACCTGCAGAAGGGGAAAAGCAAAGTACAAATATTTTAAATAAACAAACAATATTTAGGTGCCAAAGAACAGTATTTTATATTTAGATTAAGACGTTCTTATTTAACAAAGCTTTTTCCTGACTGCTCAGTTGTTTTACCATTTGATGGTTCTTTGTTATTGCTGCTTGAGTGACTGCTTGTTTCCTAATTGATTTTAGTATTGTAATTGCTCATTTATATTTAGACGGCCATACATTGCACTGGAGATATGGCAATTTAAAAAAGCAAAGTGTACATTGTTTCAATTACACAGACTTTCACATTCTGATTCTGAGGAGCACTTTAAAAAACTATCTTCAAATACAAAATAGTATTGATAGATTATTAAATAAAATATTAAGTATTGATTTGCAAGAGTCAAACCTTTCTATTCTGTTTTTTTCTTCCCCTAGACACCCTAAAGCCAGAGGTTCCCAAAGTGTTCATCTTGATATCCAGGAGTATAGCAGGCTGCTTGCTGCCTGGCAGTGAGACCACAGCGCAACACTGAAGACCACAGAGCAGAGGCTCAGCTCAGCGGGCAGACTCCATGCACAAGGTTTGCACTGCTGGAAGGCCCACCCACTAGTCCCAAGCCTCCTACCCCCATTTTCAGGGTCACTCCATGGTCTCCAACCTGGAAATAAGTGTTGTTGGCAACCTTCAGTCTCGAAAGACTATGGTATCGCACTCTGAATGGTGGTTCTGGTACAGTGTCTAGTGTGGCTGAAAAGGCCGATTCAGGAGTGACAATCCCTTCCACACTGGGAGCAAGTATAGTGTGTCCTTGGTCTGTCTCCCTGGCTATGGGCCTTCCTTCTTGGGCTCTTTGCCTCAGTCTGCTGGCAAAGTGTCTCTTCAAACTGGGAAAGGCCATGCTGCATAGCTTGCCTCCAAGCAGAACGCTCAGAGGACAAGGTTGCCCATTTGTTGAGGTCCACTCCTAAGGCCTTCAGATCCCTCTTGCAGATATCCTTGTAGCACAGCTGTGGTCTACCCGTAGGGTGCTTTCCCTGTACAGGTTCTCCATAGAGGAGATCCTTTGGGATCCGACCATCGCCCATTCTCACGACATGACCAAGCCAATGCAGGCGTCTCTGTGATGACATAATCACCACTCATTTCCAGGTTCCAAGCGCTGTGTCAGTAGCACGAGGGCTTTGCGAAGGAGGTACATTTGGGAACCACTGCCCTAAGCCAAAGAACATTCATAACTAGGAATGTTGTAAAAATCCTACAAATTAACTAAGCAGAAATACATTTAAATTTTTTGTCAACAAATTCAGGAACATTTCCTGGAGAGTTTTCAAGTCACATTTGCTTCAGCTGTAGCCCCACGAGAAGCTGCATCTGTCTATGGCTCTGACATTGCAAAAGGTGTAGAGCTCCTAAGGACCCACCAAACATTGCTTTCCTTGGTTTGATCTACAACCATGAGGTTTCCATGCATTTCATCCAACAGTTCCGGGGCAACCCAGCGCAGAGGGATCCAGAGTCGGTCAGGAGTGATGTAATAGTCTTCCTACAAAACAGAAACGAGGTGTGGTGCTGGAGGAAACCTGACATTGTATATACTTCCAACATTTTGCAGATGAAAATAGGGATATTCTTGTGTGTCGGTGCAATCTCTTGGGGACCGTGCCCCAAGCAGGCAGGTGGGGATGGTCACCCAAGTGACTGCCCCACACCCGTTCACACCTACACTTAGAAAAGCAGGCAAAGAGAACAATTCAATTTTTTTTTAAATGTAACAATAATATAAAAAGAAATTAAATTTACTCCACAAGGCACTGAAGGGACATATTGATTATTTGTCAGCATCTTCCTTACCTGCTGGAAATCATATACACATTTTCCTGGGAATAAACCCCACTGAACCCAATGGGACTAACATCTCAGTAGGCACACATATGATTATGATTATGACCGCCTGGGGGAAAAAGGTGTCGTGCCACTCTCTTGACCTGGTTAAAATCTTGAGGCAGGGAGAAGAGGAGGAGAGAAACCTCCATTGTTTCTCTTTGGGACATGTAACTGTGATTTGTGGGGGCTAATTATCATTCTCCTTTGATACTTTCCCTGAGAACGCCTTCTTATGAACAAGTTTCTAGAACTTTCGGGCGTGGTAGTTTGAAATTATTTGGCCTGCCTGATGTCACTAGACAGTAGACTAGAGGGGAACTAAACAACATCAAGAAAAATAATTAGAAATGAGATACTGCAGGATTTTCAGTGGTGATAGGATGCAACTCCACTGCCCTGCCAGGTTCCCTGGACCCAGATGCACACACAAAACTATTTGCCGCCTGGCTCTCAAAATGCAACTGTTCCCATTCTACATCCAATTGCCTCTCTTTATTTATTTTAACCCCTGGACTGGTTTCAGATCCTTTGAAAACCTTTAGCTTGCAAGCAGAACAAACAAACATGGGAAATGGGTTTCCTGGGCACAATGTCATTCTGACCGCAGAACGCGAGTAATATTTGTTCAGAAGTTGTCATTTCTGGTTCAGAGCACAAACACAATCCTGTTCCCCACTACTCCTACCAGAAATACTCAGTGAACGCCTTATGAAACACCCAATCCCTCCCCTCACCTTGTAGTTGTTGTGCGATAGGCCGTAGTCTCCAACCCGTACCGTGAGGTCAGAGGTCAACAAGCAATTCCGAAGTGCCAGATCACTGTGGAAGGGTAAAAAGTTACAGTCACTTTTCTGGACTCTTGACTCGGTCATATTTTTGTCAATCTTACCCTGTTTTTACAACCCTAAATAAAAGAATTCACATGTTCAAAAGGGGAACTGAGGCTGAGGGATTCTTTACTTGCTCAAGACCACTCAGTTTAGTCTAGGACACAGCTGGGAGATCTACTTCCTCAGTGCCTATTCTTCCTTTCTTTGCAAAATAACTAATAGTAATGAGGATTGTTCTGTAACTCAGATGTCTATTTCCAAGAAACAGAAGCTCCTGCACTTAGCCTGCCACTCTCCCCACACTCTGCTCCCTCCCCTCTACTTTTTCCAATCCAGGAAGTGGAAGGAGGAGGAGGAGGAGAGAAGGAAGAGCAGTGGAGGCAAGTGGGCAAACAGACACTGGTGTCCCCCACCAAAGAGCTACCTGAGCGTCACCTCAGCCAACTTCATAGATGCACGGGCCCTGCTCCCAAATTTAGAGGTGTTTTTAATGCACACCTATGCATCAATAAACCTGAGGCAGGCATTCCAAGGTCTGGGTGCCACCACAGAAAACCTCTGTTGCCCTCAGCTGTGTAGGTATCCAAAGACTCAGCAGAAGATCTTAACATTTCAGTAGGTTCTGTTACAGATTGGCTACCTCCACCTACCGCCTGATATACACAATAAAGAACATAAGGTAGGTCCTGCTAAATTAAACTAAAGACCCGTCAGTCAAGTCCAACATATTGTTTGCCACAGAGGCCAACTAGATGCCTCAGGGAAGCCCACAAGCAGGGCAGGTATATACAGGTATACTGTTCTTTTTGGCACAACAACTGGTATTCAGTAGTGGGCAATCTCTGAACCAGAGGCTCCATAAGTCCATCATGGCCAACCACCACTGTTAGATGCATCCATGATATTTTCAAAAAGCACCTAAGCCAGTGGCCACCACATCACCCTTAAGACTTCTTGATTACCGGATCCTGCCCTTCCTGAACTTTTTTACGATGGGCCACATTTCCCTCCAAAAGAACCCAAGAGTCCAGCTTCCAGCCCCTGCTCCTACCTGTGAATGTAGTTGTTCTTATGCAAGTGCAGCACTCCCAGTGTGATCTCATAGGCCATGCGCTGCAGTGTGCTGAGATCCCGGGTCAGGAGGTCAGGGGTCATCCCATCCGCTTTGCGCTGAGCTCGAAGGTAGCGTTTCAGGTCTCCCTAAAGAGGTGAGAAGACGAACATAATAGTGAGCAAGTGAGCAATAGTGAGCACGTGAGCAAAGTAGCTTGGGTGCAGAGACACTAGAGCAGGGGTGCTCACACTTTTTTGACTCGAGAGCTACTTTGAAACCCAGCAAGGCCCGGAGATCTACCAGGGGGGAAGGAAGCGTCTGACAGACACCCCCTTTGATGTATGGAGCCCCTGCTGGACCAGGTGAGAGGAGGCCCACCAAGTCCAGCTTCCTGTGCCCCACAGTGGCCCACCAGGTGCTTCAGGAAGCACACGGGAGGCCTCTCCTCTCTCCCCACCCCACATACTGGGGGCAGCCACAGGTCCCCCCAAGAGGCACATGCCCAGCCTTGCTGCACTACGGGGGGGAGGAGCTCCCCACTCCCCGCCCCCCCAAACTCTTTGTGGCTGTGCCCTGAGACCAGCAGGGAGAGGGAGGCGTCGCAGGTCCTCCTCGGAAGGGGCGGGGGGCTTCCCCGTTTCCATGGAGAGGGGCTGCGTGTGCAGGCGGCAGGGGGGTCATCTCACCTGTCAGCTCCGACCGAGGGACTGGAAGGGAAGGGGAGGGTCACTCGGGGCCTCCCGCGGCTACCACCATCAGAGCGACTCCATCTCGCACTCCCGCCCCCTGACGAGCAGCTAAAGTGTCAGTTTCAGTGTCAGTTTAGTGTCAGCTAAATAATCACTAGACGAAACTGACATATTAACAGTTTGGAGAGACAGGGCTCCGCGATCTACTCATTTTGCCTCGCGATCTACCGGTAGATCGCGATCTACCTATTGAGCACCCCTGCACTAGAAGATCATCCAGAATTTGGCACATGAAAATATCTGTTCATAAGAGTCGTTGGCAACCTTCAGTCTCGAAAGACTCTGGTATCGCGCTCTGAATGGTGGTTCTGGAACAGCATCTAGCGTGGCTGAAAAGGCCGATTTGGGAGTGACAATCCCTTCCACACTGGAAGCTAGTGCAGTCTGTCCCTGGTCTGTCTCCCTGGCTATGGGCCTTCCTTCTTTGCCTCTTAGCCTCAGACTGTTGGCCAAGTGTTTCCAACCTGTTGAGGTCCACTCCTAAGGCCTTCAGATCCCTCTTGCAGATTGTCCTTGTATCGCAAGAACATTGTTCATAAGAACAATAAGAATAAAAGAATGGTATTCAATTACTGTATCTACCTGTATATAATCAAGTTGCCCGACTCCCTCTGCTTTTTAAAAATATCATAGAAGATGCACCTATTAGTGAATGGATATTAGAGGGGATGATTTATTTATTTGAGGAAATTTATATCCCACCTTTCCTATGCCGAAGCAAATGCCCAAGGCAGCTTACAACACACCATAATAAAGTACAAAGTATCATAGCAGGTTAGAAGCATTTAAAACACTAATTTTAACATTAAACAGAGAAACATAAAAACAAAGCAAGACCTAACACATATTGCTGAGCCACTGGGGGAACAAATAAGTCCAGGGAGGCAGTCAAGTCACAGCAGTATTTCAGAGGCATAGAGGGCTGATATCTACTCAGCAACCAAATGCCAGACAAAACAAGTCAAAATGTTTTGAGCCCTCACCAAAAAGCCATGAGGGAGGGAGTAAATTCCCCTGGAAGGCAATTCCATAGTTGTGCTGCCACCACAGAGAAGGCTTGCCCCAAGCTGCCACCCCTCTCACTTGGGGCAGAGGCGGCACTTGTGGGTAGCCCCCTTAGGTGAAGGGGTGGCCTTAGGAGTGGGCTGGAAGGTATGGAAGGAATTATGGGGTACAAGGCATGATGTGTATGCACAACCTCCTGATTTTAGAAATGGGTTATGTCAGAATGCCAGATGCAAGGGAGGGCACCAGGATGCAGGTCTCTTGTTATCTGGAGTGCTCCCTGGGGCATTTGGTGGGCCGCTGTGAGATACAGGAAGCTGGACTAGATGGGCCTATGGCCTGATCCAGTGGGGCTGTTCTTATGTTCTTAACTACAATTCCCAGGAAGCCTTGCAGGTCTCTTGTTATCTGGTGTGCTCCCTGGGGCATTTGGTGGGCCGCTGTGAGATACAGGAAGCTGGACTAGATGGGCCTATGGCCTGATCCAGTGGGGCTGTTCTTATGTTCTTACCTGGTCTTTCATATAGCCTGGACCCAAATAAATGGAGGTCCTTAAAGGTTAGAACTAGCACATTGAATTGGGGCTGAAAGCGAATGGGCAGCCAGCATAGCTGCTGAAGCAGTGGTCCAACAGAGTCATGTCATCTAACCTTTGCAATCACTCAAGCCGCCCCATTCTCCCCTAAATGCAGAATTTATTACTAATTTATTACCACATTATAGATATGAAATTTGGATTTTAAAGCGAGGAGCATCCACACGCAAACCTGATATCTGGCTTTGGAAAAAGGAAGTATATTTTAAATACACAAACACTTGGAATCCGAGAATCTGAGCGGGGGATGGTTTTCCTGCCCAGATTCATTTTGTCTGAAGTTCACTCACCAGCTGGCAGAATTCCATGATCAGCAGGAAGGGGATGGTCTCTGTGCACAAGCCAAGGCATTGCAAGATGTTTGGATGCTGGAGGCTTCTTGGGGGGAAGGGGTGGGCAGTGAGAGGGACAGAACGGAGGAGGAAAAAGAAGGCTGTTACTACCACGGCCTGTCACTGGAAATTGGTTTGCCGCTGTTCCTCCCAAAGAGACGGCAACTGTTTTTCCCTTTAAGGCTGCGGTTAAGAGTCTTGACTGACAATCAGAAATAACAGAAAAATAAGTATCGTTTGATCAATTAAGTATGAAATGATAAAAAATATACCAGGAGCAAAGATCAAGCAGAGACTTGATTTTTATTAATTGTTCTCTTTCTTCTTCTTTCACTGTTGCATACTCTATGTGACTACTTTTTGTTTCTGAATACTCTGGCTCCCCCAAGTTATGGACATCCAAGTCACTGATGACTGCACTTGTGCAGGTTCAGTACATTCTTTGGGACTGCTTTCATGCAGGCACAATAGCACTAGGCCAGCAAGAGCTGGATGTTTCAGCCTCGGTACATTTCAATTAACGTACAGTTCCCTGGAACCTGACCTGTACATATGTAGAGGGCGGGCAGCCCAATCCTATGTAGAAGGTGCACTGGAACAGGCAGGAGGTGGCTAGAGGGCAACTCGGGATAAGGGATATTTTTCCTCTTATCTTGTGTCAAGCCCCAGTCACCCCAATGGGGCTATACCATGTAATGCTGCTTGGGCCAGGAACGGGGGAGGGGTTAGGATTCAGCACAGGCTGCCACAGCCTGTCCCACCCCTCTCCCAGGCCCGATCCACCTCCTCCGACCACCCTCCCTCCACCCAAAACACCCCATCCCATCTCTGTTACACCCTCCCTCCACCCTCTCCTACCCCCTGCACCGGCCTGCTTGGGCCGGCACAAACTTACCCCCTTCTGCTGGTATGGAGGCTGGATCTGGCCTCCAGGAGTCAACACGGCCCTCTGCACTAGCCTAGCTGACTCCCAAACTGGCACAAATGTGCTTTGCAGCATGTCCATGACACTCAGGAGCTGGCATAAGGAGTCAGTGCTGGTGCCACAAACAGTTATGATTGAATAGGATTGAATTTGGATTGAATTCTCTTAGTGGAATATACAATATTTTTTCTTAAAAGAACAGTCAGCGGGTACCCCCAACTGTAATTCAGACTGTCAGTTAGCACTTCTGTGACCCATAAACCTCCTTACCAATGATAATCACCCAATATCTTATTAATAATAGATGAGAATTATTAGCCTTGTTTCCCTGCCCCTTGTTTGTTTGGGTTTTGTTTTTTTTTAATCCAGGCCAGATAAGCACACAATCTCCAAGGAAGGAAGGAAGGGTGGAAATATAAATAAAACTGAAGTTTCTCAAAATAGCTAGGCACGAAAAAAGAAAAGCAGAGCTAGCCTGTCTGCTACTTTTCGCCCTTCAATATTGCTGGACTTTATCTAGCATTAAAGGCACAAGCTCCATATCTTAGCAGCTGTAGTACACGCAATGAAGAAGAGGATGTGTCCTGGAAAAAGAGGACATCTAGTCACCCTGTATGGGGATCCTTTGCTCAATACTTTTCTCCTTTCAGTTGCTCATGCACCTTACCGATATGGTTGGGCCTCTGACAGGAATTTTCGCTGCTCCAGTGACCCCGCGCTCACCCGTAACTCTTTCACTACCACCTGCGCAGGGGTAAAATCAGAGAATATCTCTCCCAGAATAACCTGTGAAACAGATAAAGAGGAAACCACAATATTACAATGACGGTTCTCCATATCTCTAGTGTTACGTCCATAACCAACTAGTTCCAAATCAAAGCCAACTCTCTCCGCAGAGAAATAATGCTAATTCCCATTTTCCAAAAGCCTATTTCTGAGCTGCTACCCAAGAGGATTGGAAAAAAGATCTCACTCACCTTTCCAAACCACCCATTTCCAATCTCCTGCAGATAACTGAGGTGCTGTCTGCTAAGTCCCAGATGTTTCACCAGATCTGAAAGGGAACCTGAAAGTCTGAGTAGAGCAAGTCAGAGACGTCACACCAGACCTGAAGGCTGCGTATTCCACTTCATTTTAATCAAGACTCCCACTCCAAACCCAAAAGCTATTGGACAAAACTGGGTTTTGAGACAAGCTAGAGAAGTTTGAGGAGTCCCTAGAAGTCAAGATTTCTAAGGCAGGCTCACACACCACAAACACAAACCAAATTTCAAATTGGTTTAACTGCCATAGCACACACCAAGGCACCCTGTGACCTTTAGTTTTGTGAAATGGGTAGCGGGGGCTCAACAAAATTTCCTCCACATTTTGACAGAACTAGAATGCCAAAGTTGTCTGAGAGGAGTCATTGCAATAAAATGCTTTGAAAATGGTTGTGTGAATGTGCTCCTAAAATGAGGATGAGACAGTGTAAGCTAAAAGAAGAGTGAATAAGAGACAAAATTCCTGGGTTCTCTAACAATGAGATCGAATGGTCTTGAGATGAAGCGGTGGTGGATGAGAACCAACCAGGACTCATTTTATCTGGGAGAAGTGAGCTTAGGGGCCTAGGGCAGCCCTTAAGGATTATGAAGCAAGGTTCTGAAACAATATTAGAAAAATTGGACTTCTTCTGCAAGCTATCTCTCTGTCCACAGGCACTATTGAATAATCTAGCATAACTGAGTTTCTAGATACCCTTGTTACCATTGGTCAGAACCTAGCTCAGTATCTGAAATACTTCCAATGTACGATGAAGATCAGTCCCTATGCCATGGCCAAAATTGGCAGACTCCACGACCATCACAAGGACAACGTCAGCTGGAAAGAGAGCATCCTCAGAAGCCTCCTTCCCAGTTATATTGCACTAAAAAAACAAATCCTAACCAAATAATGTATAGCTGAGGGTCCTGGAAGACTAGGGCATGGTTCTGGCTGAGATCAACCAACAGTAGGCAGGTAAGGAGTTATCAAAAGAATTTATCAAAACATCAAAGGTGGGCTTGGTTGGATAATAAGTGGAGAAATGAATAGACTTGGAAAAATGACTTGGGTGTTGGAAGTGCCCAGGTTGGGCTGGCCCATAGATGATGCAAACAACACAGCTTGCATCTAGCAACAGGTTGTGAGGAATACTGAACAGATTTTGATGCCTTTAACCCCAAGTCCGCTGCTGCTGCCTTCCTCTAACCACCAGAGATGGAGCTGCTCCAATTCACTTCCTGCTCACTAAAAGCAAGCAAGAAGCTGATCAGGAGGCAGCAATCCAGTCCCCTACTCCTTTCTTCAGTCCTTCCTGAGCGTGTTCTGCATTTCCTGTTTTATTTGAAGAGACCACACATGGAAGGAGTAAGGTAAAGGGTCACTGTCATGAGTGCATGCCCCCCCCCCCAAAATCCACGCAGAAAGTGGCAATCTGTTTCCCTATCCCCTTACTTTGCTCCTTCGTCATACTGCCCAATTAAATAAAACAGGAAGTGAGGAATGTGCTGAGATCACAGCACATCCCACACTTCCTATTTTATCCATTGGGACCACATGAGAAAGGAGGTAGGGGATTGCTGCCTTTGGTGCAGTAACGGTAAGGAGATGGGTGGTGGACAAGGAAGAAACCAATTTTCTGCATTGGCCCTTTGCTAAGGTGCAATTCATAGCAATAACACAAGCAGGCAATTAACGGTAAACTTAAAAGCAAAGCTAGTGTGGAAGGATGAAGAGAAGGGTACTACCACCACTCCCAATCTTACCTGTTTTGGGCATCTGTTGGTTAGAGGATGGGAGAGACACCTCAGAGAGGGGCAAAATGTAGACATCTGGGATAGACTGGGAGGAAGATGTCTCCTCGGCAGGTGGGGTGTATTCTCCAGAATATTCCTCTCCATCTGGGTTCTCAAATTCCTACCGGGCAGAGGTGAGTATATGAAAAAATGACATGAGTTTTTAAGAGATTCTGAAGACACTTCTACACAGGTATATGTGTATCTACATGATGCCCCGATCTGCCTTGCTGCCCTTTGGCATGGGAATCGATCAACATACCCTTATATCCACAAGCTTAGGAACTGGTAAGTCCAGAATGCTGTAGTGTAAATGACAGCTTCATTTAACAAACAAATGCAAACCACAATCCATGTCATTTAGCATAATAAAGGATTATTATTATTTTTTTTAAAAACTGCCCAGACCTTTTCAGAAAACAAAGCATGACCACCTCACCTCCCCACAACCTGGCTCACCTTGAACCCCACATCGCCCCGCTTGCAACACAGGCAGGTGAGAAGGAGGAAGATGAAGGCCAGCAAGCCTGAGCAGGAGATCAGGACCACAGCATAGGGAGGGGCCAGGGGAGTCCGACCCTGGGACAGACCATCTGGACAAAAGATGGGACAAACATTCAGAAACAGTAGTTACCTGAGGGATCCTTCAGTGGGACTGAAATATAGCTAACAATAGAGGATAGAGGTCAGAAATGGGGAGATGCGTCCTTGACCCCAAGATGGAAACTAGGTCTTAGTGATTTGAATAAGTCTAGTCCATCCCTCCCTCTCCACAAACTTCTTCTGCAATGTACTGTGCTACCCAGGGCTGGCTCAAGGCCTCCTGACACCTCAGGCAGCACACCAAATGCCCACCCCCTTATCTGATTATATGCCAGCCTCTGCTCCTCCTACTCATTCATGTTCTACCTCAGCACTCTCCTCCTCTCCACATTTCCTCGTCTTCTCTGTACCCTTTTTCCTTTCCCAATCCAGGGAGCGGGAACAGAAGGAGGGGCAGTGGAGGCAAGTAGGCTGACTGAGAAAGGAACCCCCACCTGTCTGCTTCCTGAGGCAAACGCTTCAGTTGACTTCATGGATGGGCCGACCCTGGTCCCAGCTACTTTCTTTCCACGAATCCTGGAAGTTGTCTTCTGCTGTGTCAAATCACTGATCCATCTAGTCCTGTGGCTCCCAAACATTTTCAACTGGTGGCTCCCTTGATCTTTGGGGCCGTGGGCCACACCTCCCTATTAGGGTTACACTCCTATACATTGTATTTCCTATACATTGGGGATTTTGTGAGGATTCCGTGGCTTCCCCTGGCTAGTTTCCGCAGCTCCCTGGGGAGCCATGGCACACAGTTTGGTAACCACTGATTTAGTCCAATATGATCTAGTCTGACTAGAAGTAGCTGTTCACCATCTCAGGCACAGCTCACCTGCTACCTGATCTCTGTAACTGGAGATACCATCAACTGAACCCAGGAATTTCTACATGCAAAGTCCCTGCACTACCAATGGGCCCTTCCCTAAAAAATTTTGCTCCCATTTTTTTCTTTCTCTCCTATACAGTCCTCCCTTCCTCTGCCACCAGACACAGGTTTTCATACACTTTTTACTCTGTCTCTCTCCCACACATGACTGCATCTATCCCATCCCCTCGCCTCCTCAATTCACCTATCCCAGTGGTTCTCACACATTTAGCATCTGGACCCACTTTTTAGAATGAGAATCTGTCAGAACCCACCAGAAGTGATGTCATGACCGGAAGTGACATCATCAAGCAGGAAAATTTTTAACAATCCTAAGCTGCAATCCTACCCACACTTACCCAGCCATAAGTCCCATTTACTATCATTGTTAAAATAATATACATAGTAGCTTGTGTGTCCCCTGGGGGCTGGGGATAAGAATAGGCCCTCAGTTTGGCTGTACTTGTCGTAAGAGGCAACTAAACAGCCACCGGGTAGATGGGTCTCGTCAGCCTGGGAAGGCAGCTCATCTGAGAGAAGGAAAACTCTGATCCCAAACCTCCACTGCCTTGTGGCTACATCCAGTTATGGAAAAGGCTTCAGGAGTCAACCTCAAGGCAAAATCCGGAGCCGGAGTCCCTGAGGCAGTTCATGGCTGAACACAGTCACATTCTGGCAACTCCTGCGACGCCGCTGGAACCAACCGTATTGGCCTCTACCTTTCCATTGGACCATTTCAGCGACGTGGAGAGGGGGGATTTGCTGCATGGGTAACAGCCTATCCTCCATACCTACTTTACCCAGGCTTTGCGCACTGGAGAGGACACTCTGTTCCAGAACCACCATTCAGAGCGTGACACCATAGTCTTCCGAGACTGAAGGATGCCAACACCAGTAGCTTGTTAAAAGTACAGGTCTGTAATATTTCCCCAAATGCAGTCACATACCATGGTAGCATCAAGTCTAATATATTTATGATAAAATATTGAAATGAATGGCAACCCACCTGAAATTGGCTCGCAACCCACCTAGTGGGTCCCGACCCATAGTCTGAGAAACACAGAGTTCTATCCAATGCCTCAAAAGCAGGACACCAAGTGGACACTGTGAAGACAGGTTTTGGATCTTGGCTAAAGAGTCAGGATAGTGCAAGTCTACACTACAAACTTTTATTTTTCTTTAACTCTCATGACTTCCCTGCAAGCAAATCCCAGGAACTAGAATTTGGTCAGAGACTGGAAAATTCTAGCCTCTTACTTTTTTAAAAGAGTAATTCCTGGTAATTTTAAAGGGCAATCCCCTTTAAAATTTGGGATTGAATCCCTGTTGACTCTGGCTAACAGACTTTCCCCCCCCCCCCCCCAAAATCAACACAATTCCAATATGTCTGTCTGTCTCATGGACAGAAGGAAACAGCCTGATCATCTAAGGACAGCCTGGCAACTAGCCTGTCACAGCCAATGGACTTTTACCACTGCAGCCAAGGGATCTCTCACAATCCACCACAATTCTATCACACAGTCATTTTTATTTGCCTCAAGATAGTGTGGCCACAGCCTCTTCTAAAAACCCAGGTGGCCCTAATTAGGCTAAGCCTGAACAACTTAGCCTAATTGGAAAATTCCCCATTTACTTTTGGGCTTCTTTGCCCACATCTGCTCAAAAAGGCAACAAGACAGAAGTTCAAGAAGTTCAGTTTGCCCAAGCCTGCCTGTCCTTTCCATGACATCAGAGCAGTTAAGCCAATGGCAGACAGAGAACCACAAAACCTCTGCGTGACCAGGCTGCACTGTGGGATCAGACTAGATTGACCAGAACGGGATAACATGATCATGGTAGCACACACAAAAAGGGAGATGGAATATGGATGTAATAATGGAGAGCAGACTGAATTTGCAAGACAGAGAAAGATTACTTTGATTCTAAATCATTGAGAAGCTTTCAAGTTACAAGAACATTTGGTGTGACAATCAAAGTCCGGGAGTCTCCAACAATGAAAGAGTATTCATTAGCTATCTTGTCAAGAATAAGTTTGAATTCACATAGTCCTTTGGGAGGTGTGATTGAGACAGTCCTCATGGTCTGTTCTGGCAGATTCAACAACGCTACCGAAATCACAGAGAGGAACTAATACTTGTTTTTTATTACTAATATTTGTTATTGTGCATGTATCATAAGATATAAGCCCGCCAGAAGAGCCTTGCTGGATCAGACTAAAAGTCTAGCAAATCCAGAAACCTGTTTCCAACTGTAGCCAACCAGATGCCTAATGGCTCATGTACATCACCACTACCACATACAAATCTATGAGATTGCCCCCATTTTACAGATTGGAAGTTTAGTCTGGGTGACGCTGGCCTGAAAATTCATGATGTAGCTGAGGAATACTCCATGTTTATCAGAGCCATCTCCAACACTGTATCCAGGGGATGATGATGTTTGGGGAATGACTGTAGCTCAGGGGTAGTGCACATTCTTGGCGCACAGAAGGTCTCAGGTTCAATCCTTGGCTCTAGGTAGGGCTGGGAAATAACCCTAGGAAGCCACTACCAGCCCTTGCAGACAGTATTGAACTAGACGATGCAGTGATCTGACTCAGTACAAGTCAACCTCTCCTGTCCTGTCACTTACTTTCACCCCTCCATTCCCAACAATGTGCACCCATCTCTACATGCTTTCATCCAACCATCCATCTCTACGCCTCATAATGCATTCTTCTCCCCACACACCCACTTCCTACTCTTTCTTCCTACCCCTGTGCACAAACACCATTTCATCCATCTTTCCGCCTTTCCATTTCCCCAAAAAGCTCTCCTGCACCCTCTCTATCCCACACACCAGCGCTTCAAGCCCTCATCAGCCCTTACACCTAACCCTTCCAAGTACCCCATAACATTCTCTCACCAGACTCCTGTGCCAAGACGCATCAGTATTGAGTCATGCCACTCTCCCCAGATGGCTGTCAGACCAAATTCCGCTTCATGCTCTTGCCACAGACCTCCTAAGTAGAGACCTCACACCCACCTCGTGCACACACGCCCCTGGTTTTCTTCACAAACAAATACTAATACCATATGTCCATTGCAATGTCCTCATCATTGACCATGCCATGTACAAAAAAATCTGCTCTCTGCATTCATTCTTGTTGCCATTTGGGCCATTAGGTTCCCCCAACTCCCACCACCACCACCACCAAGGGGAGGGTCAGGAAAAAAAATCCCATCAACCTGCAACCTCTGCTGCTGCTTTACGCAACTGACGAAAGCCAGCATTAATTTGCTCTGTACAGGAATCCCAGCCTTGAGACAGGAATGTAGAACCCAGACAACACCACCAATCTCTCGTCTAGGAAGAAACCCACCCACCCCCCTCTGCCCCACATTGTACCCACCATGTACACAAAAGGGGGTGGTCAGGTTTGGGCAGGTCATACAAACAGGTGGTCAAGGATGATGGAAGGGAAAAGAGACACCAGAGAGATGGCCGTCACCGAGGGAATGGCAAACCTCGTACCCTGCCAAAGACTCACCGTTTTCCGAAGGCGCTGCCAAAGCTTTCTCTGGGTTGAAATATGACATGGACGCAGCCAGGAGAAGGAAAGGGCCTTGTCTTAGCATCTTAGGGGGAGTCTGGAATCATGGAGCAGGAAGGAGGGGAAGGAGGCAAGGAGAGGTCAGAAGACACAGGTGTGGAAGGAAATCAGCCAGCCAGCCACCACAGCAAGGAGAGCCACAGTGGGCTTCAGTCATCAGAAATGATAGAATGGAGCAGAAGACGCCAAGAACAATGGTGCCCAACACATCGTGTCACCTGCATCCTTAAGGCAATGTGGCTGGCGGCTACCTGGATCTCATTTCCAGGCATCTTCTCTCATTGCCTGAGGAAGGGGAGGGGATTCCAAAAAAAATAATTTAAGGGGGGAGGGGAACAGAGGAGATCAAAGGTGGCTGAAGCAAACTGGTGAGATGGATGAAAAAAGAGACAGAGATTGCAACAATAGGTGATCTCACATGGGGAGGGGGAGGGAATGGAAGAGAGCAGTTGTGTGGGGCAGAGGGAGGGGTGAGAGGAAAGAACCTAAAAACCCAATTGAAAGAAAGAAGGAAGGAAGGAGAGAAAAAAAGGGGGAAGAGAGAAGGGGGGAGGAGGTTGGATGTGTTTTTTTTTCCTCCCCAGATCCTTGCTCTCTGGGTAACAGGGAAATTGATGGAGATAAGAGCCCGCCCATCCAAACCAGGGTGTTCATTGGGCAACGAGCACGTCATTTAGGCTGAAGGGAGGAGGATGCAGGAATGGATGGAGGGGGGGTGTTGTCACCATGGCAACCTGCTCCTGGGTAGCAGGAGCAGCAGCAGTAGGGAACGCAGGAGCAAGAAGGTGAGGAGCAGGAAAGGATGGGGTGTTTAAGAGAGAGAGAGAGAGAGAGAGAGAGAGTACGGAGAAGGAACTGCAGAAAGGGAGCTGGGGATTGCCATGTGTTTACACACTTGGTATCACCCAGATTCAGTGCTGTATTGCGCACACATACACACACGCCTGTGCACATACACACGTATTGATAAACAGAATCCCTCTTTCAGATACACACAAAGGCATAAACAGATCCTTTCTCTCTCTCACACACACACACAGGCAGCACCAAATAGGTCATGCACAATATTTCATGCCCACAGAAACTGTGTCACCCTCACACACATAGACATTGAATTTTTTTTTAAATTAACTTATTTATCTGTCTACCTGCAGGGTTTGTATACTGCCTTTCTGCCACGTCTCTCACAGAGGATCCCAATCAATGCTAAGACCATTAAAAATGATGTCAATCAGAATAGTTAAATTTAAAATCAGAATGAGCCATTAGTAAAACGAGGAAGGTGGCAGATCACAAAAATGACATGGTGGCCAAACCTCCAAAACTCTCAGGTGAAATCAAACCGAAAAGGTTGAAGGAAATAAAGAGGTATTTACTTTGGAAGAGGGTGTGCAGACCTGCAATCAAGGAGGGGAGCATTCTGGAATTTAGAGGCTACCCGCCCCCCAAAAAGCTTCATTCTTCATTGATGACAACCTGAACTCTACTCACAAAGTGTCAGTGTCATATAAGGTAGTGCCTTATACATAGCAGAGAGTGCATTAATTTTGGACAACAGAGTCCTGGTGTCAGATCCCTCCTCAGCCACAAGGCTCATCTTGGGATGGTTTTGAGCCAGGCACTCATCTTCCAGCCTAACTCACTTCACTGGGATTTTGTGAGGGTAATACGGGGTGGGCCCCATGTACAGAATCCTGAGCTTCTTGGAAGGATACAAATGTTATATTCTACATAGTGTCATGCATTACAGATGCAGTATGTCATTTTTCTTTCACATTTTAGTGTGGCCCTTTCCACAAGGAGCTCAGGGTTGTGTATATGGTTCCTTCCCTCCTTCTGTCCTCACAACAACCCTGTAAGGTAGGTGAGACTGAGATACTGACTGGCTGAAGGTCACCCAGGAAGCTTTGTGGCTGAGCGGGGATTTGAACCTGGATCTTCCAGGTCTAACTCCCATACCACACCATCCTGACATACAGACTCAGTATTTCACAGACACGCACACAGAATACAGTACATGTCAACATATGAAGCTGCCTTCTACAGTCAGACATATTGTTCATACTGGCTGGAAGCAGCTCTTGGTCTCCGGGGTTTCATGGAAAGGTCTTTCCTAGCCCTACCTGGAGATTTCAAAGAGTGGAGCATGGGCCCTAACACTGAGCTACAGCCCCTCCTTGTGGGTGACACACAGATACCCGCTGCTGCATCTCATACCAAGTGAAGCATGAACACATGCAAAGAGGCCCAGCTCAGTCATAAGGCCAACTAAGGCAGTCACCTCAGGCAGCAGACTGGCAGGGGGACACACCTCTGTCCACTCCTCCCCACTGCTTCTCCTTTTGCTTCCTGACTTGGAAAAGAGAGGACAGAATGGAAAAGGAAGTGTGGAAGAAAGAGGAGTAGTGGCCTATTGAGTATCAGAAGCTCTAGCCCAGTCATTTTTAATCACTGTGCGATGGCACCCTTGTGTGCCGCGAATGGTCCCCAGGTGTGCTGCAGGAATTTGGGAGAGGATCATTTATTAGTAGGGCCATTGGGGGATGCGAGCTCCCCCATTGATAGCACAGTGTGCCTTTTTAATTGTCAGAAAACTAGTGGTGTGCCTTGACCATTTTAGTGCCGTGCCATGAGATGAAAAAGGCTGAAAATCACTGCTCTAGCCCATCACTCCTATCTCCACACTTCCTCTTCTGTGCCATCCCCTCTTCGTTTTCCAAACCAGAGAGCAGAAGAAGCAGAGGCTGGCACACCACCTGGTGAGCATTTGGCACATCACTTGAGCCCAGCCCTGCACACAAGCCCTGCTCCAGCCTGGGGAGCAACAGCAGGAGAGGGCTGTTACTTTCATGTCCTACTTGGGCTCTTCCTGGAGCCATTTGGTGGGTCATGATTGGAAACAGGACACTGGACAAGATGGACTTTGGTCTAATCCAGCAAGGCAGTTCTTATATTCTTGTCTCACACACATTCACATGCTTGCACAGAGTCTCTTACATACAGAGCCACTGTCACACACAGTGTAATGTTGCCACTAAAAATGCACACATTTCCTCATGCAAACATTCAGAGTGATTCATCACCACATGTCACTTCTAAAGCGTCACCCAGAGACACTCTGGCAAGTCACATGAAAACTCACTAAGGATGCCTCTGCAAGGCGCACAGTGGAGATGGTTTTAAAACTGGCTTATAGCCCAATCCTATGCATGTCTACTCAGAAGTAAGTCCCATTGGAGTCAATGGGACTTACTCCCAGGAAAGTGTGGATAGGATTGGGCTGTTAGCTGTCATGGTTTCCCTCAATAACTCCAGCATTGTAATTCTGTGACTGTGCATTTGCTATTTGAAACCTTTAGTTTCCCTTTGAAACTACACTACCCAGAGTTCCTTGAGAGAAGCCATGGCAATAATGCTAATTTAGGCATGCTCATAGTGATGCTTCATGATTGGTTTCTTACTGGAATGATTGCAAACACACATTGGAGGTCTTGTGATGGGGAGAAGAAGCTATACAGCAGTGTTTCTCAAATTATGGGTCAAGACCCACTAGGTGACACATGAGCCAATTTCAGGTGGGTCCCCACTCATTTCACTACTGTATTTTTAATATATTAGACTTGATGCTACCATGGAACGTGACTGCATTTGGGGAAATATTACAGACCTGTACTTTTAACAAGCTACTATGTATATTCTTTTAACAATGATCATAAATGGGACTTACTCCTGGGTAAGTGTGGGTAGGATTGCAGCCTAGGTTAGTTAAAAATTTTCCTGCTTGGTGATGTCACTTCTGGTCATGAAGTGACGACCTGTCACTTCCGGTGGGTCCTGACAGATTCTCATTCTAAAAAGTGGGTCCTGGTGCTAAATGTGTGAGAACCACTGCTATACAGTATATGGGGGAGCAGACTGGGACATCTGTACATGGGGTTAGCACTCAGCGCCACCTCTAGGCTTGCTGCCCTGACATGTACGGATTACTTTTCATCTTGGGCCAAGGGACCTGGATTCAAATCTTCACTTGTCATGAAGTTAACAACAGACTAGACTAGAGAGAAGAAGCAAGCTGAGAAGGGAATCAGGCTCCCAGATTCACTAGTATTATAGTAAAATGTATGCAGCACCTGGAAAAGCAGAAAATTGACTTATAGAAATAGACTTGAACCACAAACAAATACTTACCCAAACTTTATTATTTTTCAGTTTTAAAGGGGACCCAGTAAATTAGCAGCTTCATTTATTCAGCATTTTCTGTTCCTAGGCACTTTACTGCTTACCAAATGAAAGTGTCTAATGAAAAGGGGTGATTTATAGACCTCCAGCCTCCTAGAGCCAGAAGCAATTATCTGCATCCCGGAAGGCAACATAGAAGAAAGGAAAAACTAATTCATTCCTCAGCCCATCTCAACCACCAGCTGACCAAAGAGGGGTTGACTAGATCCTGATCTCTGCTCCCAAACCTAATCAACTACACGTTAACAATGGAGATCTAGCTGGATTCTGAAGCTCCTTAACAGGAAGAAAATCAGGGGTGGAGACATGGAAATGCACCAGGAGCAGTAGGTGCAGTGTAAGGTTAAGATGAAACTATCTCATCCCTAAAGAATATATGTGGCTTTTAAAAAAAAGATTTCTAGAGTGTTCTTTTGCCAAAAGGCCTCAAAAATACTACAATAAAAGAAAAAACCAACAGGACTTCAGTGGATGGAGCAGAACCCCCCCTCCCAAAAAAATTGGTGAATACCATAGTGTGTGTGGGGAGGGGTTAGAATCACATGGGAGCAGGTGGTTTCTTTAAATAGTTTGGGCTCCCAGGTATCTTAAATGTTAACAATTTTAGGGGTGACTGTCAGTGTCTTGCATTTTGACCACAGGTTTCTTAGATTGTGGTCCAAAATATAGTTCTTTTAAAGTAAAATTTCTATTTCTCACTTTCATACTCCGAATGCCTGCCTGGACGGTTTGCACTGGTACTGTAAAAGAAAGGAAAAAATGACTGAATGAACTAGTCAAAATCCTAGCCATCCCCATACTCCCGATGCAGGGTTTTTATTATGAAATAATGCTATTTTTTCCTGTCTTACCAAATCTTGACTGCTTATCTTTTCCAGATGTCCATCCTGAATAGACCTGTATCCTAATTGAAACCTTACAGGAAAACATATTTTTTAGAAATCAAAACTGAAGGGCAGTAATCCGAGAGAGTAACAGTAAAACTATCAGCAGCCATAAAAACAATATGACAATCATAAAATTAAAAGGGCACCATGAAAATATTATCCATTAACACCTTAGAACAGCTGTGCCGTGGCACACTGGTGTGCCGCAAGGCTGTCTTGGGTGTGCTGTGGGGCCAGAGGAACATGTATTGGCAACCTTCAGTCTCGAAAGACTATGGTATCGCGCTCTGAAAGGTGGTTCTGGCACAGCGTCTAGTGTGGCTGAAAAGGCCAATCCGGGAGTGACAATCCCTTCCACACCGGGAGCAAGTGCAGTCTGTCCCTGGTCTGTCTCCCTGGCTATGGGCCTTCCTTCTTTGCCTCTTAGCCTCAGACTGTTGGCAAAGTGTCTCTTCAAACTGGGAAAGGCCATGCTGCACAGCCTGCCTCCAAGCGGGCCGCTCAGAGGCCAGGGTTTCCCACTTGTTGAGGTCCATCCCTAAGGCCTTCAGATCCCTCTTGCAGATGTCCTTGTATCGCAGCTGTGGTCTACCTGTAGGGCGCTTTCCTTGCACGAGTTCTCCATAGAGGAGATCCTTTGGGATCCGGCCATCATCCATTCTCACGACATGACCAAGCCAACGCAGGCGTCTCTGTTTCAGCAGTGAATACATGCTAGGGATTCCAGCACGTTCCAGGACTGTGTTGTTTGGAACTTTGTCCTGCCAGGTGATGCCGAGGATGCGTCGGAGGCAGCGCATGTGGAAAGCGCTCAGTTTCCTCTCCTGTTGTGAGCGAAGAGTCCATGACTCGCTGCAGTACAGAAGTGTACTCAGGACGCAAGCTCTGTAGACCTGGATCTTGGTATGTTCCGTCAGCTTCTTGTTGGACCAGACTCTCTTTGTGAGTCTGGAAAACGTGGTAGCTGCTTTACCGATGCGCTTGTTTAGCTCGGTATCGAGAGAATGAGTGTCGGAGACCGTTGAGCCAAGGTACACAAAGTCATGGACAACCTCCAGTTCATGCTCAGAGATTGTAATGCAGGGAGGTGAGTCCACATCCTGAACCATGACCTGTGTTTTCTTCAGGCTGATTGTCAGTCCAAAATCTTGGCAGGCCTTGCTAAAACGATCCATGAGCTGCTGGAGATCTTTGGCAGAGTGGGTAGTGACAGCTGCATCGTCGGCAAAGAGGAAGTCACGCAGACATTTCAGCTGGACTTTGGATTTTGCTCTCAGTCTGGAGAGGTTGAAGAGCTTTAAGAACATAAGAACAGCCCCACTGGATCAGGCCATAGGCCCATCTAGTCCAGCTTCCTGTATCTCACAGCGGCCCACCAAATGCCCCAGGGAGCACACCAGATAACAAGAGACCTCATCCTGGTGCTAAGGAGACAGGCAGTGGCTGCTTTGACCCTCAAGTGACAGCCAGAGAAAAAGGAGCAGGAGGAGGTCTTCCTTGAGGAAAATCCCTTTTCCTACCACAGTTGCCTGCAACTGCGCAAGGCAACCCTCCCTGCCTTGTCCCAGCCTTCCTTTCAGAGGAAGGGCTTTGGGCCACAATCCTATCCACACTTACCTGGGAGTAAGCCCCATTGACTATTATGGGGCTTACTTCTGAGTAGGCACACCTAGGATTGGGTATTAAGTCCAGGCAGAGAGGTCCAGAGTGAGAACCAGGGAGGCAGGAGCAGGCAAGCAGGTAGGAAGCGAGCAAGTCTGCTGAGTCCACAGGCCTAAGAACTGGCTGGCTAAAAGGGTTCTGGTGCCACAGTTGCCTGCAACTTGCCAAAGCGACCCTCCCTGTCTTGCCTTTTGCCTTTTAGGGAAAGGGCTTTGGGCCACAATCCTCTCCACACTTACCTGGGAGTAAGCCCCATTGACTGTAGTGGGGCTTACTTCTAAGTAGACATATTGCCTAGGATTGGGCTTTTGGTCCACGCTTTTTTCTTAAATACAGGAGCAGGCAATTGGCACTTCTCTTCTCCCCACCCCTGGTCCAACAAGAAGTTGGTCTGGTCCAACAAGAAGCTGACGGAACATACCAAGATCCAGGTCTACAGAGCTTGCATCCTGAGTTCACTTCTGTACTGCAGTGAGTCATGGACTCTTCGCTCACAACAGGAGAGGAAACTGAATGCTTTCCACATGCTTTCCGACACATTCTCGGCATCACTTGGCAGGACAAAGTTCCAAACAACACAGTCCTGGAACGTGCTGGAATCCCTAGCATGTATGCACTGCTGAAAAAGAGACGCCTGCGTTGGCTCAGTCATGTTGTGAGAATGGATGATGGCCGGATCCCAAAGGATCTCCTCTATGGAGAACTCGTGCAAGGAAAGCGCCCTACAGGTAGACCACAGCTGCGATACAAGGACATCTGCAAGAGGGATCTGAAGGCTTTAGGAGTGGACCTCAACAAGTGGGAAACCCTGGCCTCTGAGTCGCCCTCTTGGAGGCAGGCTGTGCAGCATGGCCTTTCCCAGCTTGAAGAGACACTTGGCCAGCAGTCTGAGGCTAAGAGGCAAAGAAGGAAGGCCCATAGCCAGGGAGACAGACCAGGGACAGACTGCACTTGCTCCCGGTGTGGAAGGGATTGTCACTCCCGAATTGGCCTTTTCAGCCACACTAGACGCTGTTCCAGAACCACCATTCAGAGCGCGATACCAGAGTCTTTCGAGACTGAAGGTTGCCTACATCCTCTCCCCAGCCCACTGCCTCCCACAGGCACATTCCCCCCCTCCAAATCTCCTAAGAGATTTGCAGTTAGCACCTCTCTTACTGTCTCTCCCTTCACTCCTCTGCACCTTTCAAAGGTCCACAATCACTTTCCTCACATTCTCCCCCCCCCACTCCAGCTGAATTCTGCACTTCTTTCAATCATGTGTCTTCTTTGCCCCCCTCCACTCTGTGCTCAGTCTGACCTCTCTTTGCCAGCACTTTCTGGCATTACACTTTAATAACAACATATTCCAAATCCTTTCCAGAATCACATAAACTTTCCTCTCCAAAGTTCTTGTTTGCAATCCAGGTTGCAATGTTAGGCTGCAATCCTAACCACACTTTCCTGAGAGTAAGCCCCATTGAACAAAATAGGACTTACCTCTGAGTACACCTGGTTAGGATTGAGCCCTTTGCCATGTAATGATTTAAGTGTATTAATTGTATTAAAATTAATTGTAATGGAGTAATTTAATGTAAGTAAAAAACTGGTAGAGTGCCTTGACAATTTTAGTGCCTTGTCAGTGTGCCGTGAGCTGAAAAACGTTGAAAATGGCTGCGTTAGAAGAACAGCATTGTCCTCACCTGGCACTTGAGTTGAAGGTGCCAAGCAAGGGTCCCTTGAGGCCCCAGTGGCACCAGGGTGCCACTGCCAAGAAGGCTCTAACTGCTAGTTTTGCCAATGGTTGGCAACCTTCAGTCTCGAAAGACTATGGTATAAGCCTACAGCACCCAGTATTCCCAGGCGGTCTCCCATCCAAGTACTAACCAGGCCTGACCCTGCTTAGCTTCCAAGATCAGACAAGATTGGGCATGTGCAAGGTAACAGTTGCTGCCAGATCTCTGACCTTTAGTCTGAGACTCAGGTTTTGGAAGGCTGTCTTCAATCCTTCAGCAGAGCAGCACAGTCTCTGGTTACTCATCACCTGTCCCCTCTCCTTTCTTTAAAAATTGAACAAGCATTGCTAAACCCCCACACCACTTTTCTAGAAGGAGAAAAGGAGGCAGAGTTGAGGGGAGGTATCAATCAAATGGTGCCATTAGCAGCCATGTGACATCCCCAGAGCCCAACTCCTGAATCTTAGGTTTGGAGATGCTTCCAACCTGGCAACCCCCACTGGTCACTCACTGCTCAGCTAACCTCAAAAGGTGGTGGAACCCAGGGCAGGGACTCTTAATGCCAGGGCAGGTATATTTGAGGAGTTGTGGTTCTTCACATTCCATGATCTCAGGCTTCATTGGCCTGACAAATACAGCGCCACACTGTTTGACCTTAACTGTAAAATTAAAACCAAACTTCTCTCTAGCATCTTAGAATATTAATATGTTTTTGCTATACACAATTAACGCTGTTGCTCCTGCTCCCATTTGTGCAGTGATGGAAGAAATTTATCCAAAAACACTCCTCTCAGTAGCTTGCACTGCCTCATTAGAGTACTAATTAGCTAGTTGGGTTATTATTCCGGCCTACCGAGCATTGTGTAATTAAAGTAGGAGGGCTTTTAAAATATTTTTATTAAGTTTTAACAAATGTAAAATATATGCTGAGCTTGATCCAGCCCACTGCAGGCACAGAAATCTGCATATAAGCAATGGGGAGCAAAGCCTTTCAAATGACATTCAACAATCTTCATAACTATATTCTGTCTCCAGCCCAAGACAGATGTCAGTGGCATTGCGAGAGGGGGTGCAAAGCACTAAGTTTTGCAGAGAGCCTCACTACAGTGTGCAGGCAGCCCTCCCCCTCCCCTTCGGAGTCATTCCGGGTGATGGGAGCAAAATGGAGGCATATACCTCTATTTTGCTCCCATTGCCCAGAATGGCTCTGAAGGGGAGGGGGAGGGCCGCTTGCAGGCTGCTGTGGGGATGCCTGCAAAATTTATTGCTTTGCACTCCCCCTAGCTATACCACTGCTTTTGAGCACTAATTTTGCTCATGAGTTTTCCCCAATATGGCTAATAGCTGTTTGGGAAGGGGAGGAATTAACAATGTGATAGGCATGCCTATACAGAAGAAAGTCCCAATGTGTTCAGTGGGGTTTACTCCCTTGAAAGTGTGTACAGGATTGCAGCCTATGTCAGAGAATCAGCAAGGGAGAAAAGGGTCGGAACCTCCCTCCCTTGTTCCAGATCAAGACCCTGCATGGCCTTTAGAAGAAAATTACTTTGAGAATTCCAATCATGAAGTTCCGATGTAACATGTAGAGACCATCTGGACCCCCCAATTCTGCAGATGGCTTCTTTCCACATAGGTATTTCTCTTCTATCTTACAACAACTTCTATCTTCTGAAAAGGGGGGCTGCCCCCTGATTTCCAACCACCATATAAGGGTTAGACATTCTGCTGTAGAATGATTGCAGCAGCAAAAGGGCTCCAGAGAGATTTGGACAGGTGCATGAATCCTTATGGATATCTCCCAATTTTTCTGTTCTGATTTTTTTTTTCTGTTCTGATTTTTCTGTCCCATAAATATTTGGTTTTGCATGCATATTACTGTTATTGAGGAAGGGCAACAAGGACTAATAACTGAAAGGCTGCTGCAATCTATAGTTCTATTCACTATAATTCTATTTTGCAATAGCTCACTTTCAAGATCCTCAAAGATGGGCATCTTTGCTATCAGAAATAAATTTTTAACTAATTCAAATTAGCCCATTTGAACTGGTTAATAATTTATTTCTGTTAGCAAAGCTGCCTCTACAGAGACCCAAATCAGAGTTTGGGTCTGGGCTCTGCTGAGTAAACCTGGGCCTCTCTGCTAATAGCCACAGTGCAAATATGCATTTAGGGATCCAACTGAAGTTAATGAAATTGTGAACCAGAAAAAGTGAATAGAAAGAATTTTCTCTCTCTCTCTCTCTCTTTCATAACGAGAACTCAAGGCCACCTATTGAAACGGAGGGCCCAATCCAACTTTCCAGCACTGATGCAGCTGTGCCAACTGGGCCTGTGCTGCATCCTGCAGTGGGGCAGCAGTCATGGAGGTCTCTTCGAGGCAAGGAAATGTTTGTTCTCTTCTTCTTCTTCTTCTTCTTCTTCTTCTTCTTCTTCTTCTTATTATTATTATTATTATTATTATTATTATTATTAACAGTATTTATATACCGCTTTTCAACTAAAAGTTCACAAAGTGGTTTACAGAGAAAAATCAAATAACTAAATGGCTCCCTGTCCCAAAAGGGCTCACAATCTAAAAAGATGCAAATGAATGCCAGCAGAAAGCCACTAGAACAGACACTGCTGGGGTGAGGTGGGCCAGTTACTCTCCCCCTGCTAAAAAAAGGAGCACCCACTTGAAAAAGTGCCTCTTACCCAATTATCGGGGTTATCTCTTATCTTGGGGCTGCATTGTGGCTGCATCATGCTGGAAAATTGGGTAGGCTTGAACCCTGATTTGCAGTAGTTTCTGGACACAGGAAAAAAGTTCACACACATAATGAATTTGTGGAACATAGGAAGTGGTGATGTCCACTATGTAAGATGGCTTACTTGAGTATTGATTATCATTCAGTTAAAGTTGACCCCAAAGTGGCTTAACATTAAAAATCCACTAGAAGATACAATATATACAAATAGTTGTGTATCAATGGAGAGAGAAGAGATGTTTGTCTATCAATACCTTATTCCAGTTTCATCTTTTTTTTTTCTTTCTTGCATTTTGTTTTAAAAAATTAGACAAGTTCATGGGGAAGAGATCTCAACGTGGCAATGATAGTTACAGGGAACGTCCATGTTCAGAAGCAGCATATCGCTGAATATCAGTTGTTGTGGCAGGGCAGGGGTGGAGGACAATAGCACCGGAAAGCTTCTGCTTTGCATCTGTGCTTCCCAGATGCATCCAGTGGGGGCCCAATCCTATCCAACTTTCCAGCACTGGTGCAGCGGCAATGCAGCCCTGAGGTAAGAGCACAAATGTTCCCTTACCTTGAAGAGGCATCTGTGACAGCCTCCGCACTACAGGATGCAGCACATGCCCCTTTGGCACAGATACACCAGCACTAGAAAATTGGATAGGATTGGGCCCTGAGTTGACTACTGTGGGGAGCTGCAGAGGTGTAACAAGGGTGAAGCCTAAGGGGCACCTGTCCCAGGTGCTATGCTGAGGGGAGGAGTGTAATGCACAAGGGTAGTCACTTTAGGGTTCTCCCCAGAGGAGGAGGTGCTGGTGGCTTCCTGCCCCGTTCCTTCTCCTGTGGAGGCTCCCCTTTGGGAGTAATGATGTCACTGTGATGTCACTTTTGGGTTCTCCCCAGAGGAAGAAGTGCTGGTAGCTTCGCACCCCCCATTCCTTCTTCTGTGGAACCTCCACAGGAGAAGGAACGGGGGGGGGGGGCCATGAAGCTGTCAGCACCTCCTCCTCCTGGGAGAACCTGAAAGTGACATCACAATGACATCACAGTGATATCATGATGTCACTGTCCTGGAGGCCAGGACTTCTTGTTACACCTCTGGGAGCTGGAAGGACCTTTGAGCTGATAAGCTGCTCTCACTCCCCTGCTCCATCAGTACTTGCTGGGCACAGACTCAAGACAGGGGAGAACAGACACAGCCAAACTTCTGGCAATGGCTGGAAGCCTCCAGTATGGAGACATGATGCCACTCTAGCCCTTCAATCTCTATGGTTTGTGCCCGTCTGGGCGTAGACCGGAAGTGCAGTAGACCGGAAGTGCCTATCTGTGCGTGCGACTCTGGTAGAATAGGACGGTCTGGACCTAATTCTCTATGGACTTGTGTCAAGGAATAGCGGAGGCCGCTGCTGGCTGGTCTCGTCGACGGCCCCTCTCTGGAGGGAAAGCTTTAAACGACAGCAGCCGGGAGAGAATCCTCCCTCTCGCGACCCGTAGCTGAGCAATGGCGGCTCACGTCCACTTCCGCATAGACAGTGCACGTGCCCTGTTGCGTAGAGCGCACACTCCCCGCGGCCTGTCTAGCCGTTGCCTCGCTAGACTAATAGGAGCCGCCGCTCATTGGCTGCCCGTCGTCGAAAGGCTTCTCCACCCATAGGCCGGAGCGGGGAACCCTCGCCTCGCTATTGGCTAGCTGGGTGGGAAGGCGGAGCCGCTATCGGTGCTATATAAGCAGCCCGGCGGCTCCCGCTTCTTTCTTTCGGCTGCTGTCGACCACGTTGTCAGGAGGTAAGGCGGAGGGGCGTGTCGGGGCCTGCTCGGCCTGGGCCTTGGGGAGCCCGCCTTGAGGGGAAGGCAGCCTGGGGGCCGCTACGTAAAAACGACTGAGCACTGCTCTGAGGGGAGGTTGTCAGCGGGCGGCCATTGGGAGCCTGCAACTAGTGCGCATGCGCTGCAGAGTCTCAGTCTCGAACCCCTCGCTCTCCTTTCTGCGCACGCCAGTGGCGTAGAACGCGGGGACAGCGCGCGCTCCTCCTAGTCCCATGCAGGGTCCCCGGGCGCGTGGCTGGTTCCTGCGCATGCCGGTGCAGCTCCTTCGCCAGGGCGGGGTCGAGGGCGCGTCTTGCCGCCCTGGCAGTCCCTGTCCGAGTGGGGCCAGCCCGAAGGGCCTCCAGTCCAACCTCCTGCAGCCCCTTGTGGCCCTTGGGGAGACCTGCCTCCTGGGGCCCCCCTTGCAACTCGCCTTCTGAGTTGCTGTCCACCATCTGTCTGTCCAGCCCCCTGTAGAGGCATCCAGGCCAGACGCCACCCCATGTCCTCTGGCAAAGAGTTCCAGGCTCCCTGTCCAATCCCCTTATAAAGGCATCTGGGCTGGACCCCACCACCACGCCCTGGGGCAAGGAATTCCACAGGCTACTTGTCCAGTCCCCTTGTAAAGGCATCCATGTCAGACCCCAACACCACGTCCTGTGGCAAGGAGTTCCACAGACTATTTGGATAAAGAAATACCCAAATAGTATTTCTTTGGACAATCCTTTTGTTGTCTCCTGATGCTCAATTCAAGCAGATGGTGTTGTGTGAGAGGGGACAACATGGGTTGGCCTGATATAACTGCAAAAAAGAACAAGGCATCCCAAAATGTAGTCCATCCAAGAGAATGTAGAATATGACAAAATAAAAGCCAAACACACCCACATAGTGATCTCATGTGGCCAGTTTAATCACTGTGTTACTTATAAAATAAAAGCTAAAAACACTAGTATATTGATTTCACGTGGTTAATTTAAACACAGTAGTAGTGGCAATGTCGTAGCCAATGATCTTAATTCAAGGCCTGATTATTGCTAGTTGAATTTAAAACTATATTACATAGAATTTATTAATTCCCAGAAGGCTCTGCACTGCCTGCAGGGGCCACTCACAGGGAAAAGGAGGGCATTTAAATTCTCTTCCAGGAAATGAGGTTTAAAAGGAGGACATGTCCTGGAAAAAGAGGGTGTCTGGATAACCTGAAGGAACATCCCCCCACCCACCCCCTGCATAATTTGCATGTCTCAATCATGTCCCCTTTCAAACATCTTTTGTAGATTTTTTCTTTCTGCAATTACACATTTTCTTAGTTGTGGGATACTAACTTTGTCCTGCACTGAATTTAGTAAATCACATCTAGGTAGCTTTGTGCTCTCCACATGTTGCCAAATGATTACGTGTCCTAAAGTGATCCCCATATGCTGTGAATCATCCGTGTTTTCTGTGAACTGGTCCTGGAAAATTCTTGCTCAGCTTTTACTGTTGGGGGGCTGTTTTATTAAACTTAGTTGGTGGTGCTGTTCGTCACTTTCAGAGTTTAGCTTCCTCCCTCATGGCTTCTAGAAATTTAGATCTGTGGATTGAATCTAACCTGCAGTGTACACTTGTGTAACTGTCTTGTCCGAATTTGTCCTATCCTGCCGACTACGCCAATTTGTCCTGTCCAAATATCCCAACTCCCTTCTAATGCCTGCTTTCTGGCTAATTAACACCCTCCTTTTCCAAGAAACAGCTGTGGTGTGCAAAGGAATGAACACAGAACTCCTTATCTATAGCAGTTAACAAGAATTTATTGCTACAAACACTCCCTGCAAGTCCTCTTGTCCAGAGGCTTTCCCTCCCCAAAACTCCACTTAACTCAGTGGTTAAAGGTCCAAAGCCTCCAGTCCAAGTCCAATCCAATCTCCAAAGCGCAGTCCAATCTTCTGAAGCAGAGTCCCTCCTCACCAGCACTGTTCTCTCCAGCAGAGCATCTCCTCCGGCAGGGGCCTGGCAGTCCTCTCTTCGGTGTCCTCCAGCAGAGTCCTGGCAGTCCCCTTCTCCTGTAGGTCTGGGTCCGGCTTCCAGCCGGGTCAACATCCCACTCATAAGAACATAAGAACAGCCCCACTGGATCAGGCCATAGGCCCATCTAGTCCAGCTTCCTGTATCTCACAGCGGCCCACCAAATGCCCCAGGGAGCACACCAGATAACAAGAGACCTCATCCTGGTGCCCTCCCTTGCATCTGGCATTCTGACATAACCCATTTCTAAAATCAGGAGGTTGCGCATACACATCATGGCTTGTAACCCATAATGGATTTTTCCTCCAGAAACTTGTCCAATCCCCTTTTAAAGGCGTCTAGGCTAGACGCCAGCACCACATCCTGTGGCAAGGAGTTCCACAGACCAGCCACATGCTGAGTAAAGAAATATTTTCTTTTGTCTGTCCTAACCCGCCCAACACTCAATTTTAGTGGATGTCCCCTGGTTCTGGTATTATGTGAGAGTGTAAAGAGCATCTCCCTATCCACTCTGTCCATCCCCTGCATAATTTTGTATGTCTCAATCATGTCCCCCCTCAGGCGCCTCTTTTCTAGGCTGAAGAGGCCCAAACGCCGTAGCCTTTCCTCATAAGGAAGGTGCCCCAGCCCCGTAATCAACTTAGTCACTCTCTTTTGCACCTTTTCCATTTCCACTATGTCTTTTTTGAGATGCGGCGACCAGAACTGGACACAATACTCCAGGTGTGGCCTTACCATAGATTTGTACAACGGCATTATAATATTAGCCGTTTTGTTCTCAATACCCTTCCTAATGATCCCAAGCATAGAATTGGCCTTCTTCACTGCTGCCGCACATTGGGTCGACACTTTCATGGACCTGTCCACCACCACCCCAAGATCTCTCTCCTGATCTGTCACAGACAGCTCAGAACCCATCAGCCTATATCTAAAGTTTTGATTTTTTGCTCCAATGTGCATGACTTTACACTTACTGACATTGAAGCACATCTGCCATTTTGCTGCCCATTCTGCCAGTCTGGAGAGATCCTTCTGGAGCTCCTCACAATCACTTCTGGTCTTCACCACTCAGAAAAGTTTGGTGTCATCTGCAAACTTAGCCACTTCACTGCTCAACCCTGTCTCCAGGTCATTTATGAAGAGGTTGAAAAGCACCGGTCCCAGGACAGATCCTTGGGGCACACCGCTTTTCACCTCTCTCCATTGTGAAAATTGCCCATTGACACCCACTCTCTGCTTCCTGGCCTCCAACCAGTTCTCAATCCATGAGAGGACCTGTCCTCTAATTCCCTGACTGTGGAGTTTTTTCAGTAGCCTTTGGTGAGGAACCGTGTCGAACGCCTTCTGAAAGTCCAGATATATAATGTCCACTGGTTCTCCCGCATCCACATGCCTGTTGACCTTTTCAAAGAATTCTATAAGGTTCGTGAGGCAAGACTTACCCTTACAGAAGCCATGCTGACTCTCCCTTAGCAAGGCCTGTTCGTCTATGTGTTTTGAGATCCTATCTTTGATGAGGCATTCCACCATCTTACCCGGTATGGATGTTAGGCTGACCGGCCTATAGTTTCCCGGGTCCCCCCTCTTTCCCTTTTTAAAAATAGGCGTGACATTTGCTATCCTCCAATCTTCTGGCACCATGGCCGTTATGAGGGACAAGTTGCATACCTTAGTCAAGAGGTCTGCAACTTCATTCTTCAATTCCTTAATAACCCTTGGGTGTATGCCATCAGGGCCCGGTGAC
This sequence comes from Tiliqua scincoides, assembly GCF_035046505.1. NCBI lineage: Eukaryota > Metazoa > Chordata > Lepidosauria > Squamata > Scincidae > Tiliqua > Tiliqua scincoides. The sequence continues at coordinate 120,936,066 of NC_089825.1, forward strand.
TTATTGATCTTTAATTTATCAATGAGGTCTGAAACATCTTCTCTTTTAACCTCTATCTGACTTAACTCCTCGGTCAGGTGGGGCCGTTTGGGCAGTGGTATCTGCCCGAGGTCTTCTGCCATGAAGATAGATGCAAAGAACTCATTTAATTTCTCTGCCATCTCTAAGTCTCCTTTTATCTCCCCTTTCTCTCCCTCACCACTCCTGGCCCCTTTGGTTCTTCTGAAGCTGCCTTTTATCCTGCAGCCCCTTGTTAAGTCCAAATGCAGCTCAGCTGTGAGCTACTTCATTAAGTCCAAATTAGGCTCAGCTGAGCCATCTTAGTCCATGTCCATTCAAAGTCCCATCAAGGTCAAATGAAGCTCAGGTGTCCATCCAGGTCTCCATTGATTGATTACAGCTGTGGAGCCAGCCCTGCCCTTCCCAGAGCTGTCAACCAGCTGTCAATACCACATCATCCACCTGATGATCTTCTGATCTTCCATTACAAACTACACTTGCATTAATGCTGAGGCAGTGCTGTATTCTGGTGACATCCTGTCACATGGTGCTCTACAGTTGTAATCCATAACTTTGTAAGACAAGTTATATTTTTTTCCTAGTATATCTGACCAAAAGAACCATGGGTCACTTAACCTTTTAATGGTTATTGCCTGTGCTGTTGCTAAGCAGATAATTGAATACAGCAGGCAGAATGAGCCTTTCACAGTGTAGTACAGCCATTTTCATCCACTGTGCTGTGTCACACTGGTGTGCCATGGGTGGTCTGCAGGAGTACTGCAGGCGTTTAGGGGAGGATTATTTGTTAGTAGGTCCACTGGGGGATGAGAGCCCTTTCTATCATCAGTGTGGTGTGCCTTGTCAATTGTCAAAAAATTGATGGTGTGCCTTGACAGTTTTAGTGCCTTGTCAGTGTGTCATGAGATGAAAAAGGTTCAAAATCACTGTTGTAGTATTATTATTAACAGTATTTATATACTGCTTTTCAATGGAAAGTTCACAAAGCGGTTTACAACTAATGGCTCCTTGTCCCAAAAAGGCTCACAATCTAAAAAGATGCAAAAGAACACCAGTAGACAGGTGTAGTGGGATTCAAATATTCTCAGGTTATCCTTGAGAATGGATGTTATGATGCTATGAAACATTGCTATGAGAAAGTGAGAAGACCTTTTTCCTTCCCAAATAGATGGGATCTCTTCCTTTCATTTTTCTCTCCCCCCCCCCCCCAAATCATTTCAGCCAATAGACTGGCTATCGAATTGTTATTTTGAATATATGACCCTTAAAGCTATGCTGGTGAAATACTTGGCAATCTGCATCATGTAGCAGATTGCCTTTTTAATGAGTTATGATAATTTTATCTTTTCAATTTTGTTTAATGAGTTATGATAATTTTATCTTTGTTTCATTAAAATAGTCTTGTGGGGAGATGTTCTTGAGTGAAAATAAAAGCAATTTTTTATTTTACACTTTATTTGTTTGTAACATCTTAACGGGGACTATAGTGAGATGCCATGTAATTTTCAAAACACAGCAAATTGGAGTTGTCTCATGCAAGTTGTGTCACATGCAAGTTTGGACTACCCCAGCAGACTCAGTTTTTCAGTAATTGTGGGTTGCACAGATAAATCTTGGAGATGTATAGTGAAGGCTTGGAACAACAATGAGCATCTGGATAGTAACATGCATACAAAACTATTCTAGTGTGGACACCTAGGAATGTATTTTCTTCCAAACTGGATTGATGTTTGCTTGTAAAATTAGTATCCTTTAGCTTTGCTCTGAAGGTGAGTTTGTTAAGCCCCAAACTAGTTAATGTGCAAAAAATAAGGCATGATCGGCATTCTCATTGTGAATCAGTTAAATATTCAGTTAACTTGGGCTGTCATACTGAAAGTCTTTATCTTGGATGTAGGTAGTGAACCTCCATCAAATATGTCTTGGTCAACCTTAGAACAGGTGGAGTAAACGAAGAGAGAAATTGTTGGGATTTACAAGACTGGGAAGGGGAATAAATTAGGTTAGGTTCTGAGAAGAACTTGCCTTAGATTACCGAGAATATTATTATCAGAGACCAGTCTGATTTAGGTTATATGAATTAAGTATAGGGAAATGCATGTCAATAAAGGTAGGCAATGCTGAATTTGTTTAGGAGGCCAAGCTATAAATTGCTGTTGAGTTTTAGTCATAATATAGATGATTAACTGGCATATATACATATCAGTTTGCTTAGTATGTGAAGCAGTTTTATCTCTAGACTCTCAACTACCTTTCGTTTTTCCACAGGCCTGGGCTTGGTCCATTTAGGCCAGAATGCCCGTTGCTAGGAGTTGGGTATGTCGGAAGACATATGTCACCCCCAGGCGACCCTTTGAGAAGTCACGCCTTGACCAGGAGTTGAAGCTGATTGGTGAGTATTCTGGGCTGGGAGAGAGGTCCTTTTTTTCAGAGCTGCAGTCTAGAGGCAGCAGTATGTAAACTGTAGTCTCCCCTTCCCAGGTGAATACGGGTTGCGGAACAAGCGTGAAGTGTGGAGAGTGAAGTTCACTTTGGCAAAGATCCGCAAAGCTGCCAGAGAGCTGCTCACCCTGGATGAGAAGGATCAGAGGCGTCTCTTTGAAGGTAAGTGTAGGCCTGGGGGTTGTAATGGCCCTTGTGCCACTCAGTACACCTTGTCAGTGGCTTAAATATAATCACACAAAAGTGGTTATATTTTCTGAGGAAGCTTGGGAGGTTAAATTTGTCACAGCAGCTGCTTGTGCCTTACTATCGTTGCACCATTGAGAGTGTCTAACCCAGGGGTGCTCACACTTTTTTGGCTGGAGAGCTACTTTGAAACCCAGCAAGGCCCGGAGATCTACCAGAGTTTTTTTACAATGTAAAAGCCTGCTCAGCCGCACTCCCCGAAGCAGTGGCAGGACAGCGCCGTTCCACCCAAGCTGCCGAGGGGGCGGCAGAATGACCAAGCGGAGGGCCTAACTGCCCTTTCCCTGCCCCAGGGCGCTGTCCTGCCGCTGCTTCGGAGAGCGTGGCTGAGCGGGCTCGTCCCTCTGAGGGGGGCTGGGGGGAGAAGGAACCCCCGCGCCAGCGCTTCTCCCCCAAGCGGCTTGGTCGTTCCGCCGCCCCCTCGGCGGCTTGGGTGGAGCGGCGCTGTCCTGCCACTGCTTCGGGGAGTGCGGCTGAGCAGGCTCGTCCCTCTGAGGGGGGCTGGGGGGAGAAGCGCAGGCGTGGTGGCGGTTCCTTCTCCCCCTTCGCGAGGCTCGTTCCCGGGGCCGCTTCGAGGGCGATCGAGTGTCCCGGATGCGATGGCGGGCCAATCGGGAAGCTCCGGGTCTCTTTCCCGCCCCTTTCAACATGGCGGACGGGAGGCTCGGCACGCGATCGACCGGTCGATCGTGGTCGTTTTGAGCACGCCTAATCTAACCTATGATATCTTGGTGTGGTATGTAAATTGCTCTGCAGGGACAAAAAACTATTAGACCACGCACCACACGATTCCCGAATAGTTTTTATCCCACAGCCATAATTATGTTGAACAAGGCGATATAGTTGTCACCATGCTCCTGGGCATTATGGTCTGTTATACTGTTTAATATTATGATGCATGTTGTATAGAATGTGTGGGTGAGTGTGTAGTGTGCTTGTTGGAATTGTAGTATATATTTATGCTTGTATCTCAAAGGTGCATAAATTTCGTTGTGCTGTAGCACAGTGACAATAAAGTTACCACTACTACTTAAACTTCAAAGTTCTGAAACTCAAGCTCACTTTATTAATCCTGTCACTTTTTCAGGTTTGTCTTTATCTGAGAACTGCATTTTAAATGTTTAAATTTACCCATCCATAGTCTGTCTTGGAAGAATCTTTGTACATAACTGTTCCAATATTGCAGATCTAAGGTGTGGCAGACTTGTCAAAAGGTTACTGTAGCATCTATGGCAGAGTTGAGATTCGAACTTGAGGGGTTTCAGCCTCTGTTCCCAATATACAAGGTGACGACGACTTTGTAGCATGTCTACATGGAGCAGACCTGCGTTAAAGTTTGTAGCAGTGTCTGTACAGTAAGGGGGCCAAAAGGGCTCTAGGCCCTTTAGTATGGTGAAGGTGAAGATTGGGGGAGGGAGTGGATGTGGTACCAGTTGAGGGAATCAATGTGACTTGCAGATTTCATGAAGGACTGCCCTGTTTTTGACCCAGTATATGAAGCAATGAATATTGGTACCACCAGTTGTGTGCCATTGCCTCAAAATGTGTTCAATCTACAATCAGGCTTCCTGTGGAATGTTAATTGCATGGCTGTTTACTTTGGTTACTTTCTTAACTTTTTTTAAAGCATGGTTTTGCAAATTTGTGGGCCTTTACCGAGCTTACAGGTGTCTCCTTTTCCCAGGCAATGCCTTATTGCGCCGTCTGGTCAGAATCGGGGTGTTGGATGAGGGCAAGATGAAACTGGATTACATCCTGGGTCTGAAAATTGAGGATTTCTTGGAACGGCGCCTCCAAACCCAGGTCTTCAAGCTGGGCCTGGCCAAGTCCATCCACCATGCCCGGGTGCTCATCCGCCAAAGACACATCCGGTAGGCCACTTTGGATTGGAGTTCAGAGGCGTGTGGTGGGGAAAGGGCTAAACCGATGAATATTGGGGTGCCTTTGTTAGTGTCGAATGCAAGGTCTGGGTTTTTTGGTGTGAGTTACAACAACAGGATCTGCCCTTAAAGTTCTTTCTTTGATATCTTTTATATGTGGCCTGTACAGGATTATGTGTTGCACTGTCTCAGCCGTGTGCCTCTTAAGCCCACCAGCCCCTTTCATGGATTGGAACGCTGGATAGCCTAATAGCCCTGCAACCCACCTATTGAGGCTACATAGCAAAAAAAAAAAAAAAGATTTCAGCAAGGCTCACTGCGGCTCAGCCGTACACCTTGCGAAGGTCTTGGCGCATGCTGGCAGTGGAGGTAACAGTGAGTGGTCTCCTCTTTAACACCAATGTGATCCTTCTTGTTGGCAAATGGCCAGCTGCCTGGATGTGGAGGAAGAGCCAGGTTTTCTCTCAAGTTCAGTCTTTTAGACTGCAGTCCTGTACACACTTATGGGAGTAAGCTCCATTGACTTTGGTGGGACTTGCTTCTGAGTAGATGTGCTTAAGATTGTACTTAGTAAAAATGTAATTCTAGTTGTAAGGCAATTACTGTTTCATGCTACCCAGCCTTTGATCACAAGAATGTAGAAGAGATGTGATTCCCCCCCCCCCCCCAAATATTGCTGCTGTGCATTTTTACTCTTTGCTGGAAGGACTTGGAAAGATATTAAGAGGGATGATGGTCCTAACATTAGCATGTTATTAAAGTTGAATAATGAGACCACCATATCCTGTTCATAAGCGGCCAACTAGGTGCTTACAAGTAGGGGGATGAGAGCAATAATCCTCTCCTGCTAGCAGTCTTAGCAACTGGTGTTCAGGGGCAGGCTGCCTGGCAATCTAGAGGGCTTTGTATAGCTGTCATGCCTAAAGCTATTTTCATACATTTACTGAACATGCTATTACAGCTGTTGTACAGCTTTTGTTCATACATGTGCTTAATTCCCTTTTAAGCCATTTAAGTCTGCTTATCATGTAGAGATGTTAACTAGGTTATTCACCTTAATCCCAATCACTTTCTGGGTTTGTGGAAACAGCAGGACTAGTGATGAATTGCTGGAACCTGATTGTGCTGGCAGGGCATGGGATCTTCAGTGGTATGGAAAGGGCATGTACAGGAGGGGGTGGGCGTTTTAGTTACGATTCTATAACCCTCTCCTTTCTCCCCCATTCAGTGTAAGGAAGCAAGTAGTGAATATACCTTCTTTCATTGTTCGTCTGGACTCCCAGAAGCACATTGACTTCTCCCTCCGCTCCCCATATGGTGGTGGCCGTCCAGGTCGTGTCAAGAGAAAGAATGCCAAGAAGGGTCAAGGTGGTGCTGGCGGTGGGGATGATGAGGAGGAAGATTAAACTGTGGGGCACCTCAGCACAAGCTGATGGGGGAATCGTGCCTGCCTTGCTGTATTGTTGATCCAATAAAAATTTGTGAACAAGGAATTATTGGCTCTTATGCTGCCAGGGATCCTTTGGAAAATGCTCAGTAATGTGCAGAGCTTCTTTTTCTTGCTGTGATGCTGCAAAAATTTGTTTGAGAGTTGTGATCTAGAGATGGGAGGTGTGTCCTTGGGCATGGGCTTTCCATGGAGAACTCACTCGATTAGGGGTGTCCAAACCCTGACCCAGGGGCCATTTCTGGCCTTTGGGGACTCCCAGTCCGGCCTGCAGGGAGCCCTCGGTCTCCAATAAGCCTCTGGTCCTCAGGAGATTTGCTGGAGCCTTTGCTGGCCCAACATAACTCAGTGCAAGGGCTGACTGTTTGACCTCTCATGCGAGACTCCCTCTGCTGCTTGCTCTTTCACATACGTGAAGCGGCAGCCAAGGAAATGCTGGCTTTGCTTTGCACAAGGTCTTTTGTAGGCCTTAAGCTATCACAAGACCTTCATTCATTCATATAAGTTCCATCTCTAGTGTAAATTTATGTACGTTTATTCAGATTTTAAATTATTTCTTTTCCTGGTCCCCAACACAGCATCAGAGAGATGATATGGCTCTTCTGGCAAAAAGTTTGGACACCCCTGCAGTAGGGCACTGGTTCTCAAACTTGGAGTTTGAGCCCCAGGGTAAGTCATTGCAGGGGTGGGGAGAAGAGATCCTTAGGATCGTGCTGCTGCTGGGAAGAGGGGCCTCTTTTAACATGTCTTACCTGTTGCTGGGGTCCAGGGGGTGTGGGGAGCCCTACGGAGCCTACCGCAGGGCTCAGTGTGGCTTGTAGAAAGTAAAAAAAGAGAGTGCTGTCCCCTTGAGTTGAGATCATGAGACTGGAGGTGAGTAGCAATTGCTTTTTTTACTTTCTAAAAAAAGAAACTCCCTAGATTCCAGCTCTTCCCCATAGCAGCAGGATCATGTTGCTGTCCCATCCCCCGTCCCTTAAAGCAGTGGTTCTCAAACTTTTTCGGCTCACACCTCCCCTGATCCTTGTAGCCATTGGCCACAGCTCCCCATTACAACACCTTACCTCAGTTACCCCCAAAATGGGGATGAAGGTGTTATACACTAGAAACCAAAAAACAGCTGCCAGCACTCTTGAGGCTGCAATGCTAACCCCACTTTCCTGGGAGTAAGTCCCATTGAACACAATAGAACTTACTTCTGAGTAGACCTAGCTAGGATTGTGCCTTTTCTTTTACAATAGCAGCCAACAGAGTACCCCCCCCCCCCCCCAAAAAAAAAGAGGCAGAAGGAAAAGGTTGGCTGAAAAGAAATGGGGATTTTATTTTTAATCAGTTTTTGGACACAAAGCCATCAAGAGTGGCTTTTTTCTCTTTTTTTGGAGGGAGAGGAAAAAAGGTGAAGATCCTGGGTTAAGCTGACCCCATGCCTATGTAGGTCTACTCAGAAGTAAGCCCAATTTGAGTCAATGGGGCTTACTCCCAGGAAAGTGGAAAGGATTGCAGCCACATACAGCAAGATTACAACTCACCCCAAAGCAGATGGGGGCTGCTCACACACATACACCCAGCATGCAGATGCCACCCCTGTTCCCCAGGCAAGATGGAGGGATGCAGGCTGGGGCATTTGGACACCCCCCACCAAGAGCAGGCTGGCTCCCTCCTTCACTGAGCTGAAGCCTCTTCTCTCCTCCAGCCTTGACCAATCCCAGGATGCCTAGGGTGAGGGGCACACAAGGAAATGTAGTCCTTGGGGTGAGGTTGCACATGGACATGAGATATGGCACCTTTGCCTGCCCAGCCAGAATTCTCTCCCACCCCAGATCATGTTTCACACACCCTCCCAGCCTCACACTGCCCCACCCACCACAGCTGCAGAAAAGCAGCAGGCAGCACTGCAGCAGAGCAGCCCAGCCTCTTCCCCGAGATGCCTGGTGACACCTCACCAGGGAGGCGGGACGCACAGATTGAATACCTGAGCCTTATAGGAAAGGGTAGTGGTTCTTCAGCTGCAACCCACCAGTCTGAAAACCACTGCACTAAGACCAAGAATTAAGAATGGGTAGGGGAAAGAACAGTCATGAGTTGGCTAAAGTTGAAGCTGTTGATGGCATGCATACTGGTATGCTTCTGTTTTCATTTGGTTGCATAAGGCATGTGTGCTTGCACACATTTTGTGAAGGGGTTTCCTGTTCTGTGAGCCTGCCAGTATGAAGTGAGGCCTAACGTTCCCAGTTCTTTCTGATTAGAAAGGGTTAACCTCAGTTCTGGTGGCTGGGCCAAGAAATACAATAAAAGATCTTTCTCTGTTTTTCATCTCCTCCCCCTTGCCACTGCTTCTCAAATCAAAACCAAAATAGAGAGGAGAGGCCATTTCCAATGGTATCTTGAACCGTTCAATCCCTGGACCCATAATAACCACAATTCCCCCTTTTTGTTTCATAATCCCAAGTGAAATATTACTGGAATTTGCCTACTAAGATTGCATCCAGCCTCTTTCAAGGAGATAAAGCTGCTGCTGGAAATAGCATAGGGTCGATAGTATGATTAAATACACTAGCAGAGGGGCTCCAGTCCAGATGTGGGAATCCACAGATGAGGCAAGAAAGAGTTGGGAGGTAACCAGCAGCAGAACCAAGCTTTCTGAGTACCATCTGGACTCGCATGGCAAATGTGCATTTCTGTCTAAGAAGCATGATGCATCTTGTGCTGTAAGTGTTGGGAACTGAAGGGAAATGGGTCTTCTGTTTTATCAGGGCAACTTGAAGCTCTGGGTCACCTGGCCTTGGAGAGGAATTGGCAGGAGCTTGAGCAAGTGGTTTCCAGTAAGGGATCTGACTTGCCACGGGGAAAAAAAAAATCTTGGTACCTTTGGCCAAGAAACTAAGCAGTGTCACTGACTGCAACTGAGCAAGCTTTAAAGTGCTTCATAAGGCAGAACAGCATGGTCTTGGAAGCTGAGGTGAGGCGTTACTTCATCAGACAACATAGTACATTTAAAAAGAGTATAAAAAGTCAAATTCAGCATTGCCGCACATCTGATATGATATGGTTTATAGGAAGGCTTGGCACAGTACTTGAGTGGGGGGTGCTGTTTCTGAAGCACTTTGGATAAGATGGTGAAATTGAGACAAGTCAAAGGTATAAGGAAGAAAGCATACAGATGCCCTACAAGGACGCACAAAAATGGGGGGGGGGGTGTCTTTCCTATTTATACTGTCTGTGGTCCTCTTTCAGACCTACTGCACTGTCTCCTATTCCAGGCTCTTCTTCTTGTTTATAGGAAATGTGCACAACTTGAGCTGCTGGACACAAAAAGTAGCTGAGTTTGTGGTTTCATTTGCCTTAAAGATGTATTTTTCCATAACGGCTTTCCTGAGTCAGCATTCTTGAGGCCTGTCAAGTTACAGTAATGACCCAACTGGGGGCCAGTGACTGGAAGGGGAGAGGAAAACAGGATCCTGAAGTGGTCAAACATGAGATGTGTGGGAGAAGGCGGAGGGCAGCTGTGTCTACAGGACTCTTGGAGCCCAGTGCTGAAAAGGAAATGCCTTTGGATGGGAGCTTAGGGGAGAGGGATGCTATTTGATATGAAGGGACTGCAAGGAAGTGTGTCCTGTCACCCCTCTACCCCACAACATATTAAAAGGGGTTGGTGGCAAACCTAACTGGCAAAGTTTATTAATTACATTTTAATCCCATCTTTCCTCCAAGGAGATCAGGGTGACAGCCTCACCCCTAAGGGAGGACAGATGGATACTGACTGACCTACTTGCCAAGCTTTGTGATGGGTTGGAAGCTGGATTCCTTGCTCAGTTGGTGTTCTAACACTTGTACAGGAGAGGTACCAAGGTTCAAGCTAATTTTAGAAAGTATTGCTGTGATTAGCAAGGCTGCCACACTTAATGCTAGGTGCTGATTGAGGCATACACTTACGTTCTTGCATCTAAACAATCCTGATTTTGAAGGTGATGAAAGCATGATCTAGCGTGGCTGATCTATGACACATGTAAGGCATGCCAATAGATACTTTACGTTGGAGTACTGTGATTGGTTGATGGGGAAAATGAATTTTATAACACCCTTTAGCAGTGGTCTTCAACCTTTTTAATGCCATGAACCCAATAAAGTATGACACTTGGGACCCACTGTTGATCCTGTCCCTTCCTAATCCCCTATCTGCCCATCCCCATTCTGCCCTCCTAGCACCGTTCACTGTAACCAAATATTCTTATTAGAGCAGAAAAGGTTACTGGGAAGCCAGGCACTAGTGAAAGGTATTTTAGCACAATTGCTAAGAGCCTGAGCAGGACTGGGGCACATGAGATGCTCTAGTCCAGTGGTCTTCAGCCTCTTTTCCCATAAGTTGCAGTAACCTCACCACTGAGGCTGTGTGACCCTAAGGTTGAAGAACACTGCCTTTAAGAATACAGCTGTACTTAGTTGAGGGCTTTTCGGTTATATAGGACACCCAATCCAGCTCAAGGAAGAGTGCTTTCTTGCTCTTACCGCTAGGATCTGAGAGAGCTCAAATCAAAGGACAACTTCACTGGTGTGTAAAGAGATGACTGGTAATATAGGCCAGTTGGTTTATTCCATGAAATAATGATGGAAAGATGCCTCCAGCAGATCGCTGATGGGTGTGCAGCCAGTTCTGTTCATGTACTGTACAAGGAATGTTTTGGAGAGAAACTCCCTGTGCTCAGTGGGGACAGGAAACCGTTCCCCCTCTTAGCTACACAGTGAGTTCAACAGTCCCTGAGGTACTGGCAGCCCTTCCAGCTGTGCCCTGGTGTCCCCTCTGCCCCGCACACTGGCTCGCACAGCCCGCCGGCACAGCTCTTGTAAAGTGGGCACCTTGCAGCAGAGTGGCTGTGTGAGAGCCAAGGGTACTGGAGGCTGCCCCTCCCTTTCCAGATAACAAGGGCCCCCTTCCACAGCCCCCAGGCAGAGGTAATGCTCAACCAGCTGGATCACACAGCGGAAGGCTGGGGGGTGACCGGCCCCCGGCAGGGCCTCCAGGTGGAAGGTTGAGCCTTGCTGCTGAATGCGCAGGTTGGTGATACCCGTGGCGGTGCGGACGCTTAGGGTAAAGAGGTGGTGGTGGTCAGAGGAGTCTCGTACGAGGAAGACACCGGGGGACTGCGAGGTCAAGAGGCGCTTGGCTGCCGTCCCCGACAGGCTGCCCCAGTAGAATCCACTGGCCTCCAGGCGTTCCAGGGCGCTTTCCACCCGCTCAAACTCCCCACAGAAACTCTTGAAGTGGTAGGAGGGTGGGGCGGTGCTGCTCATGGCTGCCACGGCAGCTGAGGCAGGTGCTGGCGGGCAGCACCAGCAGAGCGGGACCATTGCGCCTCCAGGTGGCCAAGTGGGATCTTGGATTGGTTACCGGAGCGGCATCTAAGAAGAAAGGCAGCAACACTTCAGATGTGCACATTACACCCCTATGCAAACATAGACAGAGATGCTGTCCATAGGCAGTTTCCCATTGCTCTCTTTGTGACAGAAAAATCACAAAATCCAGGGACATCTATACTGCAGTATTGACATTGAGGCCGTGCAGTCACCTTAACGCGTAAAGTGCTTTCTCTTGTTTCCTCCCATGTTTGTAAAACCTGAGCAGTGCTTTCTGCTGTCTAACAGCTGAGGTTTAGAAAAGCATAATGTCACTTCCAAGTGTCTAAGTTTGTTTTTAAATCCAAGCCACTTGGGTTCTGCAAGCCTTACCTGAGTCCCTCATGCCCTTGGCTTGTTGGAGTGAAGCACTTTTGCAGAGCAGCTCCCACGCCTTGCAATAGGCTTGAGACGCATGGTGCAACGTTTTGGTTTAATTGAGCAAGCTCAGCTCTTGCACAGTTATTCCAGTAAGGTTATTTGGGGAACAGCTGCAGGAGCTGAAGCTGACTAGAATGACAAGCAAAGGAGGAGGATGCAGGTTCAAAGGAGCCTGATAAGCCCTGAGCACTCTCTGGTTCTTTCTTAAGGCCTGTGTCATCATCCCACCTCTTAAGGTGTTGGCACTACCCGTGCATTTTGAGTCTTATCTGCAGCCACAAAGGCCTAGACCAGTGGTTTTCAAACTGGGGCGTCGTGACGCCCTAGCCTGTGGGTCCTGGCCTCTGCCCCATTAAGGGGCGGGGGCAGCCAGGAGACGGGGAAGGCAGCGGCACAATCCGCAGGATCGTGCCCCTCAGGGGGGCTGCAGGGGCTTAGGTGCACTTGCCCAAGCCTCCTGCAGCCTCCCGGGGGTGCGGGGAGCCCTGCGCAACCTTCAGCAGGGCTCCCCAGATCAGGAAAAGTGAAAGTGAAGCAATTGCGCCCCGCTCTGCAAAACCGGAAGTGGAGCACGATTCCTTGATTTCCCTTCTGACAGGGCTGCAGGGACTGGGGTGCTTTTGTGGAGGCAGAGCAGATCGCTCCACTCTCCCTTTCCCTGACCTGGGGCACCCTGCAGGCGCTCGTGCAGGGCTCCCCGCACACAGGGACAGCTGCTGCAGGGACTGGAGGGTGCACCCCAGTCCCTGCAGCCCCCTGAGTGACACGATCCTGGGGATCGTGTCACTGCCTTCCCCCCCCCCGCTGCCTCCCCCCGCCCCCGCAAAGACTTACTGTGGGTTTCAAACTCCTGGAGAGTTTGAAAACCGCAGGCCTAGACACTGCATTAAAGATGCTAACATTATCAGGGTTCAGATTTCTAGCAGTACAAAGGAGAGCCAGAATGGTTTGTAGTGGCTGTGGTGTGAGACTTGGAAGATCCAGGTTCAAATCCCTGCTCAGTCATGAAGCTTCCTGGGTGACCTTGGCTAAATCACTAACCTACTTCACGGGATTGTTGTAAGGGCAAAAGGAGGGGAGGAACTGTGTATACCACCCTGAGCTCCTAGGAGGAAGGGTGGGATAAAAATGTGAAAAATAAGGATGTCTCTGCTACTCTGTTAATGAGAGTTAAGAGGAATGCCTCTGTACTTCTGGTCCAGACAGATGTACCCAAAACAGGGAATCAGTGAGGAAGAGTGCTTGCCCTACCAGCTGCTCCAAACCCACAGCAACCCTTGAGAATTCTTGCTGCAGACTTGCAAGCTCTTTCCTTCACTTTAAAAGGAGAATTCCATATTAACCCCAGCCTGCCTTGTAGGAAACCAGTCACCGGACTTTGTACCAGGCGATGCTTACTGGGAAATAATACTGCTGTCCTATAGCAGCCCTCCCTGTGCTGCCATGCTGGTTGCTTCTACCTCATTAATCCATGTCTGGTGCAGATGTGCACGTACTACTGTTTCACAGCTCTAAATGCACCTTGGTGTATTTGCAGTACTGCCTATTTTCACACCAAGCACACTGCTGAAGTTTCTGCTCCTGTTGCTGTTCTCTTGTATTCACTGAATAGCCAGGCCCATGGCTGGCTTCAGAGGCTTTGTCCATACATGCAGGAGCGGTAGAATGGAACAAACTACTTCATACCACAGATAGGTGATGCTGGTTTTTATGCTTCCTTATGTTTCCCCCCCCCCATCTCCCTCCACTCAAAAGCTACTGTAGTAGGGAGAAGGATTCTCTCCCAGCCTTTTGCTTGCCATCCTGACCTGGTTTCTATTTACAAAGAGTTTTCCAGGAGAGACAATTGATTTTTTTAAAGAGTGAGCATCCACTTGCAGGCACCTTCTACCACCTCAACACTAGCAGCTCGTTCTCCTTGCAGACCAGGCCTAGCAGTGGGAAAGAGGTGTAGTGATGCAGTGATGATGAGCGGGTAAAGGCTAGCCTACATCATGGCTAATGTTGTCGGAAGCAGTGGCATAGCTAGTGGGGGTGGTGCAGTAAGTACTGCAGCAAGCTCTTCAGTGCACCATGTGAGCAGCCCCTCCCACTCACTGTAGTAGTCATCACTGCCCAGAATGGCTCTGAAGGCAAGTGGAAGGAGTCACTTATGGCGTGCTCCCACCCCCAAAGCCATGCCACTGGTTGGAGATAAGATTTCTTCCTGGGTTTAGCACGTGAAAACCCCATTAGACTCTTTCCTAGGAGCCAAAAGGCAGGGTCCTATACAGAGGTCCATCAATAAGTAAGAGAAACTTAGTTGGGCCCCCTGCCCGTTAACTGGGTCTTCAGAGAGATCCTTTTGTACAAGTGGGATCTTGGTATCTGCTGGGGTTTGGTTCTGGGACTCCCTACAGATACCCAAAACTCTGTTAAAAAAAAATAAAAAAGCAGTTAAAACAAGAGTCAGTCAGGCAGTCAATGAGAGTTGCTATTTTGCAGCTTGCTCTGAGAAAAGTGGCCCCCTCCCTTCACCCAGGTTCATGGCTGGTGATTAATCACTTCTGCATTCCATTGTTCAGCAACTCAGGGTGAGGGGTCACTTTTCTAGGAGTGAACTGCAAAATAGCGGTTCTAATAGTCTGACTTCCTAGAAAAGCGGATTTTAGAACCAAGATTGTAAAAGGAATTTTTCCCCCTTCTCCAGGGACCAGCAGGGACCTTCTTATCTGCTGTGGCCATCAGTGTTGAGTCTAATCCGTGGATAAAAAATCAGTGTATAAAAAGGCTGAACCTGTATATCAAGGTATATGAACCTGTGCTTTTATGTATATGTACACGTTCATATGTATCTGAACCTGTGCTTTTAGCTCAAAGCATCTTTTAACTATTTGGTCATTTTTCCATGCTGAGCCACAAGGAGGCATTGAATATTAGGAAACTGACCACAAGAAAGACACCCTTTCCTAAAATTTAAGAATGTTTGAAACATATTTTATTCTCCCAGCATTTGTTGTCTAAAACAGGATTTTGTAAAGCACTTCAGCGACATGCATTGGATTGGCCTCAAAGGGCAAGTGTCAGACAGCCCTGGATAGGGTCAGATGGGTCCCTCTTCAATAATTTATAAGTTTCTCCTCCTCCCCTTCTTTTGAGCTTTGAGGCAGTGCTGAGCACTTTTCATGATAGTGTGCATGAAATTTTGTCTGGCCCTAGTTGGGAGTTTACTTTTGATACCTGCAAACCTATGAGGGTCAAATTAGAGGTGAAGAGGAAGAATCAATGTCTAGGAGCAGCTACAACACCACCACCATCACTCCCACTTTGGATCAGTGCAGTAGTATGGGGGAGGGATGGCTTGACTCTCTCCCTCCCCCACCATTTTCCTGAGTTCAATTGCCCCCCCCTGCCCTATTAATGTTGGAAGAGGCAAAAATCCAGGTCCTTTCTCTACCCTCCCCCATGGATTAATTTTGGGGAGAGATTTGGATCTGAGCTGAAGTGCGGGAGAAAGAGTTAATTCCCTCCTTCCCCTCACTGTGGTCCTAATTCAAATTAGTCCCACCCCTTCCATGGTTACTTCTAGCCAAAGAAAAAGACAGTTGGAGAGCCAATCACAAATTTGCCCTATCACATTTACTTTAGCCTTGCACACACTTTCAGACCAGAGAATCCCGGGTTGAAATCCCTGCTTGGCCATGAAGCTTATTGGGTAGCCTTGGGCCAGTCAGTGATGCTCAGCCTACCCTGTAGTGATGCTAAAAAGATGGTGCCATGTACACTGTGTTGAGTTCATTGTAGGAAGGCGAGCTTAAGCAAAGAAATAATGAAAACTATGATATGGGGGGGGAAGGGAACAAAGACATACTGCCCTCCCCTTGTAACTTATATTCGTCTCCAGGGAGATGAACCTTAAAGAACACTAGTGCACATTTTTTAGAAGGCATCCTATGCACCTCACCTGAAATCAAAACAAGTGTACCAAGAACAAGTGCAAAGAAACAGGGAACATTGGTGCCTCTAAAGTTGCACCCTGTACATTATCTGCCCGGGGGGGGGGCGCTGCTGTAGTAAGTGGTGGAGTATCCTGGAGGGACAAATGACCTCATCACCTCTGGACCACTTCATGCATCCCAAATTATGCTCTGAGCAAAGTCCAGAGGAATTTGCCACCTGCATGCATTCTTGGAGCCTTCTCAGGAGATTCGTAAACAGGTATGGACAGAGCACAGGAAGCCAGCTTCTACTGAGTCCCACTAGGCCAGTACCATCACTACTGATGGGCAGCAGCTCTCTAGGGTTTCAGAGCTTTTCCCATCCCTGCCTACCTGGAGATGTTACCAGGGGTGGAACCTGGTACCTTCTGTGTGCACAGAAGGTGTGGCCTGACGCATTCAGAGATTTTAACAATCTGCTTCAAGTTGTAACCATTCACCACACATCTCTTAAAGCAGTGGTTCTCAAACTCTCTGGGAGAGTTTGAAAGTCCTTGCAGGGGCAGGAGGAGGAGGCAGCGGGGACTGGGGGGAAGGCAGCGGCGCGATCGCGCCACTCAGGGGACTGCAGGGGCTTGGGTGCACTTACCCAAGCCCCTGCAGCCTCCCAGGGGTGCGGGGAGCCCAGCGCGACTTCTGGCAGGGCTCCCCACAGCAGGGAAAGTGGATGCGGAGCAATTGCGTCCCACCCCCGCTAAAGCAGAAGTGGAGCGCAATTGCTCCACATCCACTTTCACTGCTGCAGGTCGTGCCGGGCTCCCCACACCCCCCGGAGGCTGCAGGGGCTTGGGTACATGTACCTAAGCCCCTGCAGCCCCCCCAGCGGTGCAATCCTGGGGATCGCACCGCTGCTGCCTCCCTGCCTCCAGGCTGCCCCCGCCCCTTAAGGGGGCAGGGGCCAGGGCCCGCAGGCTGGGGCATCATGACACCCCAGTTTGAAAAGCCCTGTCTTAAAGGTTCTTAAAGAGAGGCAACAGGCAGACTCTCATCATTCAGGTAATTCAGCAGCATCTCTCCAACCAGGAGGGGAGGATCTAATAGCAGCTGATGATGAGGCAGAATGACCTACCTTCCAGTAGAGGCTTATTGGAGGGAGCAAGGCCAGAGTAGAAACTCATGCAGAGATGAAAGAGACAACCTCCTGGTGGGAGGGCTATTTGGACTCATGGGGACTTTCAATTTGCATTCCTGCAATAATATTATTTTGCATGTAATCCTCCATGCAATACCAAGCCTTTTTGGTTGGGAACACTCTAACCTAAGAAGACTTTTTTCTCTTCCACAGCTAATACCACCTAGGGGTGACAGGCAATTCAAATCAGAGAAATGGTGTGGGAGGGTCAAGCCCCCCCCCACCCAGTGCTATAGCCCTGATCTAAGATTATTCTCCCCCCTCTTCTCCCATGCTCCCTTACTCGGCATGTATATATTAACCCTACAGCTGGAATCCACACCATTTTCCCTTAGCCGGCAAATATTCAACAGGTACATTGAGAGAGAAAACAAATTTGCTGTATTTGCTTGTATAGACAGAGGTTTATAGATCAATGCATGCAAATGTATTATATATATAAAACATCATAACCTTTTTTTTCTGTTTAGGCAAACTTTGGTTTTTGCAAGTGCGGGGGGGGGGGGGGAAGAAGGAAGTTTGTTTAAAAAGACCAGCCCAGTTTAAGCCCATCTGTTGCAATGGCAGACAATTACGTATGAACTTTCCCATTTCAACAACTGGAATTCAAAGATGCTGGTCTGT
Source organism: Tiliqua scincoides (assembly GCF_035046505.1). NCBI lineage: Eukaryota > Metazoa > Chordata > Lepidosauria > Squamata > Scincidae > Tiliqua > Tiliqua scincoides. The sequence continues at coordinate 120,953,604 of NC_089825.1, forward strand.
GGCCCTCCTTTTGCTGCTGTTCTTATATCCGGTGATTGTTGCTCTAATTGTTTTTTGGGTGCGTGCATTTTTTTTAGAAAGGCAATCTTGAAGAAGGAGAGGCAGGGCACCTGCCTCACGGAAAGACCCAGGTCCAATCCCCAAGCAGAGCTGGGAAAGGCCCCCATCCAAACCCCAGAGCGCCACTGCTGGCCAGCCAGCCCAGATATCAACCTAGTCCTAGATGGTCTAAAAGTACTGACGCAGGTTCACATAAGGAGGAATAGCAGAACTGTGCCAAAATGCAAAACAACGGCTCTGCACCCCCCTGCCCCCATGGGAATATATGGGGAAAACAACTCAAGGCTCAGCAGGAAGGGCTTACCCTGGTTGCAGCTTGGAGCCTGTAAGGAATTTCCTCTTGGGTCAGATGAATTAAAAATCCTGCTGATGATGGGCTTTTTTCCCAGAACTCCCAAATGTGGATGCTATCAGATTTAAGGGAGGGGGGGGGGCTGGAGGAGGTGTAAAAGGCTTGCGAGTGGCAAGGTGGTTCTTCACACTGTTGTTAGAAATTATAAACTGTGTTTAGGTATGTCAGCAGCAAAGTGTGAATGTTTTTAAAATAGTTTCAATCTGACTTCTCACGTTTTGCCAGATTTTGAATTTGAAAGATCTCATTTGTGTAAGACTCAAGATTTTACTTATATTCCATCTCTTATTTATATTTACAGGTACTTATATGTTCTTAACTTACATTGTATTTATCTTAAAATATTCCAATTTTTCTCCTGCCTTCTATAATGAGTGTGATAAATGATCATAATAATTTAGAACTTTTTTTTAGATGTTAGATTGATTTTAGATTGTGAGCCCTTTAGGGATAGAGAACCATTTATTGATTTATTTTATGGTGTCATCCACTTTGTGAACTACTCCTATTGAAAAGCAGTATATAAATATTCTTAATAATATTCATGACAATATATTGGTATTAATAATTATTTCTAGCCAGTCTAGGGCAAGTAATGTCCTCAGCTTTTCACATTGTTATTATTACTAAGATTTATTTGATTGAATGACAGCCCTGTTAATAATAATAATAATAATAAATAATGTTTTATTAGTGTTTTATTATATATTAATAAATAGGGGTTTTATTCAATTAAATAAATCTTAATCAGTGGATTATATTTCAATATTTTGAGCACAGATAAAACAATAGGTATAAAGGAAGAGACATATTTTTGAGTCAATTCAAAATTTTTAAACCATTTAATCAGTTAAGGCTGCAATCCTAACCACACTTTCCTGAGAGTAAGCCCCATTAAACAAATTAGGACTTACTTCTGAGTAGACCTGGTTAGGATTGTGCCCTAAATGTTGCAACTTTAAAGATGGTGGTAATAATAATAATGTGAAAGGCTGAGAGGATATAATTTGACCCATCCAGTGATTTCCAAACTGTGAGTTAGGACCCACTGCTGGCTTTTGACTTGATTTTTAGTGGGTCACCAGTGGGTGATGGAAAGATCAGATAACTAAATTGCCTAATGGCCTGCGGCTATTGAAAATCAGATACTGTAGCTGCTAATTACCCTACAAAGAGCTCAGCTCCTGCAGTTTGCAAGATAGCTTAATGGCCCTGCAAGGAGCTGAGCAAAGCAACCATTTGCAACTCTGTGTAAATAGAGAGAGTTAAAGTTTGAGAGTCTTTTTTTCCTGGTTATTATTACTTAAAAATAAATAAATAAAATATTATTTCTTTCTAGATCTCCTTTTTTTAAAGGCTGGTAAACCTGGGTGGTTCCCGACAGAGTGTCATTTTAAAAAGTGGGTCCCGGTGCTGAAAAGTTTGGGAACCCGCTGCCCTAGAAAACTTTAAATTCTGGTAAGCAGTGGGAACTCTGGGTCATCAGAGGTGAACCCCAAGCTCCTAGGCACCAGGGTCAGTTCTCCAGTGCTAGGAGCCTGGCAGCACAAGCCTATGTGTGGCTACTCGGAAGTAAGCCCTGCTGTGTTCAATGAGTCTTACTCCCAGGAAAGAGCGTTTAGGATTGCAGCCGGAGTTATCTCAGCGCTGCCTCAATTGACTATAATGGGGCTTACTCTTGAGTAGACATGCCTAGGCTTGGGCTGTGAAAAGATCTCCCCTGCACTCCGGAGTCCGACGTGTAACACGCGTGTAACCCCCCCCCCCCCAAGCACGCTTACCTTCAGTGGCGGTGCAGGCAGCGATGTCTCCAGGAGTAGCAGAGCGCAGGCTTAAAGAGTGAGCTTCGCTCCACCGGCTCTGCAGCCCAGAGAGATCCCAGTGCGGGGATCGCGTCTCTTTCTCATAGTTCAACAGCCTCGGATGGGGAAGGGAGAGGCAGAGACCCGCACACGCCCCGGGGCCGGAGGGACGCCTGCTTCCAGCAGCGCTTGCGAGCCAGTGCAGCCCCCCACTCGCTTGGGACTTGGGGACAGGAATGGGCGGAAGCTGGCTGGGAGGGGATGGGGCAAGCCAGGCCGATCCGCTCCCTCGCAGGGTCCCCCTTGAGCTTCCCGGCAGCACGTGTGAATGCGCTTTTCCCGTGTGCAGAAGTCCCCAGCGGGAAAGGAACTCTCCAGGGGGCTGGGATGCAAGTTTTCAGGGGACCGCTGGCTGCGCGGGGAGGCAGCTGATGCTGGAGGGGAGTTCACCAGAGCTGGGTGGCATGATCAGCCAGCCTCCTTTCTGACCCCAAAGCCTCTGGGCGCTGATTTCCCCGGGGGTGGGGGGGTGGCTGGGGGGGGCGACTGACACGCTGGGAGAGGCAGGGCTTCTCCCTGTGCCTGTGTGTGGCTGGGCTGGGGCGGAGCGTGGCGGAGTATTTATTTTTATGAATGGGCCCCACTTTCATTGGCCGCCGGGGGGTGGCTGGCAGGCTGCTGATTGGCAAGAAGTGGCCGTGCAAACCCCCAGCAGGCGCCCTCCCCCGCGCCCTCCCCCTTCGCTTTTTTTGCTGGGTGATTCCTGGAAGTGTGGAGGGGACTGTTGGTAAGAAGGAGGGGAAAGCGCGCCCGTCCCCGCCTATCCCTGCCGCAGAAGAGGGAAGCGAGGTTGGGTAAGGTGATCCAGGGCTTGCTTGCAGGGAGATCCCTCCAAGCCTTAACCCTCTCGGTGCCAGGGAGGGGGGGGAGCCTTTTGCCAGCTGACCACTGGGTGATGAGCTCCCCCCACCCCACCCCCTGCTCACCCTTGGGTGACACAAGGCGAGGAGGATGAGTGTGATCAAGCGGTTTTTATCAGTGCGAAATGATTTGTTTGTGGAGCACGGCATGGCATGAATGCTTTATGTCGCACACAAAACATTCATGCCCTGCTCCACAAACAAATCATGGGCTTGTGCAGCGTCTGTGTCCTGTGTGGGCCCCAGTCTGCAGATATGTGTATGCTTGGGTAGGGCTGTAACATGGGCATTGTGGTGTGGGGCAGAGGCTAGAGCAGGGGTCGGCAACCTACGGCCCAAATGCCGGATCCGGCCCGCGTGGAACTCAGTTACCCTCCAGCCCAGTTTGCCGCGTGCCAGTCCAAGAATGGCAGAGCCGCCTGCCCAGGCTTGCACGGTCCCCGTGCCTCCCAAGCAGAAGTCCGCACAGTTCTCGGAGCTCAGTAACCACAAAGTTTGACAATGACATGATGACATCATTGCTGGACCCTCATAGCCTGAAAAGGCCCTCATAGCCTGAAAAGGTTGCCAACCCCTGGGCTAGAGTGCACTTCACCTGGGTTCAGAACTCAGAAACTACTTGGATGGAGATGGTTGTATCTATACAGTACACGGTACAGGGAGTGGGTGGGTGCCTGAAATGTACCTCGGAGTGTAGTGTGGTGGCCAGGGGATTGGACCTGCTCCAAGCTCAGTTCTTGAACTGACCTGGTTTTGCCTTCTCAATTCAGCCACAAAACGTACTGCGGCAGAGCCCAAAACTATAATAAATGAAATGACTGGCAGTTTCCTGGCTCTTTAATGGTGCCCCAAAGCCTGCCACGTGAGATGGGTCATCTTGTGCCACTTAATGTATAGCTAGGAGCTCCGTAGGCCATTAGTGTAGTAGACAGTACTGAGATCTCTGGGAGGGCACCTGAGGGAGTGTGGCAAATGCTGCCCACCTCTTACTTGGTGATGTGCCCGCCTCTGCTCCTCCCACCCCCCTGGATTTTAACAAGAAGAGAAGGATAGAAAAGAAAAGGAAGTGGAGGAGAGGAGAGTGTGGACTAGAGCAAAACATTCTAGCCCACCGCCCTTCTCTTCTCCAGGCGTCCTCTGCCACTTCATCCCTCTCTTTCTTTTTCACGCCAGGGATGGAACAAGGACCCAACAGCATAGCTAGAGGGGGCAAAACAGTACGTTCTGCAGTTGCCACAATGCACCATTTAAGCGGCCCCCTCCTGTTTGCCTTTGGAACCATTGGGGCAGCAATGGTAATAATGCGCAGACCCCTGCCGAACCAAAAGGTGTCTTGCATGTTGCCATTGCTGCCTGGTATGGCTCCTAAAGCTAGTTGGAAGGGCTGTGTAGGGGCCACTTACTCTGCAAGTTCCAGTGCCTGCACAACATACCGTTTTGCCCCCCTCAAGCTACACTACTTGGAGGAGCAGTGGGGGTGAGTACATAGATTAAAGGGGCGCCGTCCACCAATCTGCTGGTTGTGATGGTCACCCTAGTTGGCCTCATGAATAGACCAGCCCTGTCTATGGACTCTGTGTGGAATTATAGACTTTGGCCAGGGACATTGGTTTGAAATCTCTGAAACTCTCATCTGCACAGGGCAGGCCTCAGGCCTCTATCTTTGACACTAAATTGCTTTGCAATAAGTTGTGATGCTAAAAAGAGAGAGCTCTGTGTATGTTGTGATATAAATATTCAGATATTTGATACTGATACTCTGTGTGTGCCTCATGTGGTATGAACAGCATATGTCTGAATGGTTTGTACATATAATGGGAGATTATATGCATTTTTAAAAAGTCATTGGGTACATTTTTGTCCCACCCCTCCTCCTGATTTGGGGTCCACCATGCAGTGAAAAACAATAATGTAAAAATCCACACAGTAAAACCAATGCCAGATATACACATCTGGGATATGTGCACATATGCAAATTGATGTCTGCAAATAATATATAGATATATAAAAGTACATGCTTGCATACAGGTTTGTGACTATACATGGAACATGTGGATGTGTCTTGGTGTATGTGAATTATTTACATCAGTTGATGCAGCTCTGTCTTTTTGATTGATGACGCACACACCACAAAATATTTTATTATTTATTAATTACATTTTTATACCGCCCTTCCTCCAAAGAGCTCAGGGCGGTGTACAAGACTGCTCCCCTCCTTTTGTCCTCACAACAACCCTGTGAGGTAGGTGAGGCTGAGAGAAAGTGACTGGCCCAAGGTCACCCAGGAAGCTTTGTGGCTGAGGGGGGATTTGAACCTGGATCTTCCAGGCCCGAGTCCGCCTCCCAAACCACTACACCACCCTGGCTCTCAGGGTGTACTGTACACGTGTCTTTTTGAGCAGTTACTGTGCTTTATGTATGTGGTTTGTGTGCAAGACCCAGCATAGGGTATATGTGTATGTGCACATGCATGCAGTTGCTCGTATGTATGCCACTTGCTCCTGGTGTGGAAGGGATTGTCACTCCCGGATTGGCCTTTTCAGCCACACTAGACGCTGTGCCAGAACCACCTTTCAGAGCGCGATACCATAGTCTTTCGAGACTGAAGGTTGCCAATACATACAATGTATATGTCTGAAGTATGAGAAGAATGCACATATATTATTCTGCACGTGGCTGCTGTGTCTGTGCACTGTATGAGTGGGTGCATGGTGCAAGTGCACTGTGAACATGGCTTTACATGTCTTCAGGTGAGTGCTTACAGTATACTTGGAGTTTGTGTGCGCGCCTTCTAATGTGTGCATGGAAGAGCATATGTGTGAGCATCTAAAGCTGAATAGTGTGCAAAGCCATGCGTGTCTATGAGAGGCGAGCATCAATGATCTTGTTAAAAGCACTTTTATGGTGAAAATGAACCAGCCTGAAATGTGAGGTGAATGGTGAGGCATCAGTGCTAACTGCACATGGGTATAGGGCATGCTGTTTGTACATGTAAACATCTGTGGTGATCTCTACATTCGGTGTGCGCACAATTGCATATGTGCCACAGGAAACAATGCAGCCAGTGCATTCCATATGAAAAGAGAGGAGGGTGGGAAATGGGTCTTTCTCCTTCTCTCTATTTCACAGCTATTCAATCCTCCCCCTCCCTGCACCCACTAAGGCATGGTACCTAAAAGTGCCACTGATCCACCGCATGCATCTTCCCTCTCCCTAGAAGCCTTAGCTTCCAGACACAGCCTCGCCCTCCACCCTTCTAGACCCCCCACTCTCTGGCCAGAGAACCCAGGCATCCTGGCACTGTCCTCTCTTCTCTTCCTGGCCTGGGTGGTGTTTATGAGCTAATCATGCGCAGTCAGGGCTGTTAGCTCTTCCTGGCAGGTCTGAAGTTGCCGGTAAAGGCACCGGTTTCCTAGCAGTGATTAGGGGGAAAGCGAGCGCGTGATGGAATGCTAAACAGCAATAACCGCACACATACACAGGCAGGCAGGCAGGCAGCAAGCCTTGGGCTCTGGGGAGATGTGGCAGATTGCAGGGAGGAGGGGTGGAACACGGGAGAGGAGCAGTGAGAATGGCCACAGAGCCCCCCCACCCCCCTCTTCCTTTAGAGCTTTGTAGGAGCCAGGACCTTTCTCTCAGAATCTCTTTCCCTGCTGAGGACAATCTCTGGGATATAGTAAGTCATGACAGAAGAGGTGGCCTCTGAGCATGAGCAGAATGCCTTGCTGCCAAGTCACACAATCTTACTGCATCCAGGAGAAAGTAAGTATTTCTGGGGCAGTGAATGTCGTTGTGGGACTAATCTTAGTTGGGGTTTTGGTTCAGAGCCTATGAAGTCAGACCTCCCCTCTCCCCCACACTCAAAGCTGTTTCCATGTTTTGGGAATATGCGAAGCCATATAAATGGATTCTGTGCAGAGTGCTTTGCTCTTAACAGCAGAGAACAGTTACCCGTTGTCGTACGCCTGGGATTACAGAGCACAGTTCCCTGATCAGTGCATATAAACTGGGTCTCAATAATCTTCTCTTTAGGTTTTTAGCAACCATATGTATTTATTCCATTTTTATCCCACTGTTCCTCCAGATTGCTCAGGGAGACCCCAGTTCGCCTCGCAGCCATGAAGCTCACTGGGTGACTCTGGGCCAGCCACACTTTCTCTGCCAAATGCACCTCACAGGGTTGTTGTGAGGATAAAAGATGGGGGCAGCCTCACATATGCCACCTTGAGTTCCTCAGAGGTACAAGGGAATAAAAACCTCACAAATATATTCCATTCTGCAGAGTGTCACGGTTCAAACATGCTTGCCCTGGTGCCAAGGTGAGAGAAACTTGGTCTTGCCATACTCATCCCCTGAATAGCTGTGTGAGATCTCCTTGTTCCCTCTCCTGTCCCATCTATTTCCCTTAAGGAGCGTCTCAGTCTAAAGTGCAGTAGGAAAGAGGCTTTCCTGAAACACTTTGAAAGCAGTGGCATGGTAGGAAGATCACATGGCCATGCAGACAGGTGGTTCTGTGGGTTCACTGTCTTCTTCATTCGGGGTCGGCAAGAGTAATAGGGCTAACCAGCCTGCTTGCTGGGTTTGGCATGCATCAGCCCATTGGGCATCCATGCCCACCTGTCCAGGTCAGAGGACAGGTAGCAATGTCCAGGTAGCCATAAACTATCCAATCAGATGGCCCTGTGACATCATCGATCTGAGGTTTCTTAAGGTCAGGCCCAAAGATTCTTGGGTATGTGTTCCAGTTCGGCTTCCTCAGAGGTTGTGCCTGTGTGTGGTCAAGCCCTCACCCACCTCCCTTGGTTCTGGGAGGTGTGATGGACCCTTCAAGCTGACCCCGAAATACCAGATTTAAAGCATTATTTTGATTTTCAAGTTTGCCACCTTATATTTTTACTGATATCAACACCTGGGCCCTGCCACCTCCCTAAGCCTATTTGCTTTATTCATTCCTCCTTGCATTACCCAACCCAACTTGTACTTTTAATAAACTTTTATTTTAACTCTTTACCTGTCTGTGGCTAATTGAACTTAATCAAGGCCTTGCCCCTAACCACCTGTACACTGGGCTATATCCTACAGCATAGATTTGTTGGAAAATAGCCACATAACAGGAGGGGAGGCTTCTTCTCTGTCTTTGCCTAGTTGTGTCCTCATGGCAGCAACAGAATTTGTTTTTGGCCTTGGCATAGGGAAGACCCCGGGAAAGGAGGGAGACACCACCTCCCTGCCCCAGTGTGGGTGGTGCTAGTGGTAGCAAACAGTTACAAGCACTTTTCCAGGTGCAATATCCATCTCAGGGTTTGAGAACAGACCTGCAGCAACCTGATCTCCATCTGTGTGTGCAGGGATGAGACTCCCAGGCAAGTTGACTATGCTGCCCTCTGCTGGAGCATTTTGAAAGTGCAAATGAGATGGTGCAAAGAGGGCACAAAGGAGAGAGGGACTGATCCAATGTTTGAGGTCTCCAGAGCTCTTCAGGCTGGAATGGATGTGAAGTAAAATGGGGGTCTGTCAAAAGGTGGTCATGATGGAAAAGTCTCAAGGCATGCAGTTTCAACTGTCTTAAGATGGAGTTTCAGCAGTGCATACATGCTAGGGATTCCAGCACGTTCCAGGACTGTGTTGTTTGGGACTTTGTCCTGCCAGGTGATGCCAGGTGATGCCAGAGACGCCTGCGTTGGCTCGGTCATGTTGTGAGAATGGATGATGGCTGGATCCCAAAGGATCTCCTCTATGGAGAACTCGTGCAAGGAAAGCGCCCTACAGGTAGACCACAGCTGCGATACAAGGACATCTGCAAGAGGGATCTGAAGGCCTTAGGGATGGACCTCAACAGGTGGGAAACCCTGGCCTCTGAGCGGCCCGCTTGGAGGCAGGCTGTGCAGCATGGCCTTTCCCAGTTTGATGAGACACTTGGCCAACAGTCTGAGGCAAAGAGGCAAAGAAGGAAGGCCCATAGCCAGGGAGACAGACCAGGGACAGACTGCACTTGCTCCCGGTGTGGAAGGGATTGTCACTCCCGAATCGGCCTTTTCAGCCACACTAGACACTGTTCTAGAACCACCATTCAGAGCGCGATACCATAGTCTTTCGAGACTGAAGGTTGCCAACAAGATGGAGTGTGGGAGATTTTATGCAGATTAAATTAAATTCACCTCTGTGCAAGACAGATTTCAGTTTCCACCAAGGGCCTCTGCAACAGAAACAAACGTGGTTTTTCTCTTGATTTTCTCGTGGTTTCCCTCTCCCCCTTTTTAAAGATAGAATGATGCTTTAACATTTGTATAGTGCCTTCTAAGTGTGTAAAGCGCATCACCTGTATGATCTTGTTGCAATCCTTACAACAACCCTGTAAGGTCAGCATTATTACCCCCACATATACCCCCAACTGGGGAGCTGAAGCTGAGAGGGAGTTGAACCCACCTAGTGAGTTAATGGCAAAGGGAAGATCTGAACCCGAGAAGTCGTGATCTGTGATTCAATCTTGTAGTAACTTCACAAAAACCTGGCACTTACTTGGATCTGTCTCTGGCATTAATCGGAACACAAGTCCCTAGTAAGGCAGGAGCAGAAGGAGGAACAGTTGGAAGTTAACCAGGTTGGATACTGGCCCATTAGAAGGTCCATGTGGCCTGTTTAATCCCTGAACCCTCCATACTGGTGGCGGTGTCCAATATGGGAGAAAAGAGTGATAACGAAATAATAACACATAACACTTTCTGCACTTCTCATTTTTGGTTAAAAAAATGCAAAAAAAAGTTTTATTTGGTTTTTATTTATTATTTAATGGGGGGTGCAAGGATGACGACTGTAGTTGCATCTGCCGACACTATACCACCTACCTAGTACACTTTTAAACAGATTATAATTTATAATTATGAGGTAAATTTTGAATAAAAACACATAATGCTGCTTTCTGCTCTTCTAACTTTTGGAAAACACTGAAATCCACGACAAAATAAAACCGTTTTCTCTCACCTCTACTAATATGAAATCAGGGGGCAGGTGGGGGGGTACCATGAGGGGCCCCGTGCAAGATTCGGCCCCAGCAACCTGCCACTGTAAAGCAAGGGGACTTGTCTGATGTAGCTGGTCACTGGCAGCCCTCCATACATTCTAGTTATAGCAGGGACACAATCTACCAGGAAGGGCTCTCACAGAAGCTTCTCTGACAAGCTTAGGAAATGTACATCGACCATCTTCTTGTGGATTTCCCGTCTGTTTCAACAAGGCTTGCCCAGGCCATCTTCCTGGCGAAAGGTGCCCCTTGGGTCAGATTTGGCTGTATCCCTCTCTGCCATCCTTAATGGCACCTAAAATCTAATGGCCAGTGTGTGCTTGCAGGCGGCATATCAGTAAAAGCCATTTTGCCTCCAGAAGGCTTCCCAGTATAAATGCTGAGTTGAATTGGCAGCAGGAATTGGCAGGTACGATCAGAGGACCAAAGACAAAGATAGCTCACGAAAGGGCTGAAGGTCTTTCTTGTTCCACTGGTTGTTCAGCTCACCTTCTTAGGTGAGTTCCATGCAGCTCTTACAGTGGCGGAAAGTCTTCTTTGCCAAAAAAATGTGTAGATATATCTCTTCCCCCCCCCCCCAATGTCTCTCCCCAAAAATATGAACTGGAATTAATACAGACTGTGCAACATCTGACCCACCAAGTGGAATGCCACCCTCCAGCCAGGTTTGGCTGCCTGTGGGGAGTTTAGTCATCCTCCTGGTTTTGCTGCCAGCCAGGAACTTGTAAGACAGCTGTTCTGGCCAGTAATGAAGCTACAGGAGGGGTGTCGGTAAGTATTTCAGGTGCCGAAATGCGCAATGTAACTGGCCCCTCGCCATTGGCCCCTGCCACGAGGGGCAAGTGGGAAGGTCTAATTACATGATGCGTTGCAGCACTTACAATACTTATTGCACCGCCCGCCCCTCTAGTTATGCTGCTGGTTCTGGTAGGCCCCTGGCAGGCCACACTGTGTAGCTGGAGACCTGAATTCTGCTTGGGTGCTGGCACAAGTTTCTGCAGGCCAGACTGCATCCATTTTTAGTTTGTAGTTTCACATTTTCTGGTTTTTTGGGAAGGAGGATTTGTCATTTGAATCGCAAAATTTTGGCGTCCATTGCTTTCTCTAACCAAACATGGGGCGTGTGTTCCTTTTAAACAGGTACAGAAATGCCCATGCATGTGTTTCAACTCAGCTGAACTGGCAGTCTGGTCAATCTGCAGAGTCTTACCTTTCCAAACAGCAGCAGCAGTTTGTTCTTGCCTTCACTTCTACCATGACGTACTTTGATGCTACCTGGAACTGCCAACCAAGGTAAGCCACAAGTGTATGAAGCTGCCTTTTACTGAGTCCAGGCCATTCCTGCCCCAGTGTCATGGATATGTACAGTTCAGGCCTAGTAGCATTGCAAGGCCTGAACCAAGCTAAAACAGTAACACAGAAGTGGCTTGCAATCCTAACTGCTAAGAATTTACAGCTCAATGGAAGGTGATTATGTAGCAACTAGGCAGCCAGAAAGACGCCCATCAAGGATGGAATGCAGCTGCAGATCTCCAGGGGGGAGGGAAGAGCTGAGAGGGCGAGCTTCCAGCCCCACTTCCAGAGGACAGGGTCTTTGTTCCTTGTCTCTTGGTGAGAGAGGTGGTGGGTGTACATCCTGCCTGCCAGGACCATGTGGCCTTAGGTAACTGGCCTGAGGATCTACAAAAGAAGCTGACCCAGGTGAGGGTTAGAGAATAATAGAGTTAGCCAGTTAGCTTTGTTGTTTTATGCTGATATGTTTCCTAGAAGTTTTTATGCCTCTAGCATTTGCTGCCTTTTGTAACCTTTTGTAACCCTATGTATTTAATAAAGTAGAAAATCTTTTTACCATGTTGGTTCATTGTCTGTTGGGGACAAAGGTTCAGAATCCTGCCTAGCCGTTCAGCAAGCTACCAAACATCCTCATTGTGGACTAGAAACTTTAGGACTGAGACTCTAAGTAAAGAAAGTGCTCAGTGCCTACAAGGGATATAGTTAAGCCTAGAGGGTCTCGGTGTCCCTGGGCTAAGGCACTGGCTCTTACAGGGTGGTGGCAGTACTACCAAATGGGGATCTTTGAGGGCTCTAGGGTTCAGAACCAACAACTCTGAGCACCCAAAACCCTGGGAGTGAGCCCCAAGTCTACGACACCCAGCACGGTATTCCCCTTCACCAGCACAGTTGGCTGGTGGGGGCTTTCAAGTGGCGGGAGGGCCTCTCCCATCACCTGCTACCTTTTAACTGGTTAAGCCAAGGACTGAACTGGAGACCTTCAGCACATGCTTGAACATTGAGCTATCTATGGCCTCTGCAGGCACTTTCCTCCATTTTCATCCTCTGCCCTCCACCCCAGCCCCACAGAGTCTGCCGACCTTCCTAGACGAGCAAATCTTTGTCACCCCTCCCTTAGTACTTGTAACAGTGTCGTAGCTAAGGGATCTGGGGACAAAAAAATTTTAGCATCTCCCAGGGCCAGCTGCCCAGAACACCTCCCCCAGGGGCATCACCTCCATCTGGGAGGTGGTCCGAGGTGCAGGGAGGCCTCCTCGGGCTTCAGAAGGCCTGCCAGAGACTTTAGAAAGGCGCTTCTGATTTTTGCTAACACTGAAAGTGCCTTTTGAAGGTCTCCAGCAGGGCCTACAAGGCTTGGCGAGGCCTCCCTGGGCCTCAGAAGGCTTCCAAAAGGTATCCCCTAACACCCCTCAAGGCCTGGTAGCAGGGAATATTGATCCCTTCAGTCCCCCTTAGCTATGCCACTGTTTAGCAATGGTGCTGGCTCTGGCCAGCTTCATCCCCTTTCTCTCTCCTTCACACACACCAAGGCCTAAGCCATGCCTCCAGATCTGCCTGATCAAAACAGGGGCAGGCTTGTAACGCCCCAGTTCTCATCCCAGGAATCACTGCCTGAGCTTCCCCCTCCACACTTCTGGCTGCACACTGCTGACATCTATCTCTCCTCTGCCTGCTATATTCATTACCCTGCATGGCTTGGCTTCCACTGATTTAAAAGTCAAGAGGGTATTTGTGTCTTTGGTTACAGATATAATAAAACACATAATTTTCCTACAATATATAATTGCCAATAATTTATTGGGATATGTATAAAACATCCCCTCCCTGGAGAGGGTCTTTCCTCCTTTCAAGGGTTTCCTCTCTTTCTTAATTGGCCTGGCAATCGCCACCATTTAGGGCTTTGCTATGCGTGCATTGCATATTTTTGAGTCCCTTTTCATAACACACACACACACGCAACCCTAAAATTATAATCTCTTTGTCTCTCTTGTCCTTATTCCATGCCAATCCCATGAAGTATGCCATAGGCCACTGCTACTCAGTGTGGTCCGCGGACCCATTGCCAGTCCGTGAGCTATCTGCTGCCGGTCTGTGGTGTGCCTCCTGGGGTATCCACTTCTCAGTGTCTCCCAAGGCTTGCTGCGGGACTTAGATGTACACCAAGACTCGTGAGAGGCTCTGAGATGGCAAAAAAGGAAGAGCGAAGCAGGAAAGACAAGGTAAGCCAGTTGTGTGCCAGCCTGTATGCTGGACTGAGGCACAGCAGGAACAAAAATTGCCAGTCCACCATAGTGGACTCTTTGAGAAGCACTACCATAGGCCACTGCACCTCAGTCCCTGCACCCATAGGCAAATCCCCCTGTGTATCCATGTTACATAAGATCATAAGAACAGCCCCACTGGATCAGGCCATAGGCTCTGTTCCACGTCTTTCAGAGCATGCCTGGTCATAAGACAAGTGATGTGTTTCCAGCAGAGGTCTCATGGGTTCTGAACAGTCACAGGGCTGCTAAAATGGCACTTTTTGATCACAAGTAGATTCCAGTGACCAGGGCTGGTGAGTGATGAGACTTTCTTCTCGTGCAATCCAGCCCATTTGATCTCTGTTGCACATATGCAAAGTTGGACAGAATTAACTTGACTGTTGGAAGGAGGAGAGATGTGTCAGCAACATGTGGAAAGGGTGCCAAATTGGGAAGTGTCCAAACACATGAGATCTTGGAGAGTTAGAACTGGGTTCATAGAAAAAGCAAGGAATTAAGGAGGCTGAAGTGATGCTCATACACTTCTCAGGTATCTGCTTGGGACTCATCAAATGTATCAGGATAGGGACATGCCAGGCTGGATTCCAAATTGTGTGGAAAAAAATAACCCTTTTCATTAAAGAACCTTAAACTGAAGATAAAACATGGTCTATGACTGTACAACCCCCTTCCCCAGTTCCCCAAATGGTAACAGGTTCTAGAGGCAATGCAACTTGGATTTGATTTCATCTGGATGAGGAAGCACGGCAGGGAGGCAGGCTTGGTGATATCTGATTGTTTGCAAGCATACAAGCTCCAGCATAAGTAGAGGCAAATGGCAGACACTTGTATAAAGCAGCAGATCTGCTGCCCTGCATTAGAGTCCTGAGATAGGCATCCTGCACACCTAGGCTGGCTTCAGCCAAGTCACAGTTCTGTCTGGGGCAGAACCTGTGAGCTGCCATTTGTTCTCTCTTAAAGGCACACACTGCTGTGGTCTTCCCTTGGCTCAGCCACTTTCAACTCTTTTTTTAATTTCAAGGCGCACTGACTAGGTGCTAAAATTGTCAAGACACACAATCAGTTTTTTGGCAATTGACAAGGCACACAGTGCTGCTGGGGGGGGGTCTCACATCCATGGCCTACTAGTAAATGACCCTCCCCCAAACTCCCATGGCACACCTGCAGATCATCTGCAGCACACCAATATGCCACTGCACACCGGTTAAAAATCGTTGCCTTAGCTGGTGTGTATGTCACTTTCCCCAAGATCTGATGAGTAAGTACACCATGCAAACACATTGAGGGTTTTCCAACAATCTGCCAACCATCAACAGCAATCTGCTTTACCAACAGATGATCAGATGGAAGACAGAGCAATATAAAGAGGAGCCACTTTCCGTTTATTTACATTGAAGGTGTGCATTCTAACAAGAGGGACTCTGTTAGAATGTTAAATGTTAAATCATGTTTTAATCTGTTTTTAACCGTTGTAAGCCGCCCTGGGTCCCTTTGGGGAGAAGGGCGGGGTATAAACAAAGTTGTTGTTGTTGTTGTTGTTGTTGTTGTTGTTGTTGTTGTTATTATTATTCTGGGTCAGCCATCCTTCTTGCCCCTTTTATGTGCTTCAAAGGAGCTGATCACCTTTAACTTTCTAAAATAAAGAACCACATATAAACTGTGTTTAGCCATCGAGGGTAAACTGTGTGGGAGAACTGGAGGCCAGAAGTGAGACCAAACCAGGAAGATCCATTCTGGAATGTTGTTGGTTCTTGAAAGAGAGAACCTCTATGATTGTAAAAATCCCCTTGAGGGATTTAGAAACGCCTACCTATGTAAACCGCCTTGAATAAAGTCAGAGGAGTAATCTGATGACCAGAAAGGCGGTATATAAATACCTGGTTGTTATTATTATTATTATTACCCTTCACCAATTTTTTTTTAAAAAGAAACATTTAAAAACCAGTTGCCAAAATTTCTCCAGGTATTTTGTACATGTGTGTGATGTCATGAGTACTAGCCAGTCAGCACCCTCTCTCACAGACTTCTGCTACCCATGTCCAACAAACAAAATAAAAATCAGTTTGCCCTGGTGAGGAAAGAAGTGTATTTCTACTGAGCCTGGAGAGGGCACTTCC
Organism: Tiliqua scincoides; assembly: GCF_035046505.1. NCBI lineage: Eukaryota > Metazoa > Chordata > Lepidosauria > Squamata > Scincidae > Tiliqua > Tiliqua scincoides. The sequence continues at coordinate 120,969,433 of NC_089825.1, forward strand.
AAGCCACCTTTGCGGTGTTAGAAATGTGATGTCTGTTTTCACTCTGTTTTCAACAGATCAGCAGATATCTCACTTAAGCACATTAGTACTCAAAGTATTTCTGGAAGAGATTTCCCCAAGATGTCACTGCACCAACAAAGGGAAGCTATCCTGATCCTGCCACCCACAAAGGCATATGGAGTTGCACAGGCTGAAGCCACAGGGCACTTGGCTTGTGGGGATTGGATTTTTTCCATGAGTACAGCTGGTCCTCAGAATGACCATAGTGCAGTTGTGTGCCTTAAAAACTGGTGGCAAATTCATGGGCTGTTTTTCTTCCAAGCGCAATTGGGGCATATGGCCACCAGATGGCAAAGAAGGTCTGTTAGCAAGGCATGCATGCAAACACAGAACACTCAACCACCCACAATTATATGCACTTCCACTCAAGGCTCATTTATCTACAACTGTCACACACACACACACACAAACACCAAGTTTTGCCTTCGTAAGTGTTAGTATGTTTTTAAGCACACAAAAGCATGCATGGAAAAGATGAGGATGGGAAAATCTATCCTTTTACCCCTCTTTTTCACTGACGTGCTTACACATCTTTGAGAGTCATTTTTCAGTGGATCCAGTGGCCTCAACCTCAGTGGCTCTTGGAGACTGTATCATGTGCCAGCTGATGCAAGATGCTTAAGGTATAGATCTGCCTGTTGGAACATCAACAGGTAGAGGCTTCATACAGTGGCATAGCAAGGTCATTTGACACCTGGGGCCCATAAATTTTTGACCCCCCATATGACCAATCAATCAATCACTCAATATTTTTCACATTTTTTATACCATTCTTCCTCTAAAGGTAGCAATTATCAACCATTGTGCCATGGCACATTGGTGTGCCATGGATGGTGCGTAGTGCGCCACAGGAGTTTGTGAAGGGTCACTTATTAATAGAGCCATTGGGGATGTCAGCCTTCTGCTAGCAGCATGGTGTGCCTTGTCAATTGTCAAAAAAATGGATGGTGTGCCTTTACAATTTTTGTGCCTTGTCAGTGTGCCATGAGACAAAAAAGGTTGCAAATTGCTGCACTAAGGAGCTCAGGGTGGTGTGCATGGTTCCTTCCTTTCTTTTGTCCTCACAACAACCCTGTGAGGTAGGTGAGACAGAGAGATAATAATAGTTATGAAATGAAATTAATAATGCCCAGAAAATAAATGCGGTTAATATTTCCCCACAAGTAATGAATGAATGTCAATGCCCTCCCCTTCTATTGCTCCCCTGCACATAGTACTCAGTGATATACTTTCCTGCATCTGAAGGTTCAATGTAGCCATCATGGTTAATAACCACTGACTATAGTCCACCATGAATATTTAGAATCCACTTTAAAAGTCATCTAAGCCAGTGACCAACAACACCCAACCTTCCCACCTGTGGCATTACTTGGATTGGTGTCAACTGGTCTGGTAACTCATGGTATCACCCTCATTAAATTCTATTTTACTAGAGAACAGTACAGGTCACCCAACCAATCAGTTACCAACAAAAAAACAGTGGCCAACTTGTTGACACTCACACAACTGAATAGGAGATCGAGTATGAGCTCTGATAGATGGAAAAGGGAGCTGACTCATAGTAACATCTTATTGGTTCCGTGCTGTGTCATAATAACACCTCATTAGCTCTCAGAACACTCAGGCTCATTGGTCAGTTTTGAGTTAAAGAAATCCACTTTGTTACATAAGTCAGTTGTGTTTTCTTTTTCTGGTTATTTGGTTATAACTTTTGATAGAACACAGATATTTCAGTGTGGTTTGTTTCATTCCATTTTGCATTAAATTACAGATCTAATGATATGTTACATGATAGTATTATTCCTAAAAAACCACAATTTCCACAATTTTGGTCACTAGTGGGGTTGCACCCCCCCCCCGAGTGTCACCTTACTAACACATTATTGTTAAAGTCAAAGTGACTTGAAAAATAGCTCTGGACAAGTTGCAACAGTTGCCTGTTATGACTCAGAGGTGACTCAAGTTGGGGGGCAGAGGCTCATGACTCACAACTTGGCGCTGTGACTCCAGCACGTCCTTGCCACAAACTTTCAAAACATGGAAACATAGGATGCTATCTTACAACCAAGCTGCAGGTGTATGAAACCCCGCAAAACTGTTGTGGAGGATAGGTGGACTTTAGCACTTAGCCTTCTCTCCTCTCCAGCCTCTCCTCTCCTGCCTCTCTCTCTCTCTCCTCACACACACAAGCTTTTTAAAAAGATTGTAAACAGCAAGAGCACACTTGTGATAGAAACCATAGGATGAGCTAAGACCTAAAGCTTTTTGGTGGCGTCCCCCTCCAGTAATATGTTTTAAAGAAAAAATAGGCAAAACCTATGCCTTCTTTGCAACATGTATAAATATATACTTGTATGTACTGAGGTTGACCCTATCACTGAACTAATTACATCAGCATTTCTCAGGTTGGGATCCACTAGGTGGGTCGCAAACCAATTTCAGGTGGGTCCTCATTCATTTAACTGTGTATTTTATTTTTTATATATTAGACTAGTATATTAGGCTGTACTTTTAACTATATATATGCTTTTAACAATGATAGTCAATAGGGCTTACACCTGGGTAAGTGTGGATATGCTTGCAAGTGCGTATTGGGATGTTGTTTGGGATTTTTTTTTAATCAGATCAGGTTTAAGAGGGTTCTTCTTTATTTTAAACAATTTTTAAACTTATACTTATTGTAAACTTTAAATTCACTTACTTACTCAATTGATTGATTTGATTTTTTTGTATGGAGTTGTTAAAAAAATTCTCCTGCCTAATGATGTCACTTCTGGCCATGATATCACTTCCAGCTTAATGACATCACTTCTGGTGGGTCCTGACAGACTGTCATTCTAAAAAGTGGGTCCCAGTGCTAAAACATTTGAAAACCACTGAGTTACATTTTTCTAATAAAAGAACAAACACACTTTCTTAATCACTGTGAGACAGGCTAACACAGAATTCATGAAAACAACATACCACAGATGAAAATAGAAGCAATGTGTGATTGAATGTAAGAGGCAGGGATCCTTGATATGGAAATAGGTGTGTTTCAAGCTAGGTCTTGTGTTCATTTGTGTTATGACAGGATTTAAAACACATACCTTGAAAGTGCTATATGGTACATTGGTCTCAGCAGCAAATCCCAAAAATCAAGCTTGAAACAATGGATTGTAGCCAGCAGAGGGAGCCCTGGTTGTCTCAGACCACACCACTGTTCTAAGCATACAGTAAAAAATCAAGCAGGATCCACTTAATTTTGTCCACGGAGCACAACGTACACACAATGGCAAATGCTAACATAGCAACAAGTTGCAGTTTGCGACTATGAACATGAACCAGCAGGTCTGCTAACATATACTGTGGTTTGAACAAGTCAGGATTGAAGTCACTAAAACTTTTAGGAGCCTGAAAAGCTGGCTTGAGGCTTTACTGTCCAGGATAAAAGGAGAAAGCTAATTTTTTTTCCGTTTCCTTCACCACCTCCCAGACATCATCATCATCATCAAGAATATTTATATACTGCTCTTCAGCGTAGTTCACAAAGTGATTTACATAAAAAAATCAACCAGTCAATGGTTCAATGGTACCCTGTCCCCAAAGGGCTCACAATCTTTAAAAAAAAAAATACAAAAGAGACATGAGCAACAACCACTGGAAAAGACACCATGCTGAGGTGAAGAGGGACACTTGCTCTCCCCCTGCTAAATATAAGAGGACACCACTTGAAAAAGTGTCTCTTTGCCCAGTTAGCGGGGGTCATTGTCGCTTCAGGCCCATTTATGTACACCGGGCTCCCTCTTTCTCAGATTTTTGCAAGCCCTCTCCTGCGGGGACTTCCTGCACTTTATCGAGCAAGTCCTTCTGACATCCTTACTCATCTCTTCCTCTTCGTTTTCACACACCAGCCATGACAGCACCGCACTGGCTCAGTATGCGGCATCACGCTATGTTCTGGTACCTGCCCCCCCTCCCAAAATTATCCCTCAGAATGAGTTGATGTCAGATTCTAGAGGCAACAGTGCGGGGGCTGAAGTTCAAACTGACTAGGGAAGAGATGCATCTTGTCTCTAGTCTACATACATGTAGATCTACTATGCTCATGAATACAAAGGTATTAAGCTGTTTTCACATGTTGTAGTTAGATATATTCTGAATTGTTGATCATCTATAGACCTGTGGTTCCCAAATTTTTTAGCATCGGGAACCACCTAAAAAAAAAGTTACACTTTACCAGCTGCTCAAACCTAACTGGCTATAATGGTGATTGGATAGCAGTGCTCCCCCCAAGTAGCACATAGCTTTGATGCACATAGCCTAAACTGCCTTGTCAGTTTCGCAACCCACCCAAAATTGGGTCATGACCCACTGGAGGGCCACAGACCCACTGTTTTGGAAGGGCTGCTATAGAACAATTGTTGATTGTCTAGCAGTCCTTTGACCCCGAAAGTCTTCAACTTCTTGCCATTTAGATGGGTGCAGCCATACCATGGCAGAATAATTGGACACCACATACAGCAGGTGGAGAAGAGCCTTCAGCAATGTGATGCAATTGGGAAGTCACACTCCGTAATGATTCTACTTAGTCTGAGTGCACAGGTGTTAAGAATATGTCCCTAGTTTCATTAGTGCAGTGGAAACTGGTTTGGCATCTTCTGAAAGAAGTGAATTGGAACCCTTTCAATGAAGAGTTAAATATTTGAAATGCGCTGGGCAACAAATGATCTTCTCTGCACTTTGAGATCTCCTCCCGTTTTCTTCCTGTCAGTCCAAGTGGATCAGAAGGACAGGCATGCTCAGAAGCAGGAAGGGTGAGGATCAGAGAGAGGAGGAGCCTAGGCAGCCAGTGCACCTGCTTACCCCACTCCAAGACTGAGGCCAAGGCTTTACGGGGCTTGGTGGACAGGGATTGGCCCTTGCAATCAGGTGACTGAGGGAAGCTGGTACTGTAGTCAGGTCGCACTGTCAAAGCACAGAGCTCAGACTTGCAGTGGCAACAGTGATGCCGATGCAGGAGATCGGGTACTGCAGCCTCATCCGGGAGTCCAGCTTGAAGACACTTCTCCATCAGTGCCTTACAGACAAATGGCACCTGTGCGCTTTCATGGGGCTGAATGAGATGCCCCCTTCCTCTACCACTTCCTCCCAACTGCCGCCAGTAAGAGAGAGAATTCTCCGCCTGCTTGATTGTTGTGCAAGAGAACAGTTTCTGTGAATGACCTGCTTCCTGAAGCTGATGCAGTCTTCATGGAGCCTTGTGGACAGCTAGTCAATGGATCGTCCAGAGTTTCTCTAATTGTTTTGTGCACACGTGGCTTGTAACCAATTCCTGCACTTTCAGCTAAGCCACACATTATATTAAGCCCAGCATTAGCTGATGGGCTCACCACAGGAAGATAACAGGAAGTGTTCAGTTTTAGGTAACCAGTGTACAGAGTTAGTAAAAAATCCAGCTCAGGGTTGTGGTGCATGGAGAAGTGGGGGATCTGGATTCTCATGTGTGGAGAGGTGGATAGACAGCTGCTTTGGGGGCAAATAGTCGCTTCTTGGGGGATTTTCAGCACGAAAGTGGCGTGGCAGGAAGCGTTAACCTGCCCTCCTTGCACACCATGGTCCCAAGTTGAATCAGACTCCCACATCTTTTTTATTTTTATCTGAAAAGGAACACTTTCCAGTCCATGTCCATGTCAAGTCTGTCAATTCATGATGGGCTTGTAGTGTGTAGCTTGGCCCTGAGCAAGAGACTTGGATGCAGTGAGTGTCATGGGTGGTGTACAACTAACTGGGGCTGTTGTAATTGGTGAGAGGGTGAAGGTTGCGGACAAGGATTGTGGGCACTGGGAAATCTAGAGGGAGGGCAGAGCTAGACTTTGGGCACGGCATCCGCAGGATGGGGCAGGAATGCTCCTCGTTCTTCGGCTTCTCCAATCACCGCCAAATTGTCTGCTCAATAAAGAACGTCGTGTTTCAAAGTGGAGCCTTTGAAGGGGATGTGAGCTGTGACAGCTGAACAAAGGGAAACATGAAGCTATTAGAGAGAAGGGGGGGGGGGAGAGAGAAGACAATTCAGCACTTTGGACCAAAGGTGCTGAGTTCAGTGTTATCTGACGCTGCCCTTGTTCCTCTCCCCATCTTCTTTCCAAAATTTGACTTTCCAGAGAGCCCTTGTAAAGGCATCGGGTCCTCATTACAGGGAAACGGGCAAATGGGGAGCAGGCGCAGGTGGCTGAGGGCTGTCAACAGGCCTGGCAGAGGGTGAGAGAGATCATCAGTCTCATTTTAATATGCCAATATCTTTTTTTCTCAGTGGGTGTTTATGATCACATGTTGTATTTTTACACTGCCTTCTGAGTGTCCAAAGCACTTTAGGAGATGTATGTTCTCAGTGCAATCTGTACAACGACCCTGCAGAGTAAGCATCACCCCCAACTTCAGCTGGGGAGCTGAGGCTGGGCGGGAGTTGCTTAAGGCCACCAAGCCAGTTCATAGTAGAGACAAGATTCAACCTGGGGAAATCCCAATTCATAGCTCTCCTCCACTAAGCTATACCAGCACTTATCATAACTCTGTCTCTCTCATCTTTTCCGGGCCTTCACAGTTCTCTGTTCCAAATGCATACACAGTGTGTCCCCCTTACTCATAGGCTCAGCATCAGAGCAACTGTTACCCTGCACATGCCGGATCTCGTCTGATCTTGGAAGCTAAGCAGGGTCAGGCCTGGTTAGTACTTGGATGGGAGACTGCCTGGGAATGCCAGGTGCTGTAGGCTTATACCATAGTCTTTCGAGACGGAAGGTTGCCAACCAACAACAGTGGATCTGAATATTTGCAGATATCAAGGTCGGGGCCGGAGGGCCTCAGAGCACCTCCCAGACACCACCAGAAGGCACTTCTGGTTTGTGCTGGTGACTTCTGATCATGTCTGGGAGGCCAAGACGTAGGGAATGGATGAAAGTCAAGGTATAACTTTACATTTTACATGGCGTGTGTTAGGGAAGGAGGAGATGTGATTGACAGAGTCAAGTGAGAGACTTTCCCATCCTAGGTCCAAACCTCTGGTCCAACACTAACCTGAACCGTAAGAAGAACAATTCCGTAATACTTAAGGGACAGTTGTGGACTCTACTGGGAAATGTTCATAGACATTTTTTTTGGGGGGGGGCGCCTGGAGGATGCCATGATTCTGTGGATGCCCCCTCTTTTCAAGAAGTTGGAGGAGGATACTTGGCATAGGAGTTAAATGGGGTTGGTATCTCACCCGTAGAGTGAGAACACTTCACCTACATCCTCAGCTGGGGCAGGGTGTCCAGCCTTTGGCCAGATAAGAGGCCAGTGTAAGCCTTTGGCCAGATAAGAGGCCAGTGTAGAGGCCAGTGTAGAGGCCAGTGTAGAGGCCATTCTGCACAGCAGCTGCCTCTCTCAGGGCCAGGGTCTTCTGGGCCTGGAGCCATGCTCTTCGGAGAGGAATGATGACACCTGCTGCCCCCCACCCAGAGCCCATTTGTGAGACAGAATGCCTGAGCGGGCTGCAAAAAAGGCTCTCTGCAACTGCTTCTGTAGTGAGGGATTGCAGTCATTTTTATTTCAGATAAAGAGGTGGGCTTTGTGAAACAAATCAAAGTGGGTTGTTTTTTTTGTTCCGTCTGTTTTACACTCATGATCTCTTTTAAAATAAATATTCCTTAATGAATCAGTCCAATTATTGGCAAATGCCTTCAAATCTTAGGCATTAGGACAGACAAAAGAACATATTTCTTTACTCAGCGTGTAGTTGGACTGTGGAACTCCTTGCCACAGGACGTGGTGATGGCCTCGAGCCTGGACGCCTTTAAAAGGGGATTGGACAAGTTTCTGGAGGAAAAGTCTATCACGGGTTATAAACCGTGATGTGTATGTGCAACCTCCTGATTTTAGAAATGGGCTATGTCAGAATGCCAGATGCAAGGGAGGGCACTGGGACGCAGGTCTCCTGCTGTCTTGTGTGCTCCCTGGGGCATTTGGCAGGTCACTGTGAGATACAGGAAACTGGACTAGATGGGCCTTTGGCCTAATCCAGCGGGGTTGTTTTTATGTTAATCTGGAACAGCTCATTGTAAATGCACACAAAACAAGTTCAGGTAAATGGATTGGTAGATCTTGGGCAAGGTTCACAAAGTGGGGGGTGTGTGTCACAAGGTCCCTCAATGACTGGAGTTCCTAGTGCTTTCCCCCTCCTCAGATGGGGGATGTTCATGCCAGAGTTAGGTTAACCTTCATCAGCCAGTCTTTTTCTCCATGAATCCACTTAGCATGAGCTGAGTATCCTAAACAGCCACGACCAACGGATGTCCAGATATCCTGTGACCTCTGCTCTGACAAAGCCTCCAGCCTGGTGGTCATATTGCCCAAAGCTTGCTCACTGCTGGCTGCCACCTTCTTCAAGCAGGTTTTCCCTGCCACAAGATCTGTCCCCTGGAGGCAACTGAGGGTCTCCACAAGTATTTCATTCATTGCCAGTTTCCTTCCAACAGCTCTTGGGAGAATTTGAGACAAGGCTGCTCCTTCCTGTCCCTCAGGTTCTCTCCACAATGCTCATCTGAAGCCTTCCTTGCTCAGTTTCTGCAGAGGGAAGTCTGGTTTTAAATAATACAGAACGTGCTGAATACCCTTACTCTAGTCAGCACCAAAGGTAGAAACACATTACCCTTCCCCCTTTCAACTCTCCCCACCTCAGCTTTCCAAACTAACTGCAACTTTCTAAACTATTTTCTACAGGGAGTGGGGAGGAATTACCAGGTTCTGCAGACATCTGTTGCAACAGGTTTCTGCACTAGGATGACTGTTGCTGAAGGACGTGGCTGCAGAGAGGAGGATTTGTTGGGGTCGGCGGGATCAAAGCTCAAGACCAATTTATCTTCACCATCGACTTTGCATTTGCCCTCCTTCACCTTCTGGTAGGTCCTCTGAAATTCCTTGGCTTTGCTCCTGCTTGTCTCAAGGTCTGTCAGGTCTTCCCCATCTCCAAAAATTCATGGAACTGCTCCACATTTTAGTCGCTTTTGGAGAGACGCATCTTCTCCACCAAATATCACTGGTGTCTCTCCTCCTCACTCCATGAAGGATTCCTTGAACAGCAAGGAAGTCTCCCGCTGCACCTGGTACTGTTGGTTTTCATTGGTTTCCTCCATTATTGGTTTGGTTTCATCCATTATGAGTTTATAAAAAAAAAAATTCACAAATATCAAGCAAATGCCACTTTTGCTTCTGTTCTCTTCTACTTGCCACAAGCAAAGGGGAGGAGACAGCTGCCTTTAAAAGCCTGAGAAAATAAGGAAAGCATGAGAAGAAAGGCACCCACGTGCGACACTCTAGGATGCCTTCTCACCACCTCTGAGGATTCAAAACCCTCAGGGCAGGAGGTCTGGTCTAGAGGGTAGAGCCTCCATTTGCCTGAAGATAACATCCCCAAGGTCGCCAGTTCGAGGCCACTGGTACCGTGCGACCTTGAAGCAGCTGACAAGCTGAGCCGAGTTATTCCATCTGCTCTGAGCGTGGGAGGATGGAGGCCAGAATGTGAAACCAGATCAGAAAGAAACAGTTGAATGTTGTGGTTCTTGAAAGATAGAACCTTCTTTCAATTGTAAAAATCCCTACGGGGATTTAAATAGCCTGTCTATGTAAACTACCTTGAATAAAGTCTTGAATAAAGACCAAGAAAGGCGGTATATAAATACCTGTATTATTATTATTATTATTATTATTATTATTATTATTATTATTATTACTATTATTATTACTATTATTATTATAAAACCCACAAGATACTGGACAGCCACCTGAGTTTCCAACCATACTCTCAAAACCCATGTGGACAATCCCAAACTCACAGATCAAGACGTGGAAAGGGTACTTGCTTATTTTGTTGGGGGGTGGGGAACTCATGGATAAGGAAACCCATGTAGGTTTTGCATCCAAACTTGTGCTGCATCTGTGAGAAACTCAGGCTTCCATGTGGTTTTTTGTACATTTGTTCTGGGCATCTGCAGAATTGGAAGTAGCTTGTGTTTTTGGAGAAAAGGCTCAGAAGAGGAACATCTTCACAATGCAAATCAGGAAATAGCAATAAATGTGGATATTCAGTTAAATTTTATAGTAATACTGAGCCGGGGCAATGTCGAGGGTTGACTTGATCAGGCACTGGCCAAGGGCTTTGAATATCAAGATTCAAGCAGCCAGGCCAGCCTCTAAGCCCTGTAGTATGGATGGCAGCTGCAGAACAGGTCGAATGAAAGAGTTGTGTTGCAGCAACAGCCAGCACCCAAGTCTACAAATGAGAGCATTCCCCAGAGGTCCCTGCATCATTGCAGGGTTGCCAGGGATTGCCTTCACTGGCCAGTGAGGAAGGAGGAGCTGCCATTGAAAAATCCCCTTATTTGCCATTGGGGAGAATGGGCGGACTTGATGCCTGCCCTTTCCCTCAGTGAGCTTGTGGGAAATACTGGGGCCCAAGATGCCATGGGACCTGGCTTTGTCCCAGTGCTCCCAAATACTTGGTCCGGGCACTGTGTTGTGTTCACATTATCATACCCCTTAAGGGTGTCATTTCATATAATGGATCAAATAACATCCATGGAGCCTGCTGAGGGCCGGAAGTGAATCGTTAAGCAGGAAGTGATGTCATTAAAGCAGATGGTGGCCAGAAATAAGTACTTTATTCTTACATAAAAACTCCTTAGCTACAAATGACAGAGAATGTGCAGTATATGGGAGAGCCTAGTTATCACACAAGTAGCAGCATCCCCTCTGCCAAGGTGTCACTTCTCAGCTCAGCAGCTGAGAGGTGCTCTGTGAAGTGATGCCTCGACAGAAGTAGTGCTGCTGAAAGGGCACCCTTGTGATAATTGGGTTCTCCCAGCCCCTCAGCAGCTTCTCCCTTTCTCACCCCTCTGGGTCCACCCCTCCCCCTGTGGTTTTCCTTGCTTTCTGAGGCCTCCTTCTACTCTCCCTCTCAGAGCTTCAGCAGAAGCAGTGCTGCTGAAAGGGAAGCACTGGAAGAGACCATTATCATGTGGGTGTGATAAAGAGCTTCTGTGGGTCATATCCGGCCCACAAATCTTATGTCTGACACCCCCTGCTATAGACACTTACATGGGAGTCATAATTAGAAAATGAGCTATCTGGAACCCATATTTATGTATTTTATTTGTATCTCCCAATAAATAATTGATCCTCAAAAACAGGAGCATAATTCAAGTGAATTGCTCGAATCAGAATCGGAGTCTGAAAGATTGATAACTTTTGATTCTGACAAGCAAATTAGATTTGAGTTAGAACTTGCAGTGTTTGTTTTCAGTGTTGGCAAACAGCAGGGGTAGAGGGCCCTAATTCAGGTCAGGACATCAGCAAAGGGAGTGGATTGAATCCACCCTGCCCTGATCTAAATTGGGGCCAAGGGAGCACAGCTGCTATTTCACACACACACACACACACACACACACACACACACACACACACGGGGGGGGGATGACAAATGACAAGTTTAAAGTCATGTCTAATGTGGCTCTGAGCTGTCACTTTCAGCTTCATGAACTTCAGAAAATTGAAGGTCTGTGTGAATTGAAACAAGCTGCTCAATTCTTTCACATGTTATGGGGAGGGTATTCTTTTCTTTCATTTTTCACTTGAGGGAGGAGATGAAAGGATCCTGGACAAGTGAGAAGCAGGAGGAGTCAGAGGCTACATCAAACAAAAGCCCTGCCACCATGTCACACAAAAAATGTGCTTGGCAGACACCCAGAGAGCACTTCTGGATCAAATACCTGAACATGTTCTGTACTCGACCACACTCTCAAGCCCTTCTCAAGCCCTTTTCCAGCTTCAAGTCCTCAAAGCGTTGATGGCTTCGTAATCAAGTCAAAGGCAGTATCGCTAACAGTTCCACCTTTGAAGCTTGGCTGTCAGAGATTTGCAGATTTGCAGCACTGCGAATTGGCAATGTACCACTGTTTTAAAACACAGCTTTTAAAGTATTTCACCCATAATTCTGAAATAGAAAATACACTGCAGTTCATAAAAGGGATCCCCACACCCAATTTTCAATTTCAGGCCTAGGAAGAAAGTATGAAGAAAGTGCTTCTCTCTGCACATGCACACGAGGCCTCTGGGAAACCAAGTGCCTCGGAAACAAAGTGCTAGGTAAGGCACCACGAGTTTAGCATCTGTGCGAGTTCAGCAGCAGGGCGAGGAATCCAGGGCCCCAGATACCGCCCTTTCTCTTCCCTTGAGAAGAGGGCAGCTAACCAGTGTAGGGTTTTTAAGTATCCCTAAACAAAAACAAACAAAATAAAAAAGCTATGCAGTCAGACAGACAGCAGCAGGGTGGGGGCTATCCAGTGTTTTGCATCCAGTGCAGCATGTATGACTATATGCCTCTGGGGCATGTCATGGGTGTGTCCTCGGTGCAAGGAGCTCCAGGGACTCAGGGAACGCACCCGCTCTCTTGAAGCCTTGGTGGCCGACCTGGAGAAGCAGAGGAAGGCAGAGAAGGACCATGGGGAGACTTCCGGTGATGATCAGGCTTCGTCCCACCCTCAGGCACGCAGCTCCCCAGCTGCCCGGGTGGGAAGTGTTGGGGCTGGAGGACATCATCCTGGAGAGGAGGGAAACAATCCCCTAGGGGGGACCCCTTCTCCAGGGGATGGGCCCGTATCCAAATGCAAGGATACTCCTTGGTGGGAGGGGGGTCGGGGGCTTCTTGTAGTGGGGGATTCAATTATTAGAAACATAGAGAGGGGGGTTTGCGACAGATGTGAGGACCGCATGGTGACTTGCCTGCCTGGTGCGAAGGTTACGGACATCACTTCTCGTCTAGACAGGCTGGTAGATAGTGCTGGGGAGAAGGTAGTGGCTGTGGTGCATGTCGGCACCAACAACGTGGGCAAGTATAGCCAGGAGATCCTGGAGGCCAAATTTAGGCTTTTAGGTAGGAAGCTGAAAGCCAGGACCTCAAAGGTAGCATTCTCTGAAATGCTACCTGTTCCATGTGCAGGGCCGGCTAGGCAGGTGGAGATCAGGGGTCCCAATGCGTGGATGAGACGGTGGTGTAGGGAGGAGGGGTTTACATTCATTAGGCACTGGGGAACGTCAAGCGGGGCCTGTACAAGAGGGATGGGCTTCACTTGAACCAGAATGGAACCAGACTGCTGGCACCTAACATTAAAAAGGTGGCAGAGCAGCTTTTAAACTGATCCCTGGGGGAAAGCCGACAGGAACCGAGGGGCATCCAGTTCGGGTCTCCTCATCCCTATGGGACGAGGATAGGGAGGTTAGAGAACAACAAGGCAAAGACAGAGTAGGAGAAGAAATTGGGAATGGTAGCATGATGGGATGTGATAGACAGTTTGGCACAATGAGAGGATGCAGGAATAAAGGAACCAATAAGCAGCCCATCTTGGGGGACTTCATATACAAATGCTTTTATGCAAATGCCCAAAGTCTCCGAGCAAAGATGGGAGAACTGGAATGTCTGGTAACAAGGGAAAACATTGACATAGTGGGCATAACGGAAACCTGGTGGAATGTGGAGAATCAGTGGGATACCGCAATCCCGGGCTATAAACTCTACAGGAGGCACAGGGAGGGGTGTGTTGGAGGTGGGGTGGCCATTTATGTTAAGGAAGGAATAGAATCCAGCAGAGATTGAAGGTGGGTCCAACTCCACCGTAGAATCTCTATGGGTTAAATTACTAGGCCTGAGCAGCGATGTAATACTGGGGAAGTGCTATCGTCCTCCAGACCAGAAACCGGAAGGGGACTTTGAAATGAGGAAACAGATCAGGGAGGTGACAAGGAGGGACAGGGTTGTAATCATGGGGAATTTCAATTATCCTCATATTGACTGGGTCAATTTGTGTTCTGGTCATGAAAAGGAGACGGGATTCCTTGACATGCTAAATGACTGTGCCTTAGAGCAGCTAGTCATGGAGCCCACCAGAGGACAGGTGACTCTGGATTTAATATTGTGCGGTACTCAGGACCTGGTTAGAGATGTCAATGTTACGGAGCCTTTGGGGAACAGTGATCATGCTGCGATCCGTTTTGACGTGCAAGCTGGGGGAAGAGTACTGGGCAAATCTCTCACAAAAACCCTTGACTTCCGAAGAGCGGACTTCCCTCAAATGAGGAGGCTGGTTAGAAGGAGGTTGAAAGGGAAGGTAAAAAGAGTCCAATCTCTCCAGAGTGCATGGAGGCTGCTTAAAACAACAGTAAAAGAGGCCCAGCAGAAGTGTATACCACAAAGAAAGAAGGGTTCCACTAAATCCAGGAGGGTGCCCGCATGGCTAACCAGCCAAGTTAGAGAGGCTGTAAAGGGCAAGGAAGCTTCCTTCCATAAATGGAAGTCTTGCTCTAATGAGGATAATAAAAAGGAACATAAACTGTGGCAAAAGAAATGTAAGAAGGTGATACGGGAGGCCAAGAGAGACTATGAGGAACGCATGGCCAGCAGCATTAAGGGGAATAATAAAAGCTTCTTCAAATACTTTAGAAGCAGGAAACCCACCAGAGAAGCGGTTGGCCCTCTGGATGGTGAGGGAGGGAAAGGGGAGATAAAAGAAGACTTAGAGATGGCAGAGAAATTAAATGAGTTCTTTGCATCTGTCTTCACGGCAGAAGACCTCGGGCAGATACCGCTGCCCAAACAGCCCCTCCTGACCAAGGAATTAAGTCAGATAGAGGTTAAAAGAGAAGATGACTTATTGATCTTTAATTTATCAATGAGGTCTGAAAGATGTTTCATTGATAAATTGATAAATTAAAGATCAATAAGTCACTGGGACCTGATGGCATCCACCCAAGAGTTATTAAGGAATTGAAGAGTGAAGTTGTTGATCTCTTGACTAAAATATGCAACTTGTCCCTCAAAACGGCCACGGTGCCAGAAGATTGGCGGATAGCAAATGTCACGCCTATTTTTAAAAAGGGAAAGAGGGGGGACCCGGGATACTATAGGCCGGTCAGCCTAACATCCATACCGGGTAAGATGGTGGAATGCCTCATCAAAGATAGGATCTCAAAACACATAGATGAACAGGCCTTGCTGAGGGAGAGTCAGCATGGCTTCTGTAAGGGTAAGTCTTGCCTCACGAACCTTATAGAATTCTTTGAAAAGGTCAACAGGCATGTGGATGCGGGAGAACCCGTGGACATTATATATCTGGACTTTCAGAAGGCGTTCGACACGGTCCCTCACCAAAGGCTACTGAAAAAACTCCACAGTCAGGGAGTCAGGACCTCCACAGACAGGTCCTCTCATGGACTGAGAACTGGTTGGAGGCCAGGAAGCAGAGAGTGGGTGTCAATGGGCAATTTTCACAATGGAGAGAGGCGAAAAGCGGTGTGCCCCAAGGATCTGTCCTGGAACCGGTGCTTTTCAACCTCTTCATAAATGACCTGGAGACAGGGTTGAGCAGTGAGGTGGCTAAGTTTGCAGATGACACCAAACTTTTCCGAGTGGTGAAGACCAGAAGTGGTGTGAAGACCAGAAGTGGTGAAGACCAGAAGACCAAGTGGTGGCCACATTGTCCCCCATAATGCCATGTGTGAGTTTACGTGTCAGTGCCTTCACTGAACACAGGAGATTACAGCATACGGTCACTGGAGATTACTGGAAGAGAAGCAAGGAAGAGATTCAAGTTGGCAGCAGTAGTGTAGCCAGAGGGGGTCACCGTACAATACGTGCTGAGTACTTGGTCCCTCCAACTTGCTGTCGGAGCCATTCTAGGCAGCGATGGCAATGCACAGGTGCTTGAGCACATTGCTGCCTGGAATGGCTCCAAGAGCAAGTGACCACCCTACATGGCATGTTGCGGTGCCTGCAGTACTTACCGCACTGCCTTGGCTCCGGCTAAGCTACTGGTTGGCAGTAATCACATTTCCCTAGTTAAAATGTCTAATTTGGGCCACAGATTCCTAGATAAATATAGTGGTTTATGAATGACCCGTAGTGGTCAACAATGGCACGCTACTGGGAGAAGGACCACAGCATGACAACTTCCATATTTAACAAACAAACATCTCTCAGCCTATCCTACCTCAGAGGAGGGCTGAAGAGAGAGGAACTGGGGGTAGCATCTGTAGGACTGACGTATACTAAACCTTGACGACACCGCGGCCATCTTTATCCTGTGACTGCTCACTGTCTCACCAGCTCTGTCTCAGATTTCTCTCCAGTGTCCCTCATCTCTGTCACTGGAGCAGGGGGGAAGCTAAATTTGTGTGGTGGCATGGCGGGGGGGGGGGGAAAGGCAAAGAGGGATAAAAGGCACCTTATGTTCTGTGACTGTCTAGTGATAAATATATCTCGATGTGCACCCACTCAAAAAGCCTTGAGGCAGGGAACGAAAGCCACTTAGTGTCTCTGCAGCACCTAGTGCAACTGAATGCCAGTTGTGGGGGAGGATGGGCAAGATTGGTTAACTTTTAGGGGATGAAGAGAGGGGACAAAATCAGGGATTGGGATCTTTGGCTTTTGTGATCTCTGGGAGTGCTTTGTAGTGATTGGCTCTGATTGCAACATCACTGGGGAACACAGGTTTGCCTTTTTTTTTTTTTTCCTGGCAAGTCTCCTGTGCCTTTAACAGTTGCATGACATGCAGAAACTCAACAGGGGCAATTGTCCCAGGCAGAAAGCACATCAAGCAGTGTTAAGGGTGGATACCTCCGAACATGTCCAAGTCCATGATAAGATCTTCTTCATTCAGGCCCACAGCTGTGTCTATGTGCAAATTATCTTTGACCTCACTCTACCTTCACCCCCCCCAATGTCCCCATCACATGACTTTGTGGTGTCCCATGCAGGTTGCTACAGTCAGCACCTCAAAATCCCTTATGCCAGCTTTAGACCCTATGGCTTCTTTGCCCACACCTTGCCCATGGTTAGCCTTGTCACCCCTTGGAGCACCTCTTCATGCTTCTGTCAACCCCTGCTGTTTTCTGATGCAGGTAGTATACTCTCAGGTGTGGTCTGCCCATGCAGGTGAATGAGGGTAGCTGACTAGACCTTTCCACTTCAGAAATCTTCTTGCAAAGGGAGATCCTGCACAGCTGGAAATGGGCCTGGGCTAGAAGCTTTCAACTTGCTGTGCTAATTTTCAATCTGCAAGGGTGTGCATGTGTATGTGTGTGTACCCTCATGTGTGTGTTTTAATACGGAAGAGCCATCAGGCCTGAAATCACTCATCTGCACCTGAAGTGGTGCAGTCCATTCTACCACCTCATTCTCCCTCATGTGCAGAACAGGCGGCCTACTACAACACTGTGATGGAAACATGTCTTGCATCTGCTATAGCCTCTGTCAGGACTGGCCCACCCATGAGGCCAACTGAGGGACTTGCCTCAGGCCGCTGATTGGCAAGGGGCAGTCTACCTTTGTCCGTTCACTTGCCTCCACTGACATTGCTCCTCCTCTTACTCCTGGATGGGATAGTAAAAGGCAGGTGGACAGGAAGAGGAAATGTGAAAGGAGAAGAGGGATGGGTTAGACTCTAATTGGACACTCAACCATTAGAGTGTCCAATCCAGTCCTGAGGTGGATTGTGCCCTTGAAAACAGGTGCTCTCCTCTGGATCACATTCCTTTCCCCAAGAATCCTGATTCCCAAAATATACACTTGGACTGCACTCCTATGCACAATTGCCTGGGAGTAAGCCCCATTGAAAATAATGCAGCTTACTTCTGAATAGACATGCCCTAGGATTGTGCTACCAAGCTTCCAGGACAGCCACCTCCTAGAGACCTCCTGGTGATGGTCCCTGTCTTTAATTATACATTAGATATATTTCATAGGGGAGAGGTACACCAACATTGAACCTCTGTGTTTCAGAAGCAGTGTACCTCAGGCTCAGAATACCAGTTGCTGAGGAACAATAGTAATGAAGGGTTGTTGCCTTTATGTCCTGCTCATGGACTTCCTGGTGGCATCTGTCTGGCCATTAGGAAAGCAAGATGTTGGAATTTATGAATCTTTCTCTGACCCAGCAAGCTGTTAGCGTTCCTAGTTTTCTTCTTGCCCTCTCCCACTGCATCCTCCCAGAGAATTCAGGGGTCTTGTCTTGCCTGACTCTTCCATCTTTCTAACCCACTTACCTCCTCCATTCTCTGGATGGATTCCAGTAACCATCCAAGGCCTCCATCCAGATCCATTAGATTCCATTGGCAATCCCAGGAATTTTGGGCTGCTACCAGGCTCTCACTCTTCTTCTCCAGGAGTCCTGGTTTCTAACCCAGTACATTCACTTTATCTCCCAGAGAAGTCAGCAGTCCAGAGTCCCAAAACACTCCTGCTCCTTACAAGATTCCTGGTTCCCCCTTTCAAGCAAATCTCAGGGATTCCTGATTTCAGCAGAGAACCTTCGTTTCTCTAGTCTAGTTTCCCCTTCTGCTCACTCTATACCCAGACAATCTGTGCATATGTGTGAATGAATGCACAGTGGTCCCCTGAAGAGTGTGGAAAAGAGCAGTGTGTTCTAAGCTGGAGGTGACAGCATAACCATATGATTGATCCTCTTGCAGTTATAATTGTCATTTTATGTTATAAACAGCACTTTTAAGTAGTAGTTTTAGCCGGCATTAATCCCAGCAGCAATGACTGTGAACCTTGGTGAAAATTTACAATTTTAAAAAAGAAATCTTCCTCCATTGCAAGAAGAAAAAAATGATGAATGTTATACGATAATAGGGACATGAAACTGTGGAGGAAGTAGGGAGAGACATTTTTCTCATTACTGTATACTAGAACTCAGAATCATCCAATGAAATTGATTGGTAGGAAGTTCAAAACAGACAAGATGCTATATTAATGTATGGAATCCACTGACACCACACGTGCCAATAGCCGGGATTACTGACATGTTAATGAGGGACAGGTGTCTATCAATGGCTCATAGGGCACATGGCACCTCCAACTTCAGGGGCAGTGTATCTGGGCATTATTTGCTGGAGGTGCAACTGAAGATTGTCTTCATGCCCAGCTTGTGGACTTCTGGCATAGAGGCATCTGGGTGGCCAGTGTGGAAGAAATGAGGTTTTGGTCTGCTCCATCAGGGCTCTTTTTCTAATCAAACACCTAGTGCTTATGTGAATCCCAGCTCCATGTTGGGAATGTCTGGGACTGCACAGAACGAAAGGGGATGCGGAGGGGGGGTAAGAAAGAAAGAAAGAAAGAAAGAAAGAAAGAAAGAAAGAAAGAAAGAAAGAAAGAAAGAAAGAAAGAAAGAAAGAAAGAAAGAAAGAAAGAAAGAAAGAAGAAAGAAGAAAGAAAGAAAGAAAGAAAGAAAGAAAGAAAGAAAGAAAGAAAGAAAGAAAGAAAGAAAGAAAGAAAGAAAGAAAGAAAGAAAGAAAGAAAGAAAGAAAGAAAGAAAGAAAGAAAGAAAGAAAGAAAGAAAGAAAGAAAGAAAGAAAGAAAGAAAGAAAGGAGTGCCCACAGCTGGTCCAAAGTGCTCTTGGCTCCTGATGAAATGGATCAAATGTTGTCCCCCTTACCTGGTGATGTGCAAAGGAAGAGGGGGAGGGAGCAGAAGAGGAAAGGTGGAGGAGACACGTGCATCAGAGACACTCTAGCCTCCCATTCTCCTTTCCACACTTTGCTCTGTCCTCCGCTTGCATTTCCAGGGAGCGGGAGGAAGAGGAGGAGGAGCAGCAGTGGAGGTGAGTGAGTGGACACGTGGCAGTGGGTGCCCTGCCAGTCTGCTGCCTGAGGCAAGCGCCTCAGTTGGCCTCATGGATGGGCCGGCCCTGTTCGCATCCCTACCTCTGCACTGACACATACTGCACATGCAGACAGAGACATGTCACAGGAGGGGGGATGTCCAATATTTGGTGACGTTCATGCCAAGAATCCCTCATTGATTTTGTTCTGGGGGGGGTGTACACCCCTGATTTGGTGGTGTGGGGATGTGCACACACACAGAGAGACAATGTCACAGCGAGCGGCCAGCCTGCGCCTTTAAGAGTGGTCCCTCTGACATCACGGCCAGCTGCAGGCGACGGGGCTGGTGGCTGCCTTGCTGGGGCGATTGTGAATTCTCCTCGCGCCCCTCCTCAGTTCCCAGCCAAGCGAGCGGATCCCGTGATCGAGCGGGATCCGGCCGCGGGGGCGCCCTGTGCGTGCCGGCAGCCTCCCTCCGTGTGTGTGAGCAGAGTAGGGGCAGGAAGGGGAGCGACCTACGGACGGGCGCGGGCAGGCAGGCAGGCAGGCAGCCCCCCTCGGCACCCGACTGCGGCACTGCTGCCCGATCGAAGCCCCCCAGGACAAAATCGGTAGCAGCCTCTTCCTCGCCTTCTCCCACTCGCGCCCCGGCTCTTTTTCCATCCAACGATCCCCTTCCCCCCCCCCGCCCAGCAGCCACCCCCTGGGCTCTCTGCAGAGAGTGGGGCGATCTCCCTCTCCCCCCCGGGCTCCGGCACCCTCCCCCCTCCGCACCCCTTCCCCTCCCCGGCTCTTGATTGCATTGATCCTCCCCCCCCCAACACCCGGGTCTGCGCTGCGCTCTCTCTCCTCCTCTCTTCCCTTTCTCGCTCCCCCCGCTGCGATCTCTGCGCCCCCCCCCGCTGCTGCTGCAGCCCCTTCCCCATCCCTCTCGCTGACAAGTGCGTGGCTTTTTTCCAGCCCCCCCCCCAGCTCTCCCGCAGCCCCTTGGCTGGAATCTCCCCCTCTCCCCCCCCTCTCCCGGATCCTTGTCCTCCTCCCCTCCGCCGCATTCGTCCGTCCTCCCCCCCCCGCTCCATCCCGCCGCTTCTCCGCTCCCCTGCACTCGTCTTCCCCCCTCTCTTCCCTCCCTTCCCCTCCCCGCTCCCCTCCTGCGGCTGCATCCCTTTGGCTGGCTCCCTTTCCCATCCTACCACCACCCCACCCCCCCGCGCTCTGCACACTCGTCCCTCCGGTTCGCTGTTCGATCCCCTCCGCCGCCGCCACCCAGCCACTGCTGCAATTCGTCCGCCGCTCCCCCCCACTGCACCCTTCTCCTCGCCCTCCTCCTCCTCCTCCTCCCACTTGTGCGGGAACCAAACTTCTGGATGGGGCCTGGGGCGACAGTAGCAACCCCTCTCCGCCTGGGGGTCGCCTGATCTCCGGCCCTTGTAGAGAGGGCCAGTCATTCATCCCTGCCGCTGCGAGGGAGGAGGAGGAGGAGGGCAGCCTGTCGTGTTTTTCTCCCCCTCTTGGAAGACCGAGACACCAAAAGCAGGAGAGCGATGCGGGTGCAGTGGAAGAGCCAAGGACTCCAAGCCCCTGTGAGAATCTAACAGCAAGGTGAGAGACAGGCACCCCCCCCTTAGCCCACTTCCCACCCCTGGGGGTGTGTGGGGATGGGGGTGGGGTGGGAGGTGCAGTTTCTCTTCCATTGTCCTGCCCAAGGATGGCCCTTTCAGGCTGTGAGCCTGCCCACACTTTCCTGGGAGGAAGCCCCACTGAACACAGTAGCACTGACTTCTGAGTAGACATGCGTCGGATCGGGCGTTCAGTCCGCCAGGACTCTCCCCTCCAGACGAGCAAGTGAGCATTGTGTGGCGTGCGCCTTCAGAGACATCAGAGCGGTAAGATGGTCTCCTTTCTGGGACCGAGAGGGTTCCCAAGGATGCCGGCTTCTGCATTGCACAGAACAGGCATAGCCACCAATGGAAGCGCCTGCATCTGTCAGCCACTGGCTGGCCCTTGCGAATTTCACCTCGGTGTGGGACTTGAACCAACTCTGGCCTGTGTGGCCTGTCCTTTGTGGCGAGCAAAGTGAGCTTGTGTAGCCTCTGTGTGCATTGCAGATGCTTAACACTGAGGTCTTCTGGATAGCATGTCAGTGAATTCCTTGGGCTTGGCTTCAAAAGGGGTTTGGTTCTGTTGGTGTACAGTATAATCTCAAGTGGATGTCTGTTCTGATTCCTGGGTGGCACATGGTTTTTTAAGGTTGCTTCAATGAGGCTTTGTTCACAGGTATTGGAACACATTGAAATTATCTGGCATAACCCACACCCACACCATTTGCAGGGTTTGTGCAGGTTAACAACTTTCCCCAATGCATGCATGCAGAGTGTAGTATAAGATACTGAGTTTTAATTCCTGCAGAATTCCTATTCTCATGTTCTCTCTCTCTCTCTCTCTCTCTCTCTCTCTCTCTCACACACACACACACACACACACACACACACTAGGAGTAAGCTCACATGATTTACCTTGCTTTTGAAAATTTCTGTGTAGTATGTGTGTGTGTGTTTGAGAGAGAGAGAGAGAGAGAGAGAGAGGGTGACACACACCTGATGTGATTTTGAGTCTGGCTGGGTCTTCAGCTCTTACTACCAACAGTATCATTCCCCTGGGGTGCTGGGTGGGTTAAATGCCTTGAAACACTTTTCCAGTTGTGCAAATAGCAGATGGCTTGTGTGTGAGATGCACACATTTGATTTAATGTCCGGTGTACGCATCCCTTTAACACCCTTTTGTATTGCATTCCAACTCAAATAGTATATGAGTCGTGCGACACCTCTTGAACAGTGTTTATGTGTCTGTGTGACACGCTGCTCTGTGTGAATTGCATTTAGCACCTTTCTCTGCTCACCATAGGCAGGCTGTGTGTGTGTGTGTGTGTGTGTGTGCAAGAAAGAAAAGAGACTTAAAACAAGGCACTCAGTGCAAGAGTGGTGGTTCTGGTTCTTTGCTGCTATTGTTGTCAGCCACTTCGTATGTTGCAAGCATGTCCTGCTTGTCTAACTTCCTGCCATATGGGATACATAAAGAGAGGACACAGGATCTTAACACTCTCTTTCTGTGGGCGTCATACTAGTATGTGAAACATGTGAAGGTGGTTTTACAGAGCTCTCTGTATGTACGTGTGATTTCCTTCAGTTCTGTCAGGATTATCAAATGGAGTGTCTGTGTGTTTTTGTCTGGTTTCCTTCTAATTTTGTATGTGCATTCCATCACCGTCTGTCTGTATTTACTTAGTCCAGTGCATATACTGTACAGTATATGCCATTTCTTTTGGTGCTGTTAGTGGAATCCTGTCATGTTCCCCCTCCCATCTGGCCATTGCTTAGTATTAGTACACATGCTGTCTGTGATTTTACAAGTGCTTTCTTTAACACCCCTCTGCAGTTAGCCTACACAATGCATACAGTTGAATTTTTGTTTTTTGGGTCTTTGTATACTTAAGAAGGGGTGTGTGTGTGTGTGTGTGTGTGTGTGTGTGTATCCTGTCTATGGCAATGGGTTAGGGTATTTCACATTAATTCTTGGCTGGTCACTCCTAAAAGAGAGAATGTGTGTTCATAAGTGGATTCCTTTGATATATATGGGAATTCTCAATGCTGGTGTGTTGTGTGTTGCATTTGTTTCTGTGTATTTCCTGTGCTAGTAGATGTGTGCAAACAAACATGAACTTCTCAAATGGTGTCTTGATATGCATCGTCTAAATTATGATCATGAATTTTAATTTCCGAGGGTTGAGCTTTGAGCTACCATCTCCCTGCTGCTTTTGCATCAGCCATGTGGGACATGCTTGAAGGGGGGGGGGGATGAGAATTAAGTAAAAACAAGATTTTGCATATACTGTACAGTCTCTGCCACCCCCTCCCAAAACACACAAACACTAATGTGTACTGTAGCCCCAGATGGTGATGCTACTGTGAGATTGTATTCCCCGCCACAGATGAATATGGTACAATGATTGCCGGAGGGAGGGTGCGCTGCTGCTGTGGCTGCTGTGGAGCGGTGCAGGGGGTGGTGAGGGGACTGAGACTTGGGGTGGGTCTGGTGTGAGCATTATGCTAATGGGTGAGATTTCATGTAGCATACAGATGCAGAAGGGTCAAGCAGAATGTGTTTTGCCTGTCTGCTCCCTGGTGAAACAGCATTATTCATGGTGACCACAGTGTTCTGTAGGGCTGAGTGTGAGTGAAGCCATGTGGTGGAGGAGAGGGGATTCCTTTACCTCCTTCAGGGGTGTGAAATCCCCCCTTTAACGATTTTTTAAAATGAGAACCAGTTTTGGGCTTCAACCACAGTGCAATAGGAGCAATCCCAGGTGATTTGGGGCTTGTCACATTCACTCCCTCGGCTTAGCTTACCTCATGAGGGGTTACTGTGAACATAACAAGGTTGTATACTAATAACATCTTTATCACACCTTTCCTCTATGGCTGCCAGCGTGGCTTCATAGTTCCCCCCCCCCCACACACACACACACACTTTTTATTCTCACAATAGTCCTATGAGGTAGGCTGAGAAATGGCAACAGGCCCAAAATCTCCCAGTGAGCTTCATGGCTGACAGGATTTGAGCCCATCTCTTTGGTCCTAGTTCAATATACTGACAACTACATTCTGTAACAAGACCATGAGGAGGTGTGGTATAAACATGTAATGAAGAAATATGACTTTCTTAGCTCATATTGGCGGGCAGTGACCGCATTTGGTGGGATCCAGGTCTGCAGAACAGTTCAGGGCTTCCCTTTGAACGTGTGAGACCTGCAAGCAAAGTCAAAAGAGGGTTCCCCATGTATGTTGTTATAGGGATGTGGGGACGGGGACCCTGAAAAATGTCACAAGTGTTTATTGAAACACAGTCTGGTTCCTCCATAAAATTCCTTAGCGGTTTCGCCAGAGAAGGAACTTGTAGATTTACTCTGAACTCCACATGAGGCAACATTTCAACAGTAACACTCATTTGTGTGTTTATGTGTGAGGTGGGGTAGGCTGAAAGATCATGTCAGGGGCACCCAGAGAGCATCACAGCTGAGTGGGGATTTACACCTGGGTGCTTCTGGGCAAGACTCTACCACTGGGGAGAAGCTTTCCTTGCCATGGAGATAAGGGTTTCAGTTGCTAAAATTCAATTTTCAAGACCCAGGAACAGAACCAGAAAAAGGTAGGAACCCTAGCTAAGGGTTAAGGTCCTATGGCTAAAAAGGGACATGAGTCCAATACTACTCATATATCAACTACACACTACAGTACATTAGCTCCTAATCTGTAAGTGCTCCTTGGAGAGTATGAACTCTGGCTAGAAGAGCAGAGTTGAAGGATAATGTTACACAGACCCTTAGCACTGCCTATCAGGCTCTTAGTCAGGGTACTCAAAAGAATGAATTTGTATTACTCTTCTGTCTAGGTACCTGATTGTAGTTAGTGGTTGCAGCAAGCACTTTGGGTGAGAATTGTTCTGCCTCAATAACAAGAGCAAATTAGCAGTGCATGTATGTGCTCTAGGACTGCAAAGTACAAAAGTGCATCTTCCAATTTAGCACATGCACAGGCTTTGGAAAGTTGCATCAGTGGGTGTATTGGATGACAAAGTGACCTGTTGAGTGGGGCAACTGTTTGAGTGGCATGTTGGCATGCTGGGCAGCTTCCATTAGCACCTTTTGGGTGTTAATCTCCTCCTCTGCATTCATCTTTTGCACATTAGTATCTATCATACTTCTCTCTCTCTCTCTCTCTCTCTCTCTCTCTCTCTGTGTGTGTGTGTGTGTGTGTGTGAGAGAGAGAGAGAGAGAGAGAGAGAGAGAGAGTTTCCATGCATGAATTTTATTGTTTTTAATTTTTAATCCATCCTACCCTGGAGGTTGAGTGTCATCAGCAACATATTACTACTAATAAATTATACATAAATTACAATAAAGTCTTAATTCATTTCCCCAAGCTGCAGAAAAACAATCCCCATGTCTGTGAGCACCTATTTAAGCATTCATAATTCCAATAAATACATACACTTCTGTCTATCATTCATCCTTCATCTTTCTCTTTTTTCAGGATATGTTTATTTATGACAAATAAACAAAATTGATGAATACAAAAAAATCTAAAAACACAACTAAATGACATGACTAGCAGATAGAAAAAACAAAAAAATTATATCTATATAACCCTATAAATGCCATGTAAGTATGGAAACTATTTTAATTCACTATAAATTCCCTACCATTTAGTCCCAGTATCAAGAAATATAATATACATCTCTGTCTGCACTTCCTATAGAATTCTTCTTAACTTACCAGTTAGTTATTTTGACTCTTCTCAATTGTTCATTTCATTTCTCTCTAATCCTCAATCCATAAATCATTACATCATTTTTCTTTAGTATGCAGAAAGAGTAGTTTCCATTTGCTCATAAATGTAACATCATGCACGCGTATGCGCATGCGCGCGCGCGTGCACACACACACACACACAGAGTATTGTGTATGTATACAGATATGGAACAGGAAGAGGAATGTGTGTGAGTAGGGTGACCATATTGTGCCGCCTTCTGTAACCAAAATAAAACAATCACAGATGGGAGAGAAATTTTAAAAAAGGTTCTCAGCCAGGAGTTAGGGGGAAGGGAAGTTGGGGGACACTGTACTGCCAGGGACTGTGAGTTATGCAGTAGACAGGCAGTAGGGGGTGCTCTTACACAGGGAGTGAGGCAGAGGGGCTTGATAAAGGGAAAGGGGGTCAATAGAGGGGTTTAAACCAGGGCCCTTTTGCCCTTGGCCCTTGAATAGGCTCTGTGGTTCAGCTTTGTCCCCTCCCTTGCCCAGTCTTCTCTTCTAGCCCAGATACTACTTTCCAATCCTTCACCCACAAGCACACATGCCATCTCAGTCTTTTTTTGGGCCCTTGCGACTGCACAAATGCAGTAGAGGAGGGCATAAATAGAAACCCCTGGAGACAAAAGCCAGAAAAAGTACTTGAAAATCTATTGTGAGGGGGACGATGTTCAACTCTGAAAGCACAAACATATCTTGGAGAGAACCATAACTATCTGACTGAAGAGATCAAGGCTTTGGTGGCTTGAGGGGATGTGAGCAGGCAGTAGATGGGGAGGCACAGCGGGGGGGAGGGTATGTTTCCAGGTTCTGAAGTTCCACATTCTCAGGGAATGGCAAGGGGGAAGAATAGTCATGTGCTAAAGGAGGTCACGCACTCCTTTACCAACATCACTCCCAACCACTGATCTGAGACTTGGGGGGGGGGGGGGGAGTTGACATCTTGACATTCTGGGACGGCTCCTGTGTCTTTCACACCTGCAGGAGGCTAAAACTGAAGTGAAGCCGCTTCTTCTAGGCATGGTGGTACACAGATGGGAAAGCTGTCGCTGATGAATTCGTGTCAGTCAGATAGTTGTTATAGGAGCAGGAAGTCCATGGGGTGGGTATGAACTTTCCTCCCCTATGCAGTAAGTGGACATGTTTAGTTTAGTTTAGTTTGACTTCCTTGTTTAGTGGGGATTTGAACCCAGATATCTGGGGCCAAACTAGACAAACCAGCCAAATCTTAGGTTCAAGGCACTGAATTTACTTCTTAAAGCCTTATAGTACATTTTCTCCATAATCCACCTACACCTACAACCCACCCACCAAATGCCACTCTCTGGTTTTAGTCCTTAGAGTGGATGAAAATCATGGAGTTATTGTTACAGTGTCAGATTAGGGGCCAAACTAGACATTTATCATGGCATTAATCATGTCATCTGCAGCAATTGTTACCCTGCACATGCCTGATCTTGTCTGATCTTGGAAGCTAAGCAAGGTCGGGCCTGGTTAGTACTTGGATGGGAGACCGCCTGGGAATACTGGGTGCTGTAGGCTTATACCATAGTCTTTCGAGACTGAAGGTTGCCAACCAATCATGTCATTTAGCCCTGCATGCTTGTTTGTGGACAGCTGTGTAGAGCCCTGATCCAGACTGTAGCTGTGGCAGGGGCTTGATTAAACCCATTGTCCCTGCTGTGGTTTCCACCCAGGTCAGGGTCCTCTACTGCTGCTAGCTGCTCCACAGGGGAAGCTCACAGTGGTGCCCAACTCTTCTAAGCTTCCCCCTCTCATTTTCTCCTCTGTTCCTTATGGATCTGGATCATGTCGATTCATGTCGGCTTCCCTTTTTGGACCACTTCAACAAACACCCCTGCAAAATGAGGAACTTTGCGAGCTGAAGTCAGTCCTGTGGATCCGACACTCAATCTCAGTCTAATCAACTCCCTTTAATTTAATATCGATATACAAACAGACAAACAGTTGAAACAGAACAAGACCTAGCAAGTCAATGGAAACATTCCAAATATAAACAGTATTTGAAGCAATAATTTACAGATCAGACGGTCCCAGATTAATTCAGTCTTCAAAGTCCCCTTGGTTTAGTTTATATGTCTGGAATGTTTCCATGTATTTGGGAGGTTTTATTCCATTTCAGTTGTATGTTTGTGTACAGGTATTACATTAAAGAGAGTTGATTAGACTTAACTTATCCATACTGTCCTGTTGTGGGGCCAATACCAGCTACGTTTTTGAGCTCCTGTGTTCTTCTTTCCTAGGCTGCAGTAGCGTAGTTAAAAGGGGAGCAAAACAGTAAGCACTGCAGGTGCTGGAACATGCCATGCAAGTGGCCCCTCCCACTCACCATCGCAGCCTGGAATGGCTTTGACAGCAAATGGGAGGGGCCGTTTACATGACATGTTCCGGCCCCTGTAGTAACTTACCCTTTTGCCCCACTCTAGCTATGCTACTGCTGCTTCTGCTTCTTTTTCTTCTAGAATTACCAGGTCAGATGACAGCAACTGTTACCCTGTACATCCCTGATCTTGCCTGATCTTGGAAGCTAAACAGGGTCAGGCCTGGTTAGTACTTGGATGGGAGACCACATGGGAATACCAGGTGCTGTAGACTTATACCATAGTCTCAAGGGCAGCTCAGCCAGTGGCAGCCAAAGGTTTAACTACCAAATCCCTTTGCGCATTACACTATAGATCAGTTTCTCAAAGGGTAGGTCAGGACCCACTCAGTGGGTCGTGAAGCAGTTTCACGTGGGTCCCCATTCATTTCATTGTGTACTTTATTTTTAATATATTAGACTTGATGCTACCATGATATGTGCCTGCATTTGGGGAAATGTTACAGATCTTACATTTGGGGAAATGTTACATAATGGGGAATCCATTATGGGGTACAAGCCATGATGTGTATGCGCAACCTCCTGATTTTAGAAATGGGTTAAGTCAGAATGCCAGATGTAGGGGAGGGCACCAGAATGAGGTCTTTTGTTATCTGGTGTGCTCCCTGGGGCATTTGGTGGGCCGCTGTGAGATACAGGAAGCTGGACTAGATGGGCCTATGGCCTGATCCAGTGGGGCTGTTCTTATGTTCTTATGTTCTTATCTGTACTTTTAACAGGCAACTATGTATATGCTTTTAACAGTCAAGGGTGCTTATTACTGGGTAAGTTTGGCTAGGATTGCAGCCTTTGGGATGTTTGGGGAATTTTTTTTAAAAATAGGTCAGCAACTGCTTGAGAGGGTTAGGAAGGTTCTTCTTTATTTTAAATAAAGAACATTTTATTTTTATTTTATATTTTATTTTAAATGAAAATATTTTAAATATTTTAAACTTACTGTAAACGTTTAATTTACTTAATTGATTTGATTTGATTTTGTCATTTGAGGGTGTTAAAAAGTTTTGTGCTTGATGATGTCATTTTCGACCATGACATCAATTCCAGGTTAATGACATCACTGGTGGGCCCTGACAGATTGTCATTCAAAAGTGGATCCTGGTGCTAAAAAGTTTGAGAACCACTGCAGATTGTCTCCTGTTTCTGCTCTCTTAAGCTAAGCTCAGCACAGTCTGTAATGGAGACGAATGGAAAGATAAATAACTGAAGGTGAGACATGTCTAAGATTCACCATTCATCAAGCTATAAGGAATCATTTTTAGTGTACTGAAATAAGTGCAATGCAAAGCAATTAAATTCATTCATGTGTCTTATCTGTGTATTCGTCTTAGTCCAAATTAGCTGTATGTGAATGAAGAACTTTAGTGGATGAAGCAAGCATGAAGTGAATGTGGTTCTGCAGGGTTATTTTGATTATTGTGATGAACTATTTTGCAATTTGTTTTTTAAAAAATCTCAACATTTGAATACAAATATTTTTTAACATGTATATTGTTCACTCAGAGCCCAATCCTATCCATGTCTACTCAGAAGTAAGTCCCATTAGAGTCAGTGGATTGGTTGTGGCAGGGTTCTTTAGAACAGGGTAGTGGGGGAGGGTCACAAAACTCTTTCACTAAGAAAACTTGGAGAAGGCATTGCACAATGGTCATTCATTCATTCATTCATTCATTCACACACCCACACTCACAAACACCACATCATTAAATGTGCATGGTGCATTACACAGTGCAGGTCTGTGCCTCAAGGGGTTTACAATATAGATATTGAAACAAGGGAGGGAGGAAAAGAATGGAGCCATCAGTAAACAGGGAAAACATACGTGATGCTTTTAGTTACATATATTTAGCATAGTTACAGTAGGGAAGAGGACTAATGTGAGTTGCTTTGCAGAAAAGGTGGTTTTAAGAAGAATTGGAAAGAAGGGCAGCAAGGAAGAGATGGATGGAGTCATCGGAGGGGTTCTTGGGTGCTTTGAACTAATCTTGTGATGGCTTCAAAGTGCACCTAAGGTCACCAGCTTTTCACAGGGTCTCCAAGGACAGGGGAGTGAGCCATGTTCACAAGTTCGCTTTCACAGCTCAAATCTTTTCAGAACTTAATCCATGTGTAAAGTGGCCTTCATGGAATGGCACTGGAGAGAAGGAGATCCAGGACTCTGGTGGAAGAATGTTGAGTGAATAATGGGTTGTTGCTATAACTCTCCTTGTGGAGAGTAGCTAATTCACACGATTCTCGGGTTCATTGAACAATGTTGTCACATTTCTTCCTTGTTTCAGCTCAGGAATTTGCCTCAGCATCCCCTTGACTCATTCCTGTGATAACATAATTGCATTTGTGTCATCTGAACGGGATCTAAGACTCTGTGACAGGAGTCTGCTGCTTAGTTCTTTGAGGTCTGCAGTGGCTGAAATGAGGAAACCAAGGGGTTGGCTAATGTTGGGAGTACATGCACATGGCAGGAAGCAAAAATCATGGAAAGCTTACAAAGACCTTATGGATTGGGCTGGGTTCAGGCTGCGGTCCCAAATTCTGTATTCTCTGGGTGATATGAGGACTCTTAGGACTCTTAAAACCAGAATTTTTTTGGATTGGAAGCCAGAATTTCTAGGAAATGTAAAGGTGGAAGCGAAAGCTTCAAGATTGTCAGTCAAGGAGGCCAGTTAGAGATTTCAACTTGTATTTCTGGGAACTCTGGGTTTTTCAGAAGTGTGTTGAGAGCTCCTTGCTAAGAACAGTAATGCTGGACAAGCTGTCCCAAACAGGTTCTGCGCTATTACCAATGGCATCACAGGGGGGAATGGGAGCCTGTGACACCACGAGAGGGGGCAACACTCTACACACCCTTCCACAATCTCAGGCCTGCTCTGGGCCTAGCTGCCTCCCGTACCTGCCGGCAATCATGTTTTCACCGCTTGCCAGTGTGTACGTGAAGCTACAGTGCCCGAAGATTGCCAAATGGGAGGCAATTCAGAGGCAGCTTATCACAGTTAATACAATGCAATAACCCTGAAGGTTGAGGGGCGATGTGATTCCAGCACCTCTGAACTTCCAGGATGTGGAGTTCTTTCAGGTAAGCACCACCCTGGGTGGTGCCTGCATCGGGGTCGCTTCTGGCCACTATTGGTATGCATGTCACACTCTCAATTCATGCAGCACCTGAGTGACATTGACTTGAGTTAGACATTGTGTATATTGAGAGAACATCCAAAAACAGCAGTTCTCAAACTTTTTAGCATCAGGACTCACTTTTTAGAATGACAATCTGCCGGGACACACTGGAAGTGATGTCTAACCTGGAAGTGATGTCATGGCTGGAAGTGACATCATCAAATTAGGCTTCAAACCTAAGCAGCCATCAACCAAAGGTCCCATTACACAGCACACTCGTGCTATTATTCGAGCATAGCTCAGAATTCAAACTTTCCATTTCGGAACTCAAAGCAGAACGCAGACTTGGTCTTTCTCCAAACACAGAGCCCTCCCCCCCTTTCCAGCATCCCATCTTCCCACCTATTCAGGACAAAGCACCACACCTCTCCCAACAGGAGCCCGTCCTGCCCAGCAGCTATGGACCCTGTATTTTCAGCTCTGTATTGTCAGAGGCAGCTGAGGTTGGTGCTACACGTCCCACCTGCAATTGGCTCACAACCCACCTAGTGGGTCCTGACCCACAGTTTGAGAAATGCTGCCCTAAAGCATACCTAGAATGCAATACTCAGGGAATCCATGGTGGTCGTACTAGGGTTCCTTGGTAGAGAAATCTGTATTAGAAGGAAGTGGAAGATCTATTGAGTGGGAAGGTGGAAGGTCTTGTTGCTAGAATTCCTTAGATCCTTGGAAGGTTTTGGTTCATTGGGGTAGAGCTTGGAGGAGCCAGTGTTCCAGGTCCTCTTGGTGCATTTAAAAGTATTGAGTTAAGTCAGAAACTCCTGGGGCCTCCTACAGTCAATGCGATTGGGGAAAGAGCTGATAAAATTAGTGCTCTCTACATTTGGCATTGGCATCGGCATTCTTCAGTCTTGGAAGACTATGGTATTGTGCTCTGAATGGTGGTTCTGGAACAGAGTGTCCTCTCCAGTGCGCAAAGCCTGGGTAAAGTAGATATGGAGGATAGGCTGTTACCCATGCAGCAAATCCCCCCTCTCCACGTCGCTGAAATGGTCCAATGGAAAGGCAGAGGGCAATTCGGTTGGTTCCAGCGGCGTCGCAGGAGTTGCCAGAACGTGACTATGTTCAGCCATGAACTGCCTCAGGGACTCCGGCTCGGGATTTTGCCTCGAGGTTGACTCCTGAAGCCTTTTCCATAACTGGATGTAGCCACAAGGCAGTGGAGGTTTGGGGTCAGAGTTTTCCTTCTCTCAGATGAGCTGCCTTCCCAGGCTGACGAGTCCCATCTGTTTAGTCTGTTTAGTCGCCTCTTATGACAAGTACAGCCAAACTGAGGACCTATTCTTATCCCCAGCCCCCAGTGGGGAGAGGTTATTTTGTGAACTTTGGGATTCTCTGACTGACTCTTGTTTCTTTCCATCCCAGGTCCTTGCGCAAAGTGTGGCCAGTGGCTCCCCCGTGACCTAGGATGAGTAACTGCAGCAGCCGCGCCCTGACCCTGCTATCTAGTGTTTTTGGAGCGTGCGGGCTGCTCCTGGTGGGCATCGCTGTCAGTACTGACTACTGGCTGTTTATGGAGGAAGGCATTGTGTTTCCACAGAATCAGACCACTGAGATAGTCATGGCGCTCCATGCTGGTCTCTGGAGGGTCTGCTTTTTTGCAGGTAAGTGTTTTGGAATGGTGAAATGGCTCCCCCGAAATGGCTTCCTATTCACAGGATTGTTCAGTGACTCCAGACTGAATCAGCACACTTACCACAACACCATGCAGCTCAATTTTGAATTAAACAAATTAAAACAACAATTTTGTTAAAACAATTAAAACAACAATTTTGTTGTTTTTGCTTAATTTTCCAAAATTCAGATTTTTAAATAACTTTGAGCAGTGGTTCCCAAACTCCTACAGAGGTTTTGGCAACCAGGTAAATGTTCGCAGGGAAGAGGGGCAGATACAGTGCTGCCAAGGGGCTTTTTTACTTGCCCGGGGGGGAGGGTGAGGAATGCAGTACTGGCCTCCAGCAGGATCCTGAAGGCTTGCAGCCCCCTCTGATCACCTCTGCAGCTTGTTTACAACGCCCTTATCTCCAATCTAAAGGTACTTCCTGTTTTCCCTGGAAGTAACAGCAGCTGCGGAGGAGATCAGAGGGGTCTGTTAGCCTCCAGGACCCTACAGGAGGCCAGCACTATCCCCCCACCCCGGCAAGTAAGAAAGCCCCTTGGCGGCAGCAGCACTGCAATCTCTGCAGCACTGTTGTTGCCATCGGAGCAGGGCCTCTCCCCTTAAGGGGGAATGCCCTGTTTCTTGTTCCCCTGGTTGGGTCACAACTGGGAACCACTGCCTTAGGGCCCAATCCTATCCAATTTTCCAGGGCCGGTGCAGCTATATCAATGGGGTGTGTGCTGCGTTCTGCGGTGGGAGGACAGTCACATAGCCCTCTTCAAGATATGGGAACATTTGTTCCCTTACCTCAGGGCTGCATTGTGGCATCAGAGCTGGAAAGGTGGATAGTAATTACTGCTTAGTAGTAATTCCATTATAGACAATGGGGCTTACTTCAGATAAGTGTAGATAGAATTGCAGCCTCAGAAGAGTTTGGTAAATGAGCGATGAGTGACAGAATCATGTTGAATCTGGAGAACACATCGGATCTTTGCTCTACTTGTAAATTCCAGTCTACGTGAACCTGCAGCTGAAGTCCTGCAAAGCTGATGTGTCTGATCATCACTGACTTACATACAAGAAGTAAAATGTTTACAAGAAGCTATAGTTAGATTCAGCAACTCAGTTCTTGAAAAGGTTCTGAGGACAGCCATCATTCAAGAAACTTCACTGACCAAATAATTTGAGATGCGATTACTCCTAAGGAAATCCAAAAACGGTTCAAAAGGAATAGCATTAATACTGGCAGAATACGTTGAAATGATGAGGAAGCTTGGGCACTCTGATTACCCTTAGAGTGAAGAGGTTTGACCCAGTATTGAATAGAAATTTGTCTTCCTTTCATTTAAAACCACCAGACTTGTATTCAGATCCTTGTCTGGTTAGTTGGAATTATAATGTATGGTTCATCTTTCATCCTCACCCACTCCAAGGTACACAATTTGGCCCCTCCTGATCACAGTCCCCTCCTTCCCTCACAGCAGCACGTTGTTTCTCCTGTCCCTATGCCCTGTGTAGGGTTCTTCCCTAGTCCTGCTTTTTCTCAGATATCAAACTTCTCTGCTTCCCTTTTCTGCAAGTCAGTACTTCTACCACCCAGTCCTAACGGCCCAATCCAAATGGGCCGCTGCATCCCTGGAATTCACGTTTTGGCAGGGCAGCATGCTTTATGGCTGTCGCAAAAGGTGACATGCCGTACAGCTTGGCCTGGTTGGTGTTGCAAGTGGCAAGCAGCCAGAGCTGTGCACCAGCGATCTTCCAATGAGCCACGGTGCAGATAAGTCAGCATGAGGGGGGCCCGAAGGCCGGGGGTGGGAAGAACAGGGAAGTGGACAAAGGGAGGCAGCTGGTGCGGGGAGAGTGGATTCAGGCTGGGAAGAGGATGGTATCGATGGTGGCAGCATTACTGATATCCCCCCCTCCTGGCCTCGATCCACTTTCTTGGATCATCTCTTACTTCTGCTAGCTTTATGGCTGGTGCAGGTCTGAGTAGACCTGGTGGGGCAGCAAGGGCTTAACCCCGGGGCATGGGAACAAATGTTCCTTTTCCTTGAGGAGGCTTTTGTGGCCCAGACTCCCTCATTGGCACAGCTGCATCAGTGCGTGGGGAGTTAGGTAGGATTGGGCTGCCCATCCACTGTCTATTCTGTCCCACTTCATTGTCCTTTTTTACCCCTACATCTAGGCCCTCTTGCCACTCTCTGACCCCATTCCGACATCGTATTCCCAGTCCACTAATCTGTTATTGGCTGCCAACAACCTCTGCTCTGTATGAGGTTTCATCTCACAGTCAAACTAACCTTTTGCCTATTTTGCCTTTTCCTTTTGCGGCTCATGTTTGTGAGCCGCATCATCACGTAAATTTGATGCATTTTCTCTTTTGACAGGTCAGAAAAAAGGAAGCTGTGTTGCTTCCGAATACTTTCTAGAACCTAGGCCTGACCCCGACCCGGAGGGCCCCCTCGTGACGGAGAATACAGAAAATATCCTCAGTAAGTGGACAGACTTCAGTTCGCTGTGAACTTAGTGTTGGTGGGTATTTATTTTTTTAAGAACCAGGTCTGATCTACACATGCTGCAGAATGAGGCAAGAGAATCCTGAGGAGGTGCTGTACCACTTCAGGCAGCAGGTGTATATGATTTGTGAATGCTTCCTCATATATATTTTTTAAAAAACCTTCCTGCCAGTTAACAAAATAGAGAGGAACAAGACTCGCTGAAGGAGAATTGGCATGGCTCCTGCAAAAGTAGGTCCTGCCTCACTAACCCTCTGCAGTACTTTGAGAGTATCCAAAAGCATGTGTATAGGGATGACCTAGTAGACATTGGGATTGATACTTTTTAAACTTGTTCTTAAGTGATCTGAAGTTAGGCCTGAGCACTTACCTACCTGTTTACTAAAGACAAGTTGCACCCATTTGCACATCCTTCAGAGATTTAATTTCCAGAGCAGTGTTTCTCAAACTGTGGGTCAAGACCCACTAGGTGGGTCACGAGCCAATTTCAGGTAGGTCCCCATTCATTTCAATATTTTATTGAAATTAGACGATGATATTAGACGATGCCACCACGGCATGTGACTGCATTTGGGAAAATGTTACAGACCAGTACTTTTAACAAGCTACTATGTATATTCTTTTAACAATGATAGTCAATGGGACTTACTCCTGGGTAAATATGGGTAGGCTTGCAGCCTAGGATTGTTAAAACTTTTCCTGCTTGATGATGTCACTTCTGGTCATGACATCACTTCTGGTGGGTCCCAACAGATTCTCCTTCGAAAAAGTGGGTCCCGGTGCTGAAGTGTGAGAACCACTGTTCTAGAGATTCTGGAGAGAGAAAGAGAGAGAGAGAGAGAGAGAGAGAGCTGAACCCTGAGGAATGGCACTGACTATAGTAACTCATATGAAGAATATTTTCAGAAGACCTTCCCAAAAGGCAACACTGGGACAAAATGGGACTTAACAGGGAGAGGAACTAAAGTACAGAGACAGACCCTGATAAAAGTGCTTAGCTGAAGCATATGCATCTGTGGACAATGCCTTCCTTTGCTTCTGGGTAAGAGCAGATGTGGTGTAGTAGTGTTTGTGGCCTACTTTATAGGACCATTGTGAGAATTGCTAATATAATGGACCTGATTCAGATGGCATGGTGCAACCATGGTTTGGCTGTTGTACATGGGCTTCTCACTTGCACATTCTGATTCGCTTTCTCATTTTTTAGTTCTTAGAAACAACGCTGTGACATCAGAGTTAGGCAAACTATGATTACTGCAACTGGTTTCCCACCAATTCAGAAATGCAAAACCAGTTCAAAAGTCCAATCCTAACTAAATCCTGATCTGTCCTCCACCCTGCCCCATCACTGCCCCATTCTGCCCACTTTCCCTCCCCATTCAACCCCTTCCCCACCTCCCTCCAGCCACCTGCGTGGGCTTACCTGCTCCAACAGGTATCTGTAAGTCCACTTGTTCACAGGAGACCATTCTGGCCTCCCCACCAGCAGGCCTGCAGGACAGGTTGGCAGAGGCTGCTTTGAGACAGCCATAAAGCAAGTGGCTGCTTTGAGACAGCCATAAAGCAGCCTCCACTGGTACAATGCTAGTTATGATGGCAGTGGGGGAGGGGGTAGAATTGGGACACAAATCATGCTTTCCAATTCTGGCTTGGTGGTAAACTATGGTCTTTCCTCGCCATAATTTTCTTGAATTCAAGAAACTTCACACCTTATAAGGTGCCGTCTTCCACTGACATGCTGCAATGACATGGCAAAACAGTTATCAGGAGAAGAGGGAGGACATTGCAGCATGTCAGTGGAAGATGGCAGGAATGATGAGTGTGAAGTCTGTTCATGATGCCCAAACCATGGTGTGGTAGTGATATCTGAACCAGGCCAATGTACATGAAGCACTTTCATGCTCCCTTCCTCCTCCCCAAACATGCTTCAATTCTCTGTCCTCACTTCCTGGTTTGCAATAAATGTCTTTTGCTGTGAAATGCACTTGAAATTGAAGTGCATATTTCAAGTAAGCCCCCTGATGTCTTATGGGTACCCCTCTGGGTAAGCCCCCTGATGTCTTATGGCTTACTTTGGACCTATTCCAGTTCTATAACTGACATAAGTCCAAGGTTTAAAAAGGAAGGGACTGGTGTAGGATCTTGGTGCACACCAGTACCACTGGAATCCATCCCCTCCCTCCCCCATCCACCCCTGCCCACCCCTATCCACTTTGAAACTCCCTCTGACTTCCCTCTCCCTGCCCATGGCATGCCTCCTCCAGCAGCTTACTGGGGCCAGTGGAGCTTCAGTAGCTTCTGCTGTGCGTGCCGCACTGACCACCATTTGCGTCAACAGCCTGGCAGCAGGAAACACCATGTCACATTTTGCAATATTATAAAGCATGGTGGAGTGACACATGGTGAGGTTCAACTCTGGAGAGGCATTTCACACAGAGCTCAGTGACCTGGAAGTATAATGCCACCACCAAACTTCCAGGTCACTGAGATTTCGCATGCACGATTGCCAGGGAGGCTGAGCTTTCACTGCCATAGCTAAGTATATAAGAAGAGACTAACTGTGGAAGACAAGAGCTCAACCTCCCCAGGGATCATGCAGCCACTCAGAAACTGGATGCAGTGTATACGCAGTGTGATTCCCTGTGATTGCACACGTGCTCCACCCAGTTTCTGAGTTGCTGCACAATCGCTGGGGAGGCTCAGCTCTCGTCTACCTCAGTGCTGGTCTAGCAGCAGTTCAGCCTCCCCTGTGATCACGCAACCCCTCAGAAGGTGGATGGAGCACTCAGAAGGGGATTTGGAGGCTTGGGGTAAAATAGGTGAGGCTCTACCTCCCCTGCCCACACATTCCTGGCATAGTGCACTTCCAGAATGCAAATTCCGGCAACGCACACAGCCCATAGAATTGGGCTGTTAATCAACTGTTACCCTGCACATGCCTGATCTTGCCTGATCTCAGAAGCTAAGCAGGTTCAGGCCTGGTTAGTACTTGGATGGGAGACTGCTTGGGAATACTGGGTGCTGTATGCTTATACCATAGTCTTTCGAGACTGAAGGTTGCCAACCAACTAAAAATGTGCCCTGAAGACAAGAGATTTGTTAAAAGCAGTATTTTAAAAGTGCTTATAAAAACTGCAAAGTGCAAGTCCCATTTTAAAGAGGCATTCTCCCTTTTCCTTCATGTAGGAGGGAATTGCCTCTCCTTAAGGTGGAACCTGCATCAACATACGTGTGAATCCGAACATACATGTGAATATTTGTTTGAATCTAAAAACAAGGAAAGTATGATCTTCTCTTCAAAACTGTTGTCTTAAAATATGCAAACTTACGCAAATATAATTTAGGCCCAAATCCTCACCAACTTTCCCGCACTGGCATAGCAGTGCCAATGGGACAAGTGCTGCATCCTGCACTTGGGTGGCACTCACGGAGGCTTCCTCAAAGTAAGGGAATTTGTTCCCTTACCTCAGAGCTGCATTGCCCTTATGTCAGTGCTGGGAAGCACTGACATAAGGGGTTAGGATTGCATCCTTAGTCAACTATCCCCCATACAATTAGTCAACCAATATTTCTTCAATCATATGGCGGTCCTGTTCTTCGTACTGTTATTATTATGTTCTAAGGCTGCAGAGAGGTTGTAGCATTCTTCATGTGACAATTGTATATGCAGTGAATACATAAAATACATACAAGGACATCTGCAAGAGGGATCTGAAGGCCTTAGGAGTGGACCTCAACAGGTGGGAAACCCTGGCCTCTGAGCGGCCAGCTTGGAGGCAGGCTGTGCAGCATGGCATTTCCCAGTTTGAAGAGACACTTGGCCAATAGTCTGAGGCAAAGAGGCAAAGAAGGAAGGCCCATAGCCAGGGAGACAGACCAGGGACAGACTGCACTTGCTCCCAGTGTGAAAGGGATTGTCACTCCTGAAGCGGCCTTTTCAGCCACACTAGACGCTGTTCCAGAACCACCATTCAGAGTGCGATACCATAGTCTTTCGGGACTGAAGGTTGCCAATGGAATACATAAAAGAAGGGGCTGGGAGGGCAGTGGTATCCTGGCCTAGATTGTCTGACAGTCCTTAGCCATGTACAGGTTCCCCAATCAAATGTACAGAGCTTATGTGCATAGACTTTGCACACACATAGAGACTTTACAGACAGTGAATGCACATATGTTAGGGACAGAGCTTGGCACTGTATTCCTACCCCCACCCCCTGCACTTACTGAATGCGCAATTGCTATTGCAGAATGCTTGAATTGTGACTATGGGAGCACCTTCTGGTGGGTACACACCATTCTAACAGTTTACCTTTCGGAAACACTGTAGAGGCCATGTGATAGAACCCCTTTTTACACCCCACCAAGCACCAACTCTCCAGCGAGTCTCATTGACTTCAGTGGAACTTACTCCCAAAGAGACGTTTGCAGTTCAGCAGCTCAATCCTGTGGGTGCCTGCAGAGGGCAGCTGCTGCCACAGCGCTTGTTGTGAAGCCACTTGGCATCCTCTTCTTCAAAATCCAGCATGCTGTGAATGCTTAACAGGATTTAAGAGTGAGGACTGCAATGCATCTTTGCAGCAGAAATCCTCCAACATTTTAAAATAATATTTGGGGATTGGTTACCTCTAGGTCAAGACTTGAAATCATCAAGCCAAAGACACCCCACTCCCCACCAGGTGCTTGATAAGGCTCCAGTGTTTGCTCACTATCTTGGATGGCAAAAGCTCTCTCTCTCTCTCGCTCGCTCTCTTTCTCTCTCTGTGGCACCTGGCAGATGGCCATGTATAGCTGGTGGGCCTGGTGTAGTGCTCTTTCCTAGACTCTTAAGGTTAGAAGTCATATGCAGCTGCCATGTCTCAACAGTGCTGTGAAAAGAGCTTTCCTCTGAAGAGCCAGGACAGGCAACAGGGCAAATCTGCAGCCTTCAGACACATGGGCATGGGTGAAACCTGGAGGGGAAAAAAAATCTACACTGCAGTTGTTGTTCGTAAGAGAAAATGAGTTTTAGGCATGCTTAAATGAATAGCCTGCCTCTCCTGCTGTCACAAGTCCATGGTTTTATGGCTGCCATCTTTTCAACTGGCTCCTGCTCCTGTGCTTTGAACAGTGACCATGTGCAGACAATAGAGGGCAGTAGCATTTCTTTCCATGCTGTGACAAGCTTCACTCTTGATGCTTGTGCCTCAAGCTGTTTTAAAGATATAAGAACAAGCCAGCCTGTTGTTGTTGTTTTTCCTGATCAGTTGGCAATCCTGTCTGGTTTATTGCCATTGTGGTGTGAGGTTTGTACCACAAATTCTCACAGGTGTTTTGTTTTTTTTTCCCCCTAGCACCACGAATGTGTACAGTGCAATTAGTGCATAGCAAACCATTCTAGCAGAAGCATGATCTTGGGCATAGATAGAATACAGTATTGGGGTGTGTGTGTGTGTGTGTGTGTGAGAGAGAGAGAGAGAGAGAGAGAGAGAGAGAGAATCACTGCCCTCTTCTGCATAGAACAGGGAATAACCCAACTCTGTTGAACAGACTGGAAAAATATACAGTACAGTATTTCAGATTTCTAAGCAGGAGCTCGAGTCACAAAATGGTGCAGGCCCAGCATGTAGAGAGATTTCTGCAGCCTATCATTACGGATGTCACAAGCAGTACCCCATTTCTGTGCACAAATTGCTGCAGGAATGGATGTGATTCCCAAGGGAGTCTCATTTTCTCAGCAACAAAATCCTGTAGTTTCAATGATGGAGGGAAGCACAATAGCTTCACAACAGAAGTGCGACTTTGAGAAAACCAGTGTATGT
This sequence comes from Tiliqua scincoides, assembly GCF_035046505.1. Lineage (NCBI taxonomy): Eukaryota > Metazoa > Chordata > Lepidosauria > Squamata > Scincidae > Tiliqua > Tiliqua scincoides. Next base: position 121,011,012 of record NC_089825.1, read on the forward strand.
GGATTGTGTGCTTTGTAAGCTGCAAATGGAACGGTGAGGGGCAGGAAGTCTGGAAATTGTGGGAAAGCCCTAGTGAACCACAGAGAAACTATATGGATAGACACAGGACTGCAGCCATTAACAACAGCTCTGCCGTTTGACTGTGTCACATCCTATGTTTTGTATTCCTAGAGCTTATGGTGTAGATTCAGGGCTGTGCTTTTCAGCAGGATCCCACACCTCCTGGACTGCTGTCTGCTTATGAACCTACCCCACACAAACTGGCCACCTGTGGAGGCCCTGCATTCTCCTTCCATCCAAGTTTCACAGGACCATGATAAGGACACAGGGCTGGCCATAGGAGCTGCGGGGCCCAATGCAAAACTTTTTGCGGGGTCCCCACCCCATGCCCTCCCATTCACTAGGATGAACAGCAGTGGTGAGGCACCCCGCAGCGGCATCACCATCAACTGCTTCCAGCGGGGACAATTTCAAGCCAATCAGACCCAGGGCAGGAGGGAGGGAGGGCCATCCAGTGGCAATGCTCCGCTTGCCACTCTCTCCTCATGACACCTCAGCATGGAAGATTTCATGCAGGAGCAACAGCTACAGAGCGAGCTCTGCTCACCGCCCCAGTGCAGGCTCCTCCAGGTGTGGGACCCAATTTGGCCAAATTGCCCTAAGTCCAGCCCTGCAAGGACAGGCCTGCTAAGTGGTAGCACTGAATGCCCCTTCTCTTTTAATATTTTAGGTGGTGGGCAAAGAAATGTTTGTTTCAGAGGGCATTCAAGTTCTACCAAGTTAAGATTTTAACTGCTGTTTGCTTCGGCTGGGTTTCTGGGCTTTTATTGTTTCTTTTGTGTTGTATTGTTTTATATGATTAAGTTTTTCTTTTAGCAAGCAGCATTGGGGACCCATATGTGTCAAACAGTGGGTTAAAAATATCTTACACAAACAATCTTACTCAAGTCAATCTTCTGTAATGCTTAATTTCAGCCAAGAGAGGCTGTCCAGTAACTTTCCCCCTAGTTCCAGATGTCCAGAAGTGGGGCTGTGCTTACTAAAAAGGGAGAGCAGTGAACTCACTGGCACTTGGTTTATTCAAACCTGTCATGTTTCCAAAGAAGCGTTGAAAAAAGGGATGAGCTTTTGCTCAAACTGAGTCCTCCGATCAGGGACATTGGTGAGGAGGCTATCCAGATGCAGAGCTGTCCCTCAAGAAGACCACATTAGGGCTACTGCCTCAGGCAGTATCAAAGTGGCACTTGTATTTGGATACAAGAAGATCTAGTCAGCAGTGGCCTCATACCAACTCCTCCAGTGCCATTGCTGCAGTACTGGCATCTGCACTGGAGACATTAGTAGGGGGCCACAGAGACCCTGTTCTAGACGCATTGGAACAGGATTGCACCCCTCTACCACCTCTCCTATTTCACCACCTGGCTAGTGCTTTATACCAGGCCGGCTGGGAGGTTGCTGGGAGCAAAAGGGAATCTTCAGCTCCCTGCACTCTCTCCTGCCCACCTGTTTTTGAAGCAGGAGCTGGGGCAAAGGAGGACGAAGGAGGAGGCAGCAGTGGCAAGGGGTGTGTAATCTAGAAGAGCAATTTGAACAGGATCACAGAGCCCCCACCAACTTCTCCAAAGGAAAAAGGCAGTGGTGGCAAAGGGGTGAGTTGGTGTGCCCTATGGCATGTGCTTTCCAAAAATGGATGCTGCTGATAAAAACTTATTAAGAACAGCCTGGACCTGGTATACTGTTCCCCAGAGATGGGTTCCATCACCTTGAACAGAGGCAATAATGGACAAGTGCAGATTTCCATGCAGAAATTTCTCCCCATCTGAAACTCTTCTATACATCTGTCAAAAGGCAGTTACAGGAGTCCTCATTACCTTTTATAAAGAATGAAAAAATATAATCGCCAACTGGAGCGCACTAGGGGTGGCTGACTGGTGGCAATGATGTCGACTTACCAGGTTTTGCAACCAACATAGTTTGGGAAAACTCTTCTGGAAATTCAGTTTTTGGTTAGTGGAACTTCAAGTGTGGTCGAATCTCATTTCGAAGGAGAGCATATTCAAAGCAGAGCACTAAAGCCAGGGTTGAGGCAAATGGGACAGGTTGAGGGTCACCAAGAGCCCCAGTCCAGTTGAAAAGAACACAGAACCAGTTCCAACGTTCGTTGTGCCAAGCGCAGATAATTTATTAGATGATTTAGGGCGCAATCCTAACCAATTTTCCAGCACTGACCTGACCGCAATGCAGCTCTAAGGTAAGGTAACAAATATGCCCTTACCTTGAGGAGGCCTACAAACATGCCGTTACCTTGACTGCCTCCCCACTGCAGGCTGCAGTGCATGCCACATTGGCACAGCTATGTCAGTGCTGGAAAATTGGTTAGGATTGTGCCCTAAGTTGCTTTTGCTATATAGTACACCTCCACATCAGCTTGAACAACTAAAGTGTGCTTGAGATACAGCAGAGATAACTAGTATATAATTTCAAATATTTTTGCAAGGCTGATTTGAATAGTGATGTGTGTCATGTGTAGTGTTTAATGTTGGGCTGAAACCTTTAGTGGGTGAATCAGATTAAACAAGCCTTTCTAAAAAGGCACCCCTGATTATGCTGGCAACATTTTTAAAAATAACTAATATAAATACAATGACTCCAGAAGACAGGCACTGTGTTCTGTCAGAAGCATTCCACCTGTTCTCCCCTATGTGATGGAAATCCCTCTTCAAAGATGTCTTCCAGTAGATGCATCCAGTACATGCATCATCTGAAAAAATAGTGTACTTTACGAAAGAGTGGCCTTGTTGGATTAGCCCACGCAGTCCACCATCTGTTTCCCAGAAGCAAGAGAGAAAGACGTACTTCTTTCTTGCCATTGTTTCCCTGCTACTCTATACAGTAATGTCACTGATCCTGGAGGTTACACATAGTCATCGTATACTAATAGAGTGGGTCTCCATGACTTTATCCAATCCCCGTTTAAAGCTGTTCAAGCTGTTGGTTATCACCACATCTTGTGGCAGTGAATTCCACATACTAATTATGACTGTGTGGAGAAGTACCTCCTTTGTCCATCCTAAATCTACTGCCAGTTAGTTTACATAAGAACAGCCCCATTGGATCAGGGCACAGGCCCATCTAGTCCAGCTTCCTATATCTCACAGTGGCCCACAAAATGCCCCAGGGAGCACACCAGATAACAAGAGACCTGCATCCTGGTGCCCTCCCTTGGATCTGACATAGCCCATTTCTAAAATCAGGAGATTGCACATACACATCATGGCTGGTAACCCGTAATGGATTTTTCCTCCAGAAACTTGTCCAATCCCCTTTTAAAGGCATCCAGGCCAGATGCCGTCACCACATCCTGCAGCAAGGAGTTCCACAGACCGACCACACACTGAGTAAAGAAATATTTTCTTTTGTCTGTCCTAAGCATCCCAACACTCAATTTTAGTGGTTGTCCCCTGGTTCTGGTGTTATGTGAGAGTGTAAAGAGCATCTCTCTATCCACTTTATCCTTCCCATGCATAATTTTGTATGTCTCAATCATGTCCCCCCTCAGGCATCTCTTTTCTAGGCTGAAGAGGCCCAAACGCCGTAGCCTTTCCTCATAAGGAAGGTGCCCCAGCCCCGTAATCATCTTAGTCGCTCTCTTTTGCACCTTTTCCATTTCCACTATGTCTTTTTTGAGATGCGGCGACCAGAATTGGACACAATACTCCAGGTGTGGCCTTACCATCGATTTGTACAACGGCATTATAATACTAGCCATTTTGTTCTAAATACCTTTCTAACGATCCCAAGCATAGAATTGGCCTTCTTCACTGCCGCCGCACATTGGGTCGACACTTTCATCGACCTGTCCACCACCACCCCAAGATCTCTCTCCTGATCTGTCACAGACAGCTCAGAACCCATTAGCCTATATGTGAAGTTTTGATTTTTTGCCCCAATGTGCATGACTTTACACTTAACTTACATTAAAACGCATCTGCCATTTTGGTACCCATTCTGCCAGTTTGGAGAGATCCTTCTGGAGCTTCTCACAATCATGTCTGGTCTTCACCACTTGGAAAAGTTTGGTGTCGTCTGCAAACTTAGCCACCTCACTGCTCAGCCCTGTCTCCAAGTCATTTATGAACAGATTGAAGAGCACCGGTCAGTCCCAGGACAGATCCTTGGGGCACACCGCTTTTCACCTCTCTCCATTGTGAAAATTGCCATTGACACCCTCTCTCTGTTTCCTGGTCTTCAACCAGTTCTCAGTCCAGGAGAGGACCTGCCCTCTAATTCCCTGACTGTGGAGTTTTTTCAGTAGCCTTTGGTGAGGAACCATGTCGAATGCCTTCTGAAAGTCCAGATATATAACGTCTACGGGTTCTCCCGCATCCACATGCCTGTTGACCTTTTCAAAGAATTCTACGAGGTTTGAATTGGATCTAAAAGTTTCATTGGATTACCCTCTGTTACTGGTGTTGTGAGAGTGTATGCTTCTTCACAACTGTTGTTTTACAGCCCAATCCTGAGCTGCCCGGAGCTGCAGGACCCGGTGGCTCCACAAAGGGCTCCTGCCGGATCCAGCACCTCCCGTGCTACCGCAGGAGGCTCCTCGGGAGAAGGGAAGCAGTCCCGCAATGGGACTACTCACTTTAGCGGTGACTGTTTGGTCGCCGCTAAAGTGAAAGCGCTCGTGTAGGGTGCGCAGCCCTGCCCGAGTGCCCTGGATCCTGCGGAGCTCAGCTCCGCAGATTCACCTCTCCCACGCCCCCCAACACACCTCCCCCACGCCCCCAGCCACACCTCCCCCCTCCCCGGAACGCCTCCCCCATGCCCCCGGACACGCCCCCATTTCCCGTTCTGCAGCCCAGTGGTCACAGACACCGCCAAGCTGCGGAACGCGGGCGCCCGTGGGAGCCCGGCGGTAAGCCCTGCAAACGTGCCTTACGGCATGCCGCGGAGGCACAGCACAGACCACAGGATTGGGCTCTCAGTCATATCAAAATCTAATTGATTTTTTAGCCCAATCCTATGCATGTCTATTCAGAAGTAAGTCTCACTATAGTCAATGGGGCTTACTTCCAGGTAAGTGTAGATAAGATTGCAGTCTAATTGATACAGTGTCAGCACCAGGCTCGTGAGCCAATGCTCTGTGCTGTATCCCACATTGCCTGTATCCTCTTGCCTGCCCTCTGCTGGCACGCTGGAAACCACCACCATCAGAGGATGGACTGCCAGGTAGGCCTTCTGATAGGTGTGAACCTTGGCCAGTGTCTGAGTTGACCAGCTCCTGATACCACCCCTGAATTGATGAATCAATGAGAACAGATTACGGTAATCAACCAAAAGTTCTGAGATGCCCTTAAAACAAGTTTGCACTATTGAGTATAAAGCCAATGAGCTAATTATGGTACAAAGTGGATTTCCCTTAGTGGTGCATGTGTAGGCTGAACTGGGTTCATTCATTTGGGCTATTATTGTGGTGCTTGTATAGATGAAGTTTTGATTATCATAGTGGGGTTTTGCTGTGTCCATTTTTGTACTATGGAGTTACACTGATGAGAACTGCTTTGAGTCCAGTGTGACTGAGATGGTGATAGTGAACGTTAAAAAATAAATATGTTAAAGGCATTTCACAAATCCCTGAATGTAGGAAACAATAGACTCAGTGCCATGCCTTATATGCTTATATGGACAGACAAAAGAAAATATTTCTTTACTCAGCGTGTGGTCGGTCTGTGGAACTCCTTGCCGCAGGATGTGGTGCTGGCATCTAGCCTAGACGCCTTTAAAAGGGGATTGGTCAAGTTTCTGGGGGAAAAATCCATTACGGGGTACAAGCCATGATGTGTATGCGCAACCTCCTGATTTTAGAAATGGGTTATGTCAGAATGCCAGATGCAAGGGAGGGCACCAGGATGAGGTCTGTTGTTATCTGGTGTGCTCCCTGGGGCATTTGGTGGGCCGCTGTGAGATACAGGAAGCTAGACTAGATGGGCCTATGGCCTGATCCAGTGGGGCTGTTCTTATGTTCTTACGTTCTTATGCTGGAGATGAATGTACGGAGCTGTCTTATAGCAAGCCAGGCCACTGGCCCATCTAGGCCATTATCTAGCTTGGCTAACAGCAGCTCAGCTGTCAAAGATCTCAGGTGAAGGGCTTTCTCAAACCTTCTACCTATAATTCTTTTTCTCTATATGGAGATACTGGGGATTGAACTTGAGACATCTGTATGCGAAATGCATGCTCTACCAAGGAATCATGGCCCTTCTCTTTATATGTGAACATCAAACATATAATGTTGGGTGTTGTGTGGTTCACTGAAGTGCAACTACTTCTAGGTTTGAGAGGGGAAGGGCTGTTGTCTAGAGCAGGGGGTCTCCAAACCCCGGCCCGGGGGCCAGATGCGGCCCGCAGCGAGCCTCTATCTGGCCCGCGGCCAGCCTCTGATCCCCTGAGAGCCTGTGGCCCAGTTGACCAAACACAACCAGAGTTGTGCTTGTGGGGTGGGGGAATGGGGGTCTATTTAAGTGTGCGCTTTATTTTTTGGGCTGTGTTCATGCTTGGAGAAGTCCTGGACATTTGAGCCCATTCATTTATTCATTCATCCAAGTTCTATCTCTAATGTATTTATTTCAATTTTATATTTAATTTTTTTTTTCCGGCCCTCAACACTGAGCCAGATATTTGATGCGGCCCTTTGGCCGAAAAGTTTAGAGACCCCTGAGAGGAAGAGCATGTGCTATTGCACGCAGAAGGTCCCAGGTGCTGTCTCTGGCATCTCCAGTTACAAATAGGATCTTTAGCAGCCAGGTTGTGCAGACCCCAGGAGAACCAGGGCCCAGCAATGTAGACTATACTGACTTGGACCCCAAAAGCTGCTAGAACTTGTGTTCTGGCAGCACAAGGCACTTTATGGTGGCATGAAAGTGGGGCCGTTGTTGCAAACAGCAAGAGATGCAGCACATTCAGCACTGGCCCTGGAGGCTCCACCGGTGCCAGTAAGTTGCCAGCAGGTGTGTGTTGTGGACAGGGAGGGGGAGGGCAAGGGGAGTTTGGGGGAGGGAGTGGATTTTGGCAGAACCAGCATGCAGCAGGATCCTATTCCCTCTTTTCCAACCTGCCCCAGTCCTTTTCTCTCTTTGGACTTATGCCAACTATACAGCTGGGATAGGTCTGAGGAGACCCGTAAGCCACTAGAAGGCCTAAGTAAGTAGAAAATATTTTAACTTACCTCTAACAGACTTCCTGATTCCACCACCACCACTGGGTGCAGCATGGACTCTGTCAATGCAGCTACATCATCGGTAATGGTGAGGGATAGGACTGGTGTAGTTAGTGAGACAAGCTGGCTCAGAATAAGGCAGTTTGCTATCTTCAAATTATTGGTTTGATTAGAAGATGATTCCTCCTCAAGGGAGGCTGCACAAACGTGTATCTGCGTGTTTTGTCGGGGTAAGTAAGGAGGCGGGACCTGAAGCCATGCATTGATTCTTTCCGCTCTGATTGGACTTTGAGGCTATCCTGATAACTGCCTCAGATTGTTTGACCCAAAACAGATTCATCCAATTATCAGACACCGCGAGCACCCTCCCCCGTTCACCAAAGCCAACCTTGAAACTATTTTAGAAGTGCTGCGGTATCATTCCCGGGGTAACACATTCAACGGGGGCGGAGGGGGGGGTTTGGCGGGTTCAGCACAATGTGCAAAACGTTGTTTGATTTCATCCAGTTTGGGAATTATATATGGCATATTCAACTGTAACCTGATCTCAAGCCCCAGAAACAGGCATGCTAGATCTCAAATAAATAAATAAATAAGTTTGGCCAGGGGCCTGACATGATTTTTTACCCTGCTCTCCAAAACGAGGTATATAGCAGATTCATTGCTCTAAGAAGAGAGGCCAGATTTTTCTGCTTCCTTTGTTCCCATAAGAATGCAGGCTGCCTTTGGTTACTTGGTGGTAAAGGAAAAAAAAAACTCTGTGCATGCTTAGATGTTCTCTTATTTGTATTCTCACTGCACATGTTTCAGGGCTGATCCCTGACATTCAAAGAGGTTCTGGGAATAAGTTCTGGGTCAAACTAAACTCCAGGATATCTGAGTTTTTTCTTCCTTGTGCCTCTTTCTTTGGGCAGAGACCATCCGCACAGCCACGCCGTTCCCCATGGTCAGCCTCTTCCTCGTCTTTACAGCATTTGTTATTAGTAACATCGGACATATCCGGCCCCAGAGGACCATCCTGGCTTTTGTTTCTGGAATCTTCTTCATCCTCTCTGGTGAGGCGTGGGGGCACCCAACAGAGGGCACTGTATCCTCAGAGTCTGCACTGACTGTCACAATTGGGGCAACTGTGTTCTATGGAGAGGAGCCTATGGGTTCTCTTTTCATGTGTAACAAGGGAAGAATTTTCCTGGGGACGCCGTATCCCTTGCCTTGTGGAACAGAGAATCTCTTTGAGTGCTGATGAGCTTAAGGGTTTCCTCCCAAGTGCTGCAATTCCCAGAAGCAAAATTTCTGCCTCTTTCCTGGCAAATTTCCTTCCAGGTGGTACAAATCCCAGAGGCAAAAAAATCTTTGCAAGTTTCTAAATAGACTAGTTAGTATAAAATTGGATTATAACTAGGGTAGGATGACCAGAACAAGAGTCCAGGTCTGGGAGAGAACAAAATGTACAGTACTACCATTGTCATTTTTTGCTTAAAAATTGTAGGCGAGGAAGATCTAGCTATGCTTCTCAGTTTGATGGGTGTGGGATATTTGGACTTGGAGAGGCAGGTTTCCAGCCTCTTCTCTTCCACCATTCTCCCAGCATTCCTGCTCCCCCAACCCCTGTCACCTTTATGGTCACCTTCTCAACACTCACACTTTCAGTAGCAAACAGAAAGCCTAGAATGTCCCTCTCAACTTTTCAATAGCTCTAAAAGGCAGAGCTGCAACTGCTGCCGCCACCACAGAGCACAACAGAGAAGTCCCCTGCCAATTGTACTCTGTGTAGTGACAACATCACCTGGTATTTGTTGTACAACTGGTATTTGTTAAGGATTCTTTAGGTGCAGCAAGATGTGAACAGATGTGAAGCAGCAGGTCTGAGACTGGATTTTTGACCCCTTCGCTTTCCAGCAGCTGCAAGGGGGAGCTCAAATTATTTTGTTCATTTATTGCATTGATACCCTACTTTTCTACTACCATGAAACTTAGAGGAAGTCCATGAGATTTCTAGGCTGTCTCCCATTTAGGAGCTGATCAGATTCAGACCTGCTCCGCTCCAGCATGTTTGTTGCATTGGCAGATGGTGGAAGGCAGAAAAAGGGAGCAATGGAGACAAGAATGTCTGTTTTCCCAGCGCCCTCCTGGTTGATGGCACCCAAGACTGGAACAGGAGTGGCAAGGGAGATCTGTACTTTCATCTGATGTTGTTTTTCACTTTCACACAATCAGGGAGGGGCTCTGATTATGAGCAGAGCAGCAGTGCAGGGGAAAGAGGACGTTTAATCCTTTCCACTGATTCCCCAATGGAAATTGCTTCCCTTTGGAGTTCCTTTTAAATCCATGGTGGAAACAAGAGAGCTTTCTGTATTATACTTGTATTTTTCACCGCTGTGGAAAACTGTGGACATTTCCACTCATACCCATGCTCTGTCACATCTGGGAGCAAAAGCCCATAAGGTCTCCAGGATGCTTGGAAGGCACAGTGGTTGGAATGGCAAGACCTCTGAGATTCCCACCTGCGCCAAGTAAGTCCCACCTCCGGTTTGCATCTTATATCTTTCTGCTTTACAGGCTCTGCCCCTATAGTGAACAGCCACTTTGTCCTCAATGACAACCCCTTCTGGGGATACTGGTGCTAACTTAGGAGTCAACCAGTCGCCTTCACCTTTCCGCCAGCATTCTGCTGCATATTCTGTACCAAAGACAGGCATTGCCTAAATGCATGGTGAGAATGCCAGCCTGTCTGCTATCACCAAGGGAAACAAAGCCTCCTTGCTGAACCCCCTTGGTTCCCTGTGGAGTTTAGTTCACACCTGCTTGTTTGGTCAAGTCCACCCCCATGGTCTAGTAGCAAGAAGTCTGGGCATCCATTAAGTTTAAACTAGGCAATCAGAGCTTGGGATGCAATGATTTCCCCCCCACCCCGCCCCCAAGGATCAAAATGAGCCAACCAGTTGTGAAGCAAGAGGATTCTCACCAAATCAGGAAAAAGGCTGGTGCTGTTCAGCAAGGACAGGGTTAATTAGATCCGTGTGCATGCCTGTAGAAGACAGCTTGCTGAGTTGCCTTGATCTTGAGTGGACTTGCAAGATAGAGAAACTTGGTCAGAACTTAGTTTATTTTTCGTTTGAAGGTTGCCTTTGATCTCAAGCGGAGGTTCTCAAACTGGGGCGTCACAATGCCCCAGCCTGAGGAGCTCTGTTTTTGCCCTTTTTAAGGGTGGGGTGGGGGGGAATGCAGTGACATAATCCCTAGGATCATACTGTTGCCAGGAGCAACAGGGGCTTCATGCTATTTACCAGCAGCAGCCTCCCAGGGGTGCGGGGAGCCCCACGGAAGCCTCCTCAGGGCTCCCCAAGCCTTGGAAAATTTAAAAATACAGATTGTGACCCACTTCCAGTTTCACAATCAAAAACCGGAAGTGGGTCGCAATCTTTATTTTTACATTTTCCAAGGCTTCCTCAGGGCTCCCTGCACCCCTGGGAGACTACCGCTACTGATGGTAAGTCGCATGAAGCCCCTGTCACCCCTGGCAGTGGCACGATCCTGGGAATCGCACCACTGCCTTCCCCCCTCCCCTGCAAAGACTTACTGCGGCTCCCGAACTCCCAGAGAGCTTTGGAACCACTGATTTATTTGGCTGTTTGTCTTCTGCCATTTCTTTTCTCCTTTCGTTTTAGTAACCTTTCCCTTGTTTCAAATGAACCGCCTGCCTCATTCCACCAGAGAGACAGCAAGTGCCTCCCACCTTTAAAGACTTCTCAAGCCAGCACTACCCAGAGCGGCTTGTGTGTGTGGTGCATGTGTGTGCGTGAGAGGAGGCAGAAGAAAGGGAACATCAGATCTTAGACATTTCCTCTCCCACTCTCCTTCTCCCACAGAGAACCCCTCGCCGAGGTTTGCCAGCTAACAGGCAATCCGTGGGCTGGGAGAAAGGCATGGAGTGTCGCTTAACCTCACGCTCCTGGTGGCTGCAACCTACTGTTGGATTGTTAACTTGCATGACTGTGTGTTGGACAAGTAAGCCGGGGAGGGGGGATTCACAAAGGCGCATCAGGTTTATTCCCAGCACCCTTGGTTGAGAATGGAGATCCCTTAAGGGAATGCTTACTGGCCCACAGCTGAGCATTTTATCACTGTCGCTCCCCTCCTGGTGAGCTCCCTGTACCAATTCATGGGCCATTACAATCAGCTGCGTATGGGGTGGGGGAATTTAAATCCAGAAAACAATATGGAAGAAAGAATTAACTCCCCCTTCATAAGAGCTCCGGCTACTGTAAAGAGAAAAACAAAATGTTGGAAGATCCAAGCATGGATTTGCCACATCATGTCTGTTTCAGCCCTGAGAGGCATCAGCTAGGAGGAAGCTGGGAAAGGTGGACACTCTTGTCTGTCTCAGCTGTCCCTTTTCTGTGCCTCCCAGCTTGACTGAGCCACCACTTGTTCCAAAGGCAGGTAGATGATTTGGTGTTGTTGCTGGGCCCCCAGGCTCAGCATAAAAGATGGACAGCAGAGAAAGGCTGGGGGGGGAGCACACGTAAGCCACATCACGCTGCATCTGTCGTCCGCTTTGGTCACGCTCCAGCTCAAGCCTGATGGAAGTGCCAGAGTATGACAGAAGCAGAAAACTGCTTTTCTATTTAGAATGAAAGTCATTTTTTCAGCTTCCTCTCTCAAACCAGCGTTCTGCTATTGCAGTCCCTGGTGTAAACATGAGAGAGAGAAAGTAGAGCAAAGCAGGCAGGCTACTTAAGACCCAGCATGTGTGCCAGAATGCAGTGTGAGGGATCAAAGGAAGGAGCAGCAGGTGGAGTTGCCTTTGTCAATAATCTAGAGCAGTGCTTCCCAAACTAGTGAGTTGTGACTCACCAACCAGGGAAACACTTAGGTCTAGCCCCTTAAGGGGCAGGGCAGGGGGATTGCAGCAATGTGATCCCCAGGATTGTGCTGCTGCTGGGGAAAGGTGAGGGGGGTTTCTGGCTTACCTGAAGCCAGGGATGGGGTGCAGGGAGCCCCATGGACACCTCCGCAGGGCTTCCCAAACCTGGAAAAGTGTCCTGAAGAGGACTTTGGGAACCACTGATCTGGAGGACAAGGAGGCTGTGGAGGCCCAGGCTACGGGGCCAAATGCATGAATCTGTAACACCAACTTATGGCCCTGGTGCATGCAGCATGGCCAGGAATAAAGCAGAGGGGCACTCAAGGCAGTGAGGTGCTTGGGAGCAAACTGGACTTCTTCAGTCATGGGAGCACTGAGCACTGGTTGGGGAGTGATGGTTGCCAGGCTTTCCTGAGAATGAAGTCCATAAGCCACCCAATGCAGCAATGGGCATTGAAAACATCCAAGAAGGATGCTCAAGCCTGCCCACGACAACCCACAAGTGCACTGCATCACAGAGCCAGCTGCATCTCAGCACCAATTGTATGTCTGCCTATATTCCATCTTTTTGCCTTAGGGTGCCTTGACTAATCAATTGAATACAGTGTAAAGCTATGCATGGGAGGGAGGGCATTTATGCAGATAGGGGCAGAACTAAACATAAAGTAACTTTCCTATTCGCTCACAAGATGTTTATGCAAAGGATTGACCTGGGCTGGGGCACAAGCCAGGCCTTTACGAACAGCCGCTGTCAGCTGCTGTCACTCCACCCAAGGTGTCAGGAGTGAGATGACAGCCAGTGTTTTCTTCTTCCTCCTTCCTACCCCTTTCCCCTCTGTGTTCTTTTGCAGGGCTCTCTCTGGTGGTGGGCTTGGTCTTGTACATCTCAAGCATCAATGATGAAGTGATGAACCGTCCCAGTGGCTCGGAGCAGTATTTCCAGTACCGGTACGGATGGTCTTTCGCCTTTGCTGCTTCCTCGTTCTTGCTTAAAGAGGTATGGAAAAGAAGGGGGCTCCTTTAAGACACACACAGAAACCCCAGCAATGTACTGCACTTTCTCTGTCTTGAATGCAGATCCACTCAAGAAAGATAGCCTATAATAGCCATTAAGAGACTTGGCTACAAATCAAGAGGTTCCCAGTTTGAACCTCTGTCACGAACTTGGTGGGTTTAGCTCAGCCATGTCTCCCTCAACCTCCATCCCACAGCTGCAAATATAAGTAATGTAATACCTTGTAGGATTCTTGTAAGGATCACAACAAACTAATAATATGAGGGAATTTGAATGTCTCAGGTCGCAATCCTAACGCCTTATGTCAGTGCTTTCCAGCACTGGCATAGCGGTGCCAATGGGACATGTGCTGCATCCTGCAGTTGGGTGTCACTCACGGAGGCCTCCTCAAAGTAAGGGAATGTTTACTCTTACTTTACCTCAGAGCTGCATTGCCCCTATCTCAGTGCTGGAAAGCTGGCTATGTCAGTGCTGGTTTCATGTGGGAGTTTTAATGCATAGACTGATTTGGACTCTCTTTCACAGTAATCCAGCAGTAGCACAAGGTCGAAGGACATACAGGATGTGGCGTAGGAGCTATGTAAACAGATAAGAGGAGCATATTTCACCTCTTGGGGCAAATAACAGCATCAGGAGGAGATGCACAGATTAAGAGCCCAATCTTATCCTTCTTCCTCCTGCTGATGCAGCTGTGCCAGAAACAGTTGCATTATATTCAGCAGGAGGGGAAGAGATCAGTAGGCTTCAGAGGCAAAAAGGGATTTAAATCCCCTTACACCTCTGTAAATCTTGCACTCTGTAACGGGTCTCCTCTGACCTTTGCTAGCAATTTTGCTAGCAGAAGGCCAGGAGATAAAGGGGGCAGGAAAACAGGACAGGATCTGGCACACGTAAACGCTGACAGATCCAAATCTCTCCTGCAGTCTCCCTATCCCCCGTTACCCCCCCCCCACTTCATCCATTTTCAATCCTGATCTACCCTCCCCTACCTCCTCCCTTGTCTTCCGCTGACTTACCTGCTCCAGCAGGTGGCAGGAGAGCAAATGACACATGTAGGCTCTGGTCTTCCCATCAGCATCCCCGGCAGTGCTCTACATACTGCTAGAGTGCCTTTTCCAACTGGTCCTGACTACTTTACAGTAACCAGTAGAACAGGCACTGCAACGACGGCTAGCTTAGACAGGATTGGGCCATTAGATTGGGGAAACATTACAGGGAAAGGCTGAAATGCCTCCTCTTCCCTAATCTGATCAGCCTCATTGCTGCTTTGCTCTGAACACAGGCCTGTGAGGAGATCCGAAGATCCTGTTGATGCATCTCCTGTATCATGTCTAATGTGGCGCCACAGGTCACAGTAAAGGATCTGAGTAATGTGATGGTGGTGATTGGGGTGGTGGTGGGATGAAGGTCATACAACTGATAATAATGTTAAAAAATTTTAAGAGTGGTGGTGGCCACTAATTTAGGATGGGTTTTTAAAAGCTTTAGACAAATCCAGGGAGGATAGGTCTGTCAAAAGACAGCAATCAACCATGACAGCTAAATGGAACCCTATATACAATGGCACTACTATATCTCTAGTGCCAGAAGCTGACTTCTAACAAGTCAGGGTTTTGGAACCACTAATGGCTAACCCTAACAAGTCAGGGTTAGCCATTGCCTTCATGACCTTGCTGTGAGTTCTTCAGCAGCATCTATTGGCAGCTGCTGGAAAAAGAATGGAGGGCTTTGGTCTGATCACACAAAACAGTTCTTCCTTTTTCATGTAAGGAGAGGGTGCAATGCTAAATTTTACAAGTTTACACACAAACTGTTTCAATACACCAACCTCCACAGATCTATAACCCACACAGCCGAACATTTTCTTACATGTGCATAACGTCAGAGTTAAAGGCATTGTTTGAGTGAGGTACACTGATAACTGTAAGCACATAGTAATGCACATTGATCTAATTTCACTAGCTTTGACATATATACATATGCAAACAGATTCAAAAAATGCCTGATCAGCGATGAAAACAGCTCGTGAATGGGGAAGAGAGCAAGAGTTCAAATTTGTGAATGGAAATTCAAATTTCACATGCATCCACTACTTCTTTGTGCACTAGTGACACATGGAAAATAGACATGGCCTGTTTATTGTAGAGATTTCATAGGGTAGTGTGCAATGTATTTTGTGTGTACAGTGTATAGAAGGAAACACCTTGCACTGCCCTGTGGGGCTCCTTAAAATCTGTAAGATTTTCCAAGGTGTGACAGAAGCTGCAGTAATGACATATTTAACAGCCCTGTCCTATACCCCCTGTGCACTAGTGGAACGTGTGTTCCACCGGCAGAAGTGCAATGACACTTGGAGAACTGATGTTCCACTGGCAAGGGCAAGGCAGCCGGCAGCACAGTGGATGGTGGCTGTGTGCACAGGCTTGCAGAGAAACCACAGTCCACTAGTGTGTTGAGTTGGCAGTCAACTGGTGAGTGGCGGGAGGAACGGGGGCATATCTGGGCGGGGAAGAGGGAGAAAACCAGGTGGGGAGAAGTCAGGAAGTGATGGATCCAGCAGCAATGGTGCATGTCGGATCTTATCCCCTATTTTGTGAACCTCCCTGCCCCTCCCTTTTCCCTCCTCAGACATGCACAACTAAAATAGGTGGCATATGTATGAGGAGACCCATAGGTGTCCTAAGGGCTTATGTGGAGGTAAGTCAAAATGTTTTTTACCTCCCCTCCAGTTTGCCTTCAGGTCCTTCCCCCCCCCCCACCATAGGATGCAGCACGCACCCTTTTGATGCAGCTGCAGTGGCAGTGGATAGGATTGGGCTGTGTGACTGGCCATGCCTCCTGCTTTACAAAAAGGAGGTGCAAAGTGGCTTCTCCCCCCGCCATCCCCTGCATCTGGAATGGCACCACACCCAGGGGAGCCAGTGATTCACCTGTAAATAGCACCTCTAGGAGCAAGCAGCAGCTGTGGGGGGGGGCATTTTCAGTAGGAAAATGGCATGAGAGGAAAGAATTAAAGCCTCTCTTCCTCAAATGCCATGGTTCCAGTCTGGATCAGAAGGTTCTGCTGCTGTTTTCTGTAGAGAAAGAGATACGGCCAGTCTTAAGCACACTGTTCAAAACCTCTACAGATGTACCATGTTGTTTGACCTCAACTACCGCTAGAGCATATACACAGCACTTATATTTTGTTGGCAACCTTCAGTCTCGAAAGACTATGGTATCACGCTCTGAAAGGTGGTTCTGAACAGCATTTAGTGTGGCTGAAAAGGCTGATTCGGGAGTGACAATCCCTTCCACAATGGGAGCAAGTGCAGTCTGTCCCTGAGCCTGTCCAAAATCAAGAGGCAGTAGTTCCTCATCACGTAAAGTGTCCCGTTAGGTGTTATTGATACAGTACCCAGTGCTGTAACTTGTGAGAAAATATGGTTGCATCCATGGGGCCTGTCTTGATTTTGATACTTGTCTCTCCTGCTGCTCCGCAGGGTGCAGGCGTGATGTCTGTCTACCTCTTCACCAAACGCTACGCTGAGGAGGAAATGTACCGCCCTCACCCAGCCTTCTACCGCCCGCGCCTGAGCGACTGTTCTGACTACTCAGGCCAATTCTTACACCCTGAGGTGTGGCACCGTGGACGCAGCCCCTCTGACATCTCCAGCGACGTTTCCATCCAGATGACTCAGAACTACCCACCAGCTATCAAGTACCCTGAACATATGCACATATCCACCTCACCTTGCTAGATGCACCAGAGAACATGCTGGACCAGGCGGCCAGCCTCCGCTTGCAGACTATACCGTCCTGTCCCTCCCTGCTCTAGGAGACTCCTCTGCCAACGGGGGCTGTCTTCCCTCTCTGAAGACTTTTGCCACCTGCTCTGCTAGAAACATCCTCTCTCTCTTTCTCTCTCTCTTTCTCTCTCTCTATACAGCTGGTGGGAAACAGTCAACCAACTTTTGAGTTGCCAATGGCCCCTTCTCCCCTGCTTGGAAACTGTTCTCATTTCCTTGCTTCTCCTGGGAAACTTAGCTACCAAATTAAAAATCCCCCCCCCCAAAAAAATCTTAGTCATCTGCCCTGTCCATCCTTCACAGAGCAGCAGTAGAAGAAGCAGAGCTAAGGAATATATGTCCCATTTCAGTTATGCTGCCTCAGAATACCTCCCTCTCACTCAGGTGGTTGGAAATCGGAGCAGGAAGTGGCTCATTAAGCATGTTCCTCTCAACCTTTGCCTTGAGGAAGGCTTGACAGGAAATAAATTCCAATACTATCTGCATTGCTGAGCAGCCGTTCCTTTCCATCAGTTCAATTCCTGAACTCCTTGCCCCCCTCTTGCCCTGTCAAAAAAAGTCAGCAACCTTGACAAGAAATCATGTATTTGCTATTGTCATCACTGATTCTCTAGTTTTCTAATTCGAAATGCCATCTCTTTGGCATTTTACCTCAGTTCTTAAAAGGCTATCATTCTTTAGGCCTGTCTATCTGAAAACATATCCCAGTTTCTTAGGTTATAATAAGAGATATATTAGACTTCCATCTTTGTTGGTCCAAAAGTGACCAGGTAAACAGAAGTTTGTTGTGTGTTTTTTTAAAATTTTTCACTGTCCTTTTTATAATTCTTGTTTGTGACATGGCTCTGCTTAGTACTGCTGAGTTCACTGGTTTCAAAACATCTAGCACCAAGAGAAGGTTTTTTTTTTTTTATCTCTGCTTACTTCTGTCAGTATCTCAATCATCTGATTCAACTCTAGCATGAAATTGTTCCCCTGCCATTTTCCTGTGCCCCAACAGACCAGTTCTGACCACAAAATGGGGCTTCTCCCCCACCCGTGTCTCATTCCTTCCTTCCAGATCCTGACAGGAAATGACTGAACCACCATTTTGATATTCCCACAAATGACCAGTTCTGGTCCTTACACTCAATAGCAGACAGCTACATTGCCATCTTGGGCTGGCCAAAATCATGACCTCCTGTGGGATGTCCTGTCATTTTTTTTTTCTCTGTCTCTGTTCCTACCATTGGAAAAATGGCTTAATATCTAAAAGTTCTCTTAGAGTCTCACCCTATTTGCTTTCTTGCTGCCTCCACCTCCTGATAGGCATTGGTTCTACTACTATTGTTTCCTATGACATTTTTGAAGATGAATCCACTGTACTGTTTGAAAGAGACCATTTTTATTTGGGCTCCCACAAATGAGAGACGAGCAAAATGCAATCACAGAGGGGGTGAGGAAACAACTGTGTCTTCCAGCCATCAATGCCTCAAACATTTCCTACCAACATTCAGTTCTCCATCAGCAGGTGTCAAGGCCATGTCATGGCACCAACTGAAACTTTTAAAAACTCAAGACTCTTTTCCGGGCACGTTCCCTTCAGTCATGGTGCCACTTGAGGCTGTCAAGGCAAGGACTAAATTAAAAAGAGAGAGAGATACAGATACAGGATTTATTGTCCAGCTGCCAAGTCAGCTGCACTGGGGAGCAGACGTTGTTCCCTTTTCTTTTTGTTCCTGCATTTATCACTCTTGGGTGTTGTCCTGTTTTCCTTTGTTTTGAATTTATTCAATGGTTTGTTCCTTTTGCTTTCTTCTTCATTTTCCTTGGTAGTCGCTTGCCAATTTTGCCTCTTCATTCTTCTTAATTCGACATTCATTTGTAGGTTTTGTTTGTCTGTTCCCTTGTTTTGTTTTAATTTCCCACATTTTCATCTTCTAGTTGTTTTCCTCTAATTCATCATTCCCTAAGGACTCAGGATAGATAACAGTTTTAACTTTTTTCCCCCTTTCTTTTCTTTGCCTCTTCCTTTTCTTCTGTCTCATTTAATTCCTCTTCGTATTTCTTTTTTTTAAAGCCCTCTTATTTTAATCTTGTTTCAATTTTTCCCTTCCTTTCTATCATTGTTGCTTTTCTTCCCAGTCTCAACCACTCTTGTGCAATTGCACTTCCTGTATATGGAAACTCCAGTTGTTCGCCCAGGAAACAGGGTGGAAAAAAAAAATAGGTAAAGAAAAGCAGAAGTTTCAGAAGACGACAAATACTGTTGGGACACAGTGGGGGGAGGGGAATAGAGCTGCTGGAGAGGGAGAAGCAGAAAACTGCACTGAAGGAATATGGGAGATGGGATGCAAATGAAAGACAAAAAGATATTGCATGTGATGGGTAAACTGTAGAAAGAAGTGGTAAAAAAGAAAAAGGGGGGGTACTCTTGGATGTTTGCAGGGCGGGAGCTTAGCTGCTGTCTGCTTTGTGCCTGGCAGGAGATGAGCTCCAGGATGAGCTCAAATTATTTTGCTGTCCGAGGTGAAGATTAATATTGTGTCCCTTCCCCGCATCTTATTTTGGGGGGGGGGGGTTGCATTTGCAGTTCCTCCTCAGTATTTTCCCCCCTATTGCGGCCCTCTTTTCTTGTTCTGTACAAGCAAATACGAAGCAAAGGGATGAGACTTTCAGATCAGTCCCTGGCAAGGGACAAGGAAAAATTGGAATCCTGACACCCCAGGGACTGCTTGTTGGGTTAGGCTGGCCCTGCCCTTTTCCCAAGACATTTGGAAGGCTTAGCGGATAGGATGTTAAGGAATTGAAACATGTTCGCCATGATTGCAACAAGCAAACACTATTATTTATTTATCTTATTTCTATGCCATCTTTCTCCCCGAAGGGATCCAAGGTTGCTCTGTTCCCCAGGGAATATTCCCCAGGCAGGGAAGGATCCAGTTTTCATGAATATTCCTGCAGCAGTGCCCTTCCTCTGCAGCCCCTAGGATACACTTCCCATGGGTAAGAGAAGGTTCTCCTGGAATGCTGGAGTGTGGACTGTGTTAGATTCACTGCATGGACAATCTTACAGACAGAGATTGGGGAAGTGAAGGCAGGCAAGGACTTTTGAAGGGTAAGGAGCGGATGCGCTCTCATGCCTTGGCTATGAAAGGGATGGGAAGAAAGACATCGCTGATTCAGCTTCCAACAAAAAGTTCTGATTCTCTCTTTTCCGCATGTCTTCTCAGCCTCCTGCTGCTGAGTCAGCACCAGCTGCAGCTAAGTTCACCTTCATGCATTGCTTTAGAGATCAGCACTGGCCCTGTTTTTTTGTATGTGTGTGTATTTCCCCACCATCTATCAAATGGTGAATTTGCAGCTTCACTACTTGCCACTTCCCTCTCCCCATTTTTCCATGAGAGTACAGACACATTGCAAGGGAGTGCCCCATATTTTAAATAGGGGTTCATTTCAGAGATTCCATCTCCAATGAAGGAGAAACCAGAGTAAAAAAGAGGTAGGATGTCTCAGAACTGGAAAGCTCGGGATGCAATATATAGTCACATAACCTTCCCTTGTCTAGAAAGTGCTATGGTGTCAAGTGTCCACAGCAACAGACTAGGAAAGTGATGGACTTGTATACACAGAGATTTAACTGAAATGAGAAATAGAGGCAAGCAGGAATATATCCTGATTATTGAGATACTAAATGTCAATAAAGAGAGGAGGGAGTAGCAGTGGTGTAGCCAGAGGGGGGTAAAGCGCTAAGTTTTGCAGGGAGCCCCACGTGGTGTACAAGCGGCCCCTCTCCTTCAGAGCCATTCTGGGCAGGGGGAGCAAAATAGAGCCATATTGCTCCCCCCCACCCCAAATGGCTCCAAAGGGGCCATTGCACACTGCAAGGGGGGCTCCCTGCAAAACTTAGCACTTTGACCCCCCTCTGGCTATGCCACTGGGGATAGCTGGATGGAATATATGGGTAGAGCAAGAGCAACAAGAGCAGTCACCCCAAGCAGTAATGAGGTTGGTGGATAGTGCTTATGGCAATGGTGATAGGTTCTGGAGTATTGCAGCCAGGGTGTGGAGCTTCAATTTCCTGATTTACATTTTTCAAATAGATTTGGCAAGTGTGGAAATAAAAGGGCCACGCCTGTTTTCCTATGTTACCTTCACCAAAAAATCACAAAGGAAGCTGCAAGCGAGATTGCCAACTGTTCAAGTGGCTGCTCCAACTTTGCCTTTAGCAGCAGTTTGATGTACAGACAGTAGCAGGTGATTAGTCTGCTGAGGATCCCCTGCTGGCTTTTAACAGATTAGGGGTTGTTCAAGGCACAAGAACAGGGCAGGTAGGTCTTCTTCCTGGTAGCCCAAGAGGACTGGGTAGCAGAAGGCCAGCCACAGCAAGTCTGATTTGGCCAAGAGACCTGAAGATCTCTGCACATGGTCTCCAAAATTGCATAATTCAGAGGCAAAAGTTATGAGTAGGGGTAGTCACCCAATGCATGTTTGAAGTCCCACTTACGTTCAAAGAGGTAAGTATACATAGGATTTCATCCTGAATTGGTAATTTTGTGAGTTTTAGGCTGAAATCCTATACACAGCCTTACCTAGAAGTAAGTACCATAAAACTAAATGAGGTTTACTTCTGAGTAGACACACATAGGATTGCATTGTTAGCCAATTCAAATCTGCATATATTTGCACAAGGGGGAAAAACAACCCTGTATTCTTTTATTTTAATTACTCATACATGCTCTGTTGTAGCAAGCATTTCTGTAGCAGAGGCATTCCTTCTTATGTGAGAGAAAGAGGAAATGCCTCTTCCCAGTGATGTTTGCCACCTGCAGTTTTTATAAGCACTTGTTTAAAAAAAAAAATTGAAAATGTTTAAACCAGCTGTCTGACTGAGGCAGCTTTTTAGGCAATCGTATGTTTTAATTGATTGATTACACAGCTCCAGTTATGTACCTAGAGGTAACAGGCCAGAATGTGTGGTTGAAAAGTCTTCTGCACCCTGCACCTCCTCCCAGAGAGTGGTTGATAAGATTCAATTCAAAATATCAACTCTGGGAATGTTTCTCCATTAGTCAAACAGCTCAAAACAATGTGGATTAGTGCGGTAAGAGATCCATAATGAGTTAATACATAAACATTTTGAATGAAGGATCTTGTCATGCTAATAAGAATTATATATAGCCCAATCTGATGCATATCTACATAGAAGTAAATCCCATTGAATGCAGTGAGGTGCTCCCAGATAAGCATACATAGGATTGCAGCCTGAGGTTTTTGTTTTTGATTTTTAATTGCATATGAATTAAGATAAGACTAAGGAGTACAGATTGTGAATGGCTGTCCATCTGTCCAAACATATAAGCAAATCTATGGGATGGAGAAGGAGACATGTCTCTCACTAACCACATTCCCCCCCCCCCCATTTTTTCTCTAGGGCTGCTACCTCTTATATGGGCAGCCACTTTTAAGTGCTGCATGACACGCAAAAATGCAACAGCCAAACCTATTCCTGGTGTGGAGATACAGCAATGGGAAAAGTTTAGGCTGTACATTTGTGACTGTTATGAGGCTCCACTACAAATGGTGGCACTTCCTCATTTTCTCAAGTGACTGCTGCTAAGAAGATCACCTAAAGTAATTTGCTACTAAAGACAGAATCCTGCCTTTGTATTGTGCAGGTACAGAGGCTACCTCTTCACACATGCATGCACATCACTTGACAGCCTCACTTGGCTGATGACTCAAGTCTGAATGAGTGCTTTGACTCCATTGGAAAGACATTGTGAGTGGGGCAATATGCAGTTTATCAGTGGTTATGTGAGATGGCTCATTCTCACAAGCAAGTCTACACCTGCTGCTTCAGTCATCAAGTGATGAACCTACATGTGTGAACTAGGATAGGGCCTGTTCCTGGGTGGGCTCCAATGCCTTTAAAATGGGTATAAAAGGGGAAATGCCACAAAGGAGCAATTATATTTGGTGAGAGTTTCCTTGCACTCTTAAAGGTCCAGAAGTTCTCTCAAAGGCCAGCTCTGGCAGCCCTACGTTTTGGGGGCTGTCTGTGAAATGCATAGTTTTGACAGAAACTAGATAGAGCTGAAAGCAATAAGGGGGAAATCTCTGCTTGCTATTGCATCCAAAATGTTTTGGAGGGGAGGGGACAGGGCATATTTTTTTTAAGGGCATATGGAAAACAAAAATTAAACAGGTGAAGCTTTTGACAGCATTGCATACCCAGGACAATTGAAGAGATGCAGCTTTTATCCTGACAATTTTCACCTGTCATGAAACTGTTAAAAGCTACAGGAATGCTCTGAAGTTCCAAAAATAAATAAATAAATAAATAAATAAAATAAAGGTCACACCTCTATATTGTACAAGGAGCTTTTTGCATTTTGGTCCTGAAAGCATTAAAAAAAAATTTTTTTTTAAACTTCACTTCCCCCATGCATGGACACAAACACCCTTTGTGGTGGAAGTCTTCTAAGGGCTAAAAGCCATCTTGTACATTTACACATACTAAAGAGACTGGGAATACAAACAACCTGAAATTCAGAAGAAGTATTGGGCCATTACAGTATATAGGGTCATATCCGTATCATTCCCAAAGACAAAATGTTAGCTTTTATGGCAATGAACTATTAAAAAAAAAAATCTTCACTGCACCAGGGAAGAGGAAGAAGGCATTTTTTGGTGGTGCTACAAGAGTTCACACGCACATAGGTCTTGGTAGCAGCTAAGGATGTTTTTCTCTATAAGCAGTGAAGAAGTTTGACAGTGTAACTTTAAAAATGGGGAAGGGTGAGCCTGTCCTCGTGAGAAGGGTGGAGCCTGTATCTGGGAGAAGGTGGAGCCTGCAATCATGGAGGCAGAGCTGTGGTGCTGGCTGGGAAGGAGGCGCTGATTCTATTTTCTTAGTCTGCATCCTAGAATTTTGGGGTGAATGGGGTTGGGGGAAAGGGGACTTGGGGAGGGGGAGGGGTTTAATTAACCAACAAAGGAACCTGGGTTTTTTAATTAATTACAAGAAAATGGTTATTAATATTATTATTAATGATGATGATGATGATGAATAAAATGTCCCAACCCCAGCCTCCCTTCTTGACGTGGAGGAGGGATGGGCCAAAAGATCCATTATTTACTCTGTATTATAATGTAAATAAGACTTCAATAAACTTTATTTCAAACAAAATAACCTTTTTTGTCATGACCATGGAATTCCCTGTGATGAGGGACACAGATGGACTGACCTGACTCCTGTGTAGGGCAAGACCAAGGCCTGAGGCAGCATTCCAAATGCTGCCCCTTTATCCAATGCTGTGCCAGCTTCTGTGCCTCTCACTCTTCAGTGTTCTTGCTCAGCACCCTCCATCTCTCCTCTCCCTCTCTGTCCCCTCTTCCTTTTCCAATCTAGGGAGTGGAAGGAGAAAGAGAGGCAAGTAGGCCAACAGAGATGTGTGACCCCCCCCCATCAATCTGCTGCCTTAGGTGATTCAGAACCCAATCCTATGCCTGTCTACTCAGAAGTAAGTCCCATTCTAATCAATGGAGCTTACTTTCAGGAAAGTGTGGATAGGATTGCAGTCTCAGTTGGCCTCATGGATGGGCTGGCCTTGGATTCCTGGATATACAGCTATTCCTATCGGTAATTTCTGTTTTGAAGGTGGTCCCAGCACAACCAGAGAACCATGCTTTCTGATCTGGGAACCCTTCTTAATGTGCAACCCTGGGAGAGTCATGGTTTATCTAGCTATAAGGGGGGAAAATTCTTCAGGTGCCACAGGTGTTACTTATGGCCTCACATATTCCAGGGCTGACCTCTGATACTAAAAACAGAGTCTTTGGGAGAACATAGAAGAGGGAAGGATCTCGAGACTGGATGGTGCCAAGGGCTTGGGAATTACAAGGGAGTCATAGCATGCTATAAATCTGTTTTGATATACAGTAGGATCTGTTGGAAATAGAGGGATGTGTGGGAGGAAGGAGGGGAGATAGAACTCCTGGGTAATCCAGGTAAGTGCTAGAGAAGGATGGGGACCCAGACTCTGATCCTTCCTTGTGTGTGCATATCTCTGTGACTTTAGTTCCCCAGCATCCATCAGCAATCAGTTGGGGGAGTGGAAGTCAAGAGAGAGCCAATAAACTTCTGGTTCTGAGAAAGAGAGGGAGGGACTACTGATGGGATCTCAGCATTTTGGATGCTGGCAAATATGGAAAGGGTTAATGGTCACCATGGCAATGAGCTGGGAATGTGGTACCTTGGATGCACACGTGGCAGTGGAAGAACTGGCAGAAGCTGTGCCGCATAGAGGAGTTGGGAGGGGATAGAGGGGGACTGGAATCAGGAAAGATGCAGTGAATGTGGCTTGTGGGGGGGGCAAGGAGAATGAGGAATGGCTGTGATGGGGAAAGGAGGAAGAGAGTTGAAGAGATTCAGACATAAAAACCAGGGAATAGAAAGGAATGGGGGGGGGGGAGCAGATGAAAGAAGCAAATGTGGCAGAGGATTTGGGGGAGGAGTGTTTGGGTTTGGGTGAAAGGGAATGGGGGAAGAGGCAAAAGGACAGAAAGAAAAAGCTAGGAGGAAGCAGAATTCTGGAGCAGTGATTGCGGCCCAGGAGAAAATTAAATGCAGAGGTTCACAAAGAGAAAAGAAAAAGCTAAACTGTCAGATCGAGCTGCGCAAAAAGCAAAATGCAGCAGGGAGAAGAGATAAATGTGGGGAAAGTGAAATAAAAGAGAGAATGGGGAGAGAGGAATCAGGTGCACAAGATTTCAAACAATGGCCATAAACCAAGGAGAGTTCTGCAGGGGACAAAGATTACAGGAGACAATATGGTAGAGGTGAAGAAGATAAGCAAAGGAGTCTCTCTATCAGGACTGGAGTGGGGAATTGCAAAGCAGACAGTGGTAGAAGAGGATGGGCCTGGGGAGCAAGGAGGCTTGAGGGAGGGGGAGAGAGGCAGAATGAAAGCAGAGTGGATATGGGGGAAGCTATTAGGGCAAGAGGATGCAGGGCAGGAAATTGGGGGAGGAGGGGGAGAAAAAGTAATTGTCTGCAAGACAGTCAGAGAGGATGAGGGTTAATGGGCACAGGGTGCAGGAAGAAAAGGAGAGGAAGGGACAAGATGAGGAACCAGGAAGGGATGAAGGTCAAAACTGGAAGAAGTGACCAAGGTCAGATGCAAATAATGTATGCACACATACAACTCTGCAGGAAGGTTCACCCAGTCACAGAGTGCTTATTTTCCTACTCATCCACACTCAGTAAAAAGCCAAAAAGTGGGGATGTGGTCAGCCGTGCAGCGCTACAGAGTGACTGTGACTGGCCACAGTGATTGCTGTGACTGTCCACTTTCCTATATGGTTATGGGGCACCACGGTACATTTACAAGTTGTGACCGTGAGGTCAACAGATGCTTATAGACAGAGAAGAAATGGAGGAAGGATGTTAAGCTG
Organism: Tiliqua scincoides; assembly: GCF_035046505.1. Classification (NCBI taxonomy): domain Eukaryota; kingdom Metazoa; phylum Chordata; class Lepidosauria; order Squamata; family Scincidae; genus Tiliqua; species Tiliqua scincoides. The sequence goes on from NC_089825.1 coordinate 121,037,339, forward strand.
AAAAACTGGAAAGGAGGCTATGACTGGAAGGTGCAAATGCAGGAAGTGAAAGAATTCAGAAAGAGGATGTATGAGCCGAGATCTGAGCCCCAAAGTGAAATAGAGGATTGGAGAATAAGCGAAAGACATGGCTTGGATCGGTGTAGAAATGCAGCCAGGAGTGGGGAAAAATTCAGATGGAATGAGAATTAAAGAAAGGGCCAGGATTGTACAGGCACTGTAGTTATATACTAATTACAATGGTTAAAGGCTGACAGGATACTGAGAACCCTGGGCTCCTATCTTCAGTCACATTGGATTTATGCTACATGAATCTTAAGACCTGAAGTTTGGCAAAGGTGCTAAGAATCCTTTTGGAGAGCTCTCCAGCCCCTTCCACCCTTGCAGAATTGCAGCTCCCAGAATTCCGTGAGAAGAACATAAGACTAATGCCTGTAAGCCTGAAGTGTGGATTTGTTGTTGGCAACCTTCAGTCTCAGAAGACTATGGTATCGCGCTCTGGATGGTGGTTCTGGCACAGCATCTAGTGTGGCTGAAAAGGCCGATTCGGGAGTGACAATCCCCTCCACACTGGGAGCAAGTGTAGTGTGTCCCTGGTCTGTCTCCCTGGCTGTGGGCCTTCCTTCTTTGCCTCTTTGCCTCAGCCTGTTGGCCAAGTGTCTCTTCAAACTGGGAAAGGCCATGCTGCACAGCCTGCCTCCAAGCGGGCCGCTCAGAGGCCAGGGTTTCCCACCTGTTGAGGTCCACTCCTAAGGCCTTCAGATCCCTCTTGCAGATGTCCTTGTATCGCAGCTGTGGTCTACCTGTAGGGCGCTTTCCTTGCACGAGTTCTCCATAGAGGAGTGTGAAGTGGAGTTCATAGAGGAGATGAAGTATGGATATGCTTTAAGTAAGATAGACAGTAGAAGGGCAAGAGAGGATAGATCTTCATAAGTAAGTAGGGTAGTAGAGGAGGTCTGATTGGTGTCTAACAACATACAGAGAGAGAGAGAGCGAGAGATGGTCCAGGGAAGATTCTAGTAAAGAAGGAATGAAGGCTGTGGAAGAAGAGGGATTGCTAAGCAGAAGGAACAACACAGCAGATGGCATGACAGGCAGGAGGGGAAGAAGGGGAAGGAAAAAAGGTATACTGACACGGGAGTTTGCGCTAAGTAGAGAATGAGGAGCCTAAGGCCTATGCATCCAGCACACTGGGTTGATTGAAATCAGAGGTGTGACAGTGGACTGCAGGTGAGGAGTGCCATTTTTGCATGTTCCTCCTTTGAAAAAATTCTTTGCAAATTAAAACAAAAATGAGCATATCCAGGAGAAAGGAACTAGTTCAGCCTGTCCTTCAGTGCTAGTTTTCTCCTTATGGGGAGCTTTTCATGCCAGAGAACATTAAAAATGTTCCCTGCTATCTGCTAGACTACTGCGGTGATAGTTCTTTGTGTCATCTCAGAGCTCTGCCCCCTTGTTCCCAACTCAGTCTGCTGCATTGAGAGGAGACTATAGTCAGGGGTAGAGAGTTGAATAGCTGCAGCTGGCATGATGGGAAGCCTTCCCGTTGAATGTGGCAAAGAGAATTGGAAGAGCAGATTGGACCATTCACTTTTCCACTGCAGAGGGGAAATCACGGGGCTTCCCTAGCCAGAAGTTTCAGCACATGCAGGATTTGTGCATTTCCTTACTAGAGTAGAGCAGTGGAGGGCACATCACATCTAGGGTCCATGGAGTTTTTCTTAGGGGCTTTGTCCATAGCAGTAAAAAAAACAACAAAAAGCAGTGCTTCTTTTGGGCTATGTTCACCTTTTTTTCTTTTCTCATCATCAGTTAATTCTCAGAAGGAATTCTGTCCCATCAGACACACAAGAATGGCAAATCGTGGGTGATGAATTCAGTGCTTGGACTGAATGAATCGACGTGTCCTTTTATTGACACGTATAGCAATCTACATCGCCATCCACCCCTATTGCTTTGACGCAGTGTTGACAGATAGCATCCCTGACATTCAAAAGAGGTGGCAGGGCTGAGCTGTCCCTCAAATTAAGCCCAGGGGGGGAGAGGGGGAGAGGAGACAGGGAGCTCTCCATTATGACAGTCTCAGAACCCTGGCCCCCCCTCCTACTACTGGGAGGGGGAGAGAGGTGGAGTTGTTAACACTGGCATCTGCTGAACAGAGATACAGCATTCTGTGTTGGCATGGCAACCGGAGCAGGGTCGGGGATGGGGAGGGAGACAGCAGCCGAGAGAGATGCTGGCTTCCCGGCTGTGTCTGGAGCCCACACGCAGGAGCATATGCCAAAAGAACAGGGACAATCCACAGTGCAGAGCAGCGCACAGTACACACAAGGCACGACAATAGGCAGTTCTCAGTTCTGCATGAGGAAGGGTCTTGGTGCTATGTAATGCGGCGATAAGGCTGCAGGCAACTTCAGAGCACAATGACACAACAGGCAATCATACAGCATGACAATGCCGTTCACGGGGGCACACCACTTTGCGACATGCAATGGGCACCGTGTGCAACAAGCATAAGGTGTGAATACCCTACAAGGCACAAGACCCTATGATGTGCAACTGGGCCAGTGCCTCACGACACCCAGCCAATAAAATAAAACCAAATTTCCTGTTTGCCAATGGTTGCAAAACTATGTCAAGAAACTGTACTAAATGCACACAGTACATCTCTTCTGTCCACTGCGTGTACGGAATTTAGATGCTTTTCCAAGAGGTCAACATGATGCACTAATCCCGTGTTGTGTCTCACACTGCACCAAAAAAGCCAGATATAATGCAGCACAGTGATACATTTTTCACAGTATACAACCATAAACTCTTTACAGTATACAACTGCCTGGGGTATATAATGTATGGCAATACAAAAAGCATTGGACACAGGACACAACTGAATTCAACTTTCACCACAAAGTCACACACACACACACAGATTATCGTGATACACAGCAATCATTTACTTGTTGGGTTCTATCTGTCACAAGTTAGCATGATCATGAAATGGAACTCAAGGTGGGAATACCATGATAGTAGCAGGGCCGGTTCTCAGTGGCTTCCCTAGAATGCTTCGTGACAAACCAAACATGCTGTATTCTGGGACGTAGTTGAGGTAGAGGAAAACCTGCCCACTTGCCCAGATTCTGCTGCCAGCAGCTCTTACAATACATGGGCATTTATTCTATCCCCTCCCATCATCATGGTGGGCCTTATGCTTGTATATACCGATATGAGTGCACAATGATGTACAGAACGCAGTGACATACCACATAGAGATGTATGACAGATAATGCCAGGTGTAGCATTTGGGCGATAGTGTTTATACATAGGTACACAATTCCTTCCAGGATTCTTATACACACTCATGCTAATTCAGAGTACAGTACTATACTTTATCTTCTCCTTGCTCGTTGCATTCTCTGGCTTGTGAAGGTTAATGTATATGGATGGTAAGGGGGAATCAGTAAATGGATGGTGCTTTTTCCTCTGTCTCCTGAATAGCCCATCAGTCCATGCTGAAAGGAGGGCACCTGTAGGAGTCAAGACTGGGGAGGCAGAATGCTATGTTCCAGGACTTATATAGAATCATATCTGTTCTGTATTCTACTAACACATTATCCACATGGAGACATTCACACAGGCAGGTGAGCACAGGTAAAAGTATTTGTATGCATGCAGACACCCTCACTCCCATCTATTTTATCTTGCCTTGTCCTTAGCCTTTTTCAGAAGACAAATTTAGAGATACTAAACATGTGTGGTGGTGGTGGTGGTGGGGCCAGTGGGATAACATATGCATTGCAAATTGTACACTCATAGGCTCACTACAGTATGCACAATCAGGAACTGTTCCTCAGTACTGTACCTAGAGGTTATTGTGTTTCCCTTCCTGGCCAATATGCTAAATTTGTGTCTCTCTGGAAAAAAATGGGCACATTTTCCTTGTATTACCAACTGCGAGAGTTTTAAAAGCAGCTGTGGTCATCTTTGTGCGGCTATAACTGTGCTGTTGCTTCTTGATTTCTGGGCACGATTCAAGGCACTGGTTTTTTCTCATCTACAAAGCTCTATATAGGCTTCGCTATGCATATCTTAAGGACTGTCTTTTCCCATGTGAGTTTTCTCATCCCCCAAGATCTCCACAGGAGAGGCTCTGCAGCTCTCAATCAAGTACCTTTGTAAGGTATCGCAGGGCCTTCTTGACAGTTGCTCCAGTATTTATTAGGCAACTCTTCACGTAAAGAGACCCATCTACCTTTTGTACCTGTAGACAGCAGTGAAATGTTCCTTTTCAAAAATTGAGGACATGTCATAATATGGTGTGATTTGCCTTCCTTCATATTTGAACTGTACTAATTGTTTTACATTTTTTGTTTTGAACTTCATCCACTGAAACCTACCTTGGGAACATTTTAGATGAAGACATCTCAAAATCAATTTAAAAAAACAAGGTGGACATTGGGAAAATCTAGATCAGGGGTGCCCAAACCCTGGCCCTGGGGCCACATGTGGCCCTCGAGGCCTCTCAATGCAGCCCTCAGGGAGCCCCCAGTCTCCAATGAGACTCTGGCCCTCTAGAGATTTGTTGGAGCCCACACTGGCCCGATGCAGCCTGAGGGCGACTGTTTGACCTCTCGCGTGAGCTGTGGGACTAGGGCTCCCTCCACTGCTTGCTGTTTCACGTCTGTGATGCAGTAGCAGCAGCAAAGGAAAGGCCGGCCTTGCTTTGTACAAGGCCTTTTATAGGCCTTGAGCTATTGCAAGATCTTCATTCATTCATATAAGTTGCATCTCTAATAAATTCATTTATGTAAATTTATCCAAATTTTAAATGTAAATTAATTCTTTTTTCCTCCGGCCCCCGACACAGTGTCAGAGAGATGATGTGGCCCTCCTGCCAAAAACTTTGGACACCCCTGATCTAGATAAACTGATCACAACATGAGCCACCTGTTGTTTGAGATCTGCTCTGTGGAGTTCATGATGCACTGGCAGATAAAGAGCTACCTCAGTGGCTGGTGAATGAACATTAGATTTGTGTGAAGATTGAAGAGCGTCAAATGGTTTTTTTAAGGGCCCCATATTTATCCCAAAGGATAAGTGAACACATGCACATGGACTATCTGGCTATGCATGACACAAAAATGCATGCCTAGAATTCTGGGTTCAGATGGGAGAGGCCCGGTTTCAAATCCTGCTAAAACTCACAGTGATATTGACAAGTCTGTCTCTCTCTTTTACCCAAACTACCTCCTAGGTCAGGGGTGTCAAACATAAGGCCCGGGGGCCGGAGGTGGCCCGGAGAAGCTTTTTATCTGGCCCTTAGGCTCTCAGCTGCTGAGCAGTGCTGAGGTGTTACTGCTGAAAGGGCAGCCCACATGAATTGGGCTCTTCCATATCTTGAAAGATTTTCAAGATTTGAGTATTTTCTGTTCTGTCATTTGCAACTAATGAGTTCCTAAGTGAGAAAAAGTGGTGCATATTTTTGGTTATGACCAGTTTAATGAAATCACCTTGCCTAATGACATCACTTCCAGCCCTCAGAAGGCATCATGAATGCTATTCGACCCTCTGTATGAAACGGGTTTGACACCCTTGTCCTAGGTCAACATTTCTCAATGTTTGTCCTCTGCCATACCACTCTGCATGGCCAATGTATTGGAAATACCACCAGAAGCAACTTGTGATGATGTGATTGCCAGTTACTTCTGGGCCAGGAGCAGTGGTGTCACTAGGGTTCGCGTCACCCGGTACGGGATGCCAGCGCGTCACCTCCCATGCAGTGGGCGGGGCAACACCCCAGGTGGTGGGTGTGGTGATGCACCATCACTCCGCCCCCACTGGTTTTTTGGCTGTACCTTTTGATGGAACAAAGATAGAACAAATTCTGCATGAAATTACGCATTGATTGATATATAACATGATGGTATTATTCCTCCAAACTGTGATTTTAGTGATTTTGGTCACTAGCAGTGTCACACCCCCCTCAGGGTGTCAACTTACTAACACCTTATTGCAGCAGTTCTCAAACTTTTCGCACTGGGACCCACTTTTTAGAATGACAATCTGTCCAAGACTCACCAGAAGTGATGTCATGGTGGAAGTGACATCAGGGAAATTAAAATAAATAAGTATAAATAATTAAAGTAAAACAAATATTAAATAAGCAGAAGCCAGCCCTGTTCCACCATGTGAATTTCTTCTGTGGCAGCCACCCCCCCCCTCCAAAACCAGTAAGGTTTTCAGTCCTACCCAGTGCCCAGTTCAATTGAAGAACTTCTGTTTAAACCAGATCACTGTCAGGATCCACTTGGCTTTGCAAGTCTCAAAAAGGTTCACCTTATCAGCTGAAGCCTATGTTTTGTTCCTTCTTAGTGGGGGGGGGGGGAGGCTGCCTTTTGGAGCTCTTGTTTAGCTCCAGGTGCATAGGATCAGGACCATTCTGGCAGCCTTGCACTCTCCTTCACCTGATCTTCCACACCAGCCAAAGCTCATTTGCTTACTCGCGAGTAAACGTGACTGTGAGTTTCGCTTTCCATAGGGCTCAATACATTCATCTGCTTGGAGAGTGGGACTTCCTTTTCAGGTATTTTTGGGGGCTGCATTCATTGGATCAGGACCATTCTGGTATCATTGGATTCCGCTCAGCCTGCGCTTTCCGATGGACTAAGGCAAGTTCGCCTACTCGCAAGTAAACGCACAATTTGGCTCACTTTCACTTTCCATAAGGATCCATGCATTTTTTGTTCTGTTTTTTGACCATAACTTTTGATAGAAAGGAGATATTTCACTCTGGGTTTTGCATTGCATTCCGCTCAAAATTCTGCATCCAAAGGTATATAATATGATAGGGTTACTCCTAACCACCGCAATGTTAGCGTGTCATCCTCCCAGTGTGCGTCACCCCCCCGTGCACGTCACCCAGTGCGGCACGCACCCCCCCACACCTCTCTAGCGACGCCACTGGTCGGGAGGCAAGATGCAACATGACAAAAACCAGTAAGAGGCTCAGGGTGGATGGGAAAGTTTTTTTTAAGTGCCTGAAAAGCACGCTTTGGAGCTCTGCCTGCTGTTTGTTGCTTTATGTTGCTGGTCTCACTGACAGACAACAGGTGTCCAGGGCTCTCATGCATACTACCAGAAACCACTTCAAATACCATTGGTGGTACCCATATCACTGATTAAGAAAAGCTGTCCTAAGACATTGTGAGGATAATGAAATGCACAAATGTGTCCATTAAAAAGTGTTATTAATATGATTGGTAACAATGTGTACCCATATGGGTTCTAGGAGTATTAAAGGCATGACACAAACTAAGCAAGTGACACAGAGGCCAGCACAAGACAAACACACAATGGTAGACAATACACAAAAATACATCTAATGAAGCACACATCCACACACATCCGCGCAAGTGTCATGCAGTGCTGTAATGTAATGCACAATGACACACAGCATTACAAAGGTGGCAATTCATATGCAATCTGTCCTCCAGTGCGGAACCACTACACAGCCAGGGGCACATGCCATAACCAGGTCGGTGTGATATACAACACACCATACGACAGATGTATGCTTACTGGTGTGTCTCCAAAAACCCAGGGCACACCATATAACAATGCACAGTGTGGATGCAATGACAGACAGTGCAGACTTGTTCAGGAGAACACACAGAATCAGAACACACACACATACACACACATGATATAATGGTGTTCAAAAAACGCACAGTGCAATGTTACAAATGTCATACACCAGAATCTTTATTATATAATCATGGGAGACACTTTTGGGCAGGCAAGTGCACATCTTTGATTCTTACAAAAGTATAATTCCAGATTTCTACTGTGTGTGTGGTGTTTGTGCGATCACATGCACACGCGTGTAGGGAAGAAAACATGCACCACGATGGCTAGATACTCCAAGTGCATGTTTGTGAGAATCCTGGAGTGACACCCCTCCACAAGTCCCCAAGCTTGTTCATCTCACGCATTGACACACACCCTGCAGCTTACAACAATGCTTGAGCAATACATCCACACAACACATAGCAACCCATTCCCGTGATCCAGTGCATACACATAATGCCTAACAACGCTGTGGCATCACACAGCCCCCCCACCCCCCTTCCCTACACACACATATCCCAACCCCATATGCCTCTCCGTTCCTTTAACCAGCCTGTTTCATTTGCTGCTTCTTTTTTTTCTTCTTCGTCCAATGGTTTCTCCCAATGACATAATAACAGCATGCTAGCATCTCTCTCCTATACAGCAAAATAACCCTCGATATAAAACGCCATTTCGCAGAATCTTCTCTGGCTGGTGCCACCAACAACCCACTGCTGGGTGGGGGATAAAGAGAGAAGCCGTCTCTCACCTCCCCCAGTGTGTGACACCTTTGGAAGACAGACCTTTTATTGCAAGGTAAGCTTGCTACGTCTCAATATTCTTCCCCTGCTCTGCAAAAGATATATGTGCCAGGCTTTGGAGGGGTGGGGGTGGAATCTGCCTATGATTTACAAGATAAGGATTTTAATATCTGTGTCAAGATTCTCTCTCATGCATCAAGGAATAAACCTACAACTCTTGGTAGCTAGAATGATTTTCTAGTCGCAGGCACTGCCTTTTTTGTCTTTGCTTCAGGGAATGTCCACCTCCAGACCGCCTTTGCTAAACGTATATGCAACAGATCTATTGGAATGAATTTGCCTTGGCATCCTACTTCTGCCCCTTCTCCTTGGATTTCTTTCTTTCTGAATGACTGTGAATTTCTCTCTTCCCATTTATGGGTTCCACATACACACATGTTTGTGTGTGCGCAGGGGGAAAATAATAAATTGAAGGCAGATGAAATAAAATGACATGCCCATCAGATTACTGCATTGCTTTTCCTTTGCTTTTCTTGTGAGTCCCACAGGGCAGCTTTGAGAGATCAGGAAAAATGTACACACATTGGGAATGGCAGCATGGTTTGAGGAAGTGGGGGTTGGGGTGGATGAAATCTTCAATGATGCTGCGGGGTTTTGGCCTTACTGAAGAGAGCTGCCAGTAAGGAGCAGCTGTTGAATGAATGGGGAATTCAGCAGGAAGGACAAGGAAGAAATCAAGCAAAGGAGGAGATGCCCTAGTGTTAGGCTGAACTGTGCATGGCGCTGCCAGTAGGAAGCTGGGTCTTCCTGGCGTTTTGCATCCAGGCTAGAAGGAGAGCTATGCCTTAATACAAAGCAGGGAGCCACCAGCCACCTTCTGGAGTGCTGGGCTGCCACAATCAAGGCCTTATTTTGCAAAGGAACGGGGCACCCAACAAGTTGCCAACATCTGTCCAGGTTTTCAGGGTTCAGAATCATTGATCGCCTAGAGAGATTTTTTGATGAGGCACAGACACACACGTACACAGCAAACCTCTTAAATTGCAAAAGTACCTGGAAGGCAAGTGGAGTTAGAAGAGGGAGGAAGGGGAGCATTCTTGGCTTCTCTTTCTTTGGGTGAGGAGCACTGTCAGGTGGGCGAGAGTAAACGAGCAACTATGGATCAGGACTCTTCCGTTTTCTAGAAAAGGAGTGCAGTCTGGCGGCTTAGAGTGCTGGGAGCCAGAAAGTTCTGGGAGCCAGGACTTCCGAGTTCTCTTGGAAAGAAAGGGTGTACCGCGGTTTAGATGAAGCAAAGAAAAGGACCAAGCCTGTGGGGTCCTCTGTAAGGAGAGCTGCATCCAGCAGGTAAATGAAATTGCCAACCAGGATTTCTGGATTCTATCTGGATGGTTTGTTGTCCTGTTCAGAGGGCCTTGAATGTAGACACAGCTCCTTAAACTGTGTCTTAGTCTGAACTCAGCAATTCAAAGCTTATGTATATAAACTGAGGGCTGGAAGTGGCTTTTGAGCAGGGCAGGTACTGTGAATCTTGTTATAGCCGACATTGGGTAAAGAAAGAGAGAAAGCATAGGAAACTGTGAAAAATTTTGGTTGAGAAAGGCACTGGGGGATTACTTTAACTGTGAAATACTGCATTATATTTGTTTATCTGAAGTCCAAATGATTTTTACAAAATTCAGGTTTGGTTTCTTCATTTCTGTTCCTTGTTTCTGGCATGTGATAACTGTAAGCTGTCTTGAATAACTCCAATAAATCAGAATGTACATTAAATCATTATCATTAATAATGCTGATGATGATAATAGCAGTGGTGACTGGAGAGAGGTACAAAAGACATCTCCATTGCAAAAGGGGACAAAAAAAATCCCACATAGCCATAAGTCACTCATTCATTTCTAAGCAACTAGGGTGAGCCAGGACAATAAGGTCTGGTCTTTCTATCTTGCTTCCTTTCACTCCCAGCTCTTCCACATCATAAACGTATTCTATCAGCCCATCCCTCAACGTAACAGCTCATCTTGACCTACAACTTTTCATGTACTAAAAGCCTCCCTCGGCCTCTCAGAATCTCCTCTTCCCATTGTATCCATTCATATGTTTAGCCTTCTATCAATCCAGCCATTTCAAACTACACCATCCATTCATAAACTCACCTTTTATCTATCTATCTATCTATCTATCTATCTATCTATCTATCTATCTATCTATCTATCTATCTATCTATCTATCTATCTATCTATTCATTCACCTAACAACTTCTACCCAAACATATACTCATTTACTCATCTCCCAAAGGTTCCATCTGTCCTTCAAATTTCTCTTTTTCTGAAAGGCTCAAATCCAGATGCCAAACTGCTCTTTGAATTTTTTTTTTCTTTAGCTTTCTCAAGCAAAGTTCTCGCTTAGCAAACAAAATGGCTGAATGAATCGCATGAGACAGCTGAAAAAACTGAACAAAAGCGACCCAAATGAAAAATCACATTGGTTTGACCATATTGGTCAGGTCATGTCATGTCAGCAGCAGCTATCAGGCAAGTGAGACAAAGTCAGAAGACAAAAGAAGAAAGTCTTCAATGGTCTCGTTAAAAGAAAAAAACTCATTAAACAGCACAGGTATCTGAATACAGGGCACAAAATGAAAAGCTCTACCCCATCCATCCACCCACCCACCCACAACAGGTGCAAAATATAACCACACCAGTCTTGAAAACCTTCCATTGTTTTCATCATCCACAACAGTAAAAACAGCCCCCAAATCCACAAACCCTACTACTCAAATCCTTCCTGTTTTAGCCAAATCATGCTCCCCCATGATTGCCTTCTAGCAACACTAGCAAAGGGAGCCATCACAAAAAACAAACACTGTATGACAAACACTGAATGGTAGAGCCTTGGTTGATTGATGCCTCTCCCTCTCCTATTCATCTGCATGTCTACAAGTCAGTCTTCTCTAGGCCTCATTCAAGGCTCTTAAGAAAGGTTGGGAGTTGGCTTTGAAAACTAGTACCTGTACCATCATTTGGTAAGCACAGCAGTATCGATGGATAACATTAGGATGGATTACTTCCCACCCATGAGGGGCACTCTAGCAAACGAACAGACACTGCTGGGTTGGGGGCTACGAGCTACCCCTCTTGGATTTGTGGGTAGTTTAAATTTATGGGTGCAGCATGGAGCAGAAAATTGTAGAATAAATAGCAGGGACAGGACACTTGGGTTCCCTCTGAGGAAGGTACAAATTGAGTGTCTCTTTTTAGAACACATGGGTCAGGAGGACAGAATTTTTCAATTTTTAGGAGAGGAATGAAACAGAGAATCAGGGCCAAATGATGTTGCTGCAAGTATTTTCTTTTTTTAAATAGCATGTGCAGGGGAAGCATGTGGAACGGTGGGAAAATGTGGCAGGGGTAAAGGAACCTTAGAACTTTGCTTCATTCAAAAGCTGTACTTCTGATCCTGACTACATGGCCCCCATGAACTATTTACAATAGGAAAAACCTTCCATTGTCTACCAATAAGAGGTTTTTTCCTGTTGTAAATTGCGTGCAGGGAGCTGTGCAATTGCATTGGAAGTGGAGCGAGGCAAAATTCTAACTTCCCCTCTGTTGCTTCCCCCCCCCCCCATTCTGCACACATCTTCATGTGCAAATCAAAGCAAAAACAAAAAGAGGCCAACGTATTCTTAAAACAATGTGCTCGGCTATAAGGATCTTTGATAGAAGACTCTTATGGCCCAATCCTATCCCCCTCTCCCACTGGGATAGTTTGCGCTGCACCAGTGGAGGCTGCTTTATGGCAGCCACAAAGCAGCCTCAGCTGATGCATGCTGCAAGTCTGCTGGCAGGGAGACCAGAGCGGCCTCACATGCACCGGCAGATCCATGGAGACCTGCAGGAGCAGGTAAGCCTGTGGAAGGGGTTGAAGGGAGGTGGGGAGGGGGTTGAACAGGGTGGGGGTGGGTGGAACGAGGCTGGGTGGGCAGAACAGGGCGGTGACAAGGACTGGGAGGAGGGAGGATCAGGCCCAGGAGGAGGGCGGGATTGGCCGTGGCACAGGCTAATTTCTAACCCCCTCCCCAGGCCTGATTCACCTTCCCGGGGCAATGCAGACTTGCAATCGAGCCGGTGCACTTCCAAGTTGACCCACAGCAGCCGCTTGGGCTTACCCTGGGGCAAGGGAACAAATATCCCCTTACCCCTTGGAGACCTCCAGCAGCCGACAGTCCTCCAGGATACAGTGGTAGCTGTGTTGGTGCTGCTGCATTGCCGCACAGGGGTTGAGATAGAATTGGGCTGTTAGGCTGCAACCTTGTAGCCACTGACCTGGGAGCAAATCTCATCAAACCTGGTGAGAGCTACTTCTGAGTAGACGTGCCTAGGATTGGGCAAACTGGATCCTACCATCTTCTGCTAGTGGAAAGAAGAAAAAAAAATCTAACGTTCAAGGAGTGAGAGACAGACATGTTGCAGAGATGTAGATTTGTGAAAGCTGGAGGATGAGAGTCCTGGTTTCTCTGCAAAGGAAGTAGTGTCTGTCTAGCACCTTGCTTGCCACTGGTGGTTCTTCACAATATGACAAGTGGTAGTTGGCCCTATTGCCGTGGAACTTCATGACACTGCTCTACCTGGCCTGACCCTGCTAGATGTAGTGATGGCTGAAGCAGCCATCAAAGTGCATCAAAGTGTGACTGGGTGGTGACCTGGCCCTTCCAAAGAGACATAGTTTGGACAAGGGGAGAAGGAGGAGGCCAAGGAGGTGAAAGATTAGGAAGCTGGAGCAACAGAAGGAGTGGCTTCCTTGCAACAGGTACAATTGTAAGGTGTGTTGCCCAGTTCTTTAAAAATAAAACATTTTTGGCCCTGGTTTTGTCCTTGGCCCTTTTTGGTTTGGCCCTGGTAGCCAAACCAGGTACAAGAAGACCCCAATATTAGGGTCAGTCTTTGCAAGCCAATACATATATGGGTGCTAGTATTCAAAAATGGTCCGGGAAGACAAATCCAGAGATTGCCTCCATAAATAATGCTTAAATCTGTCTTTATAGATCTGGATCTGTAATCTGAATGAAAAATTACATTCACTAAAAACCTGTACATTGAATCGGAAAAGGGCTCTCACCACCTTTCTACCTTCCATTGACAATATTCAGAAGTGATACATATATCCCCAAATCTAAGGATATTCTTCATGCCACTTCTATAAAATGCCTTCACGGGAAAATACCTGGCCACCAAGACTTTCCTAGAGGGCAATAAGAGCGGATAGAGACCTAATGAGTTAAATATAAGTAGGCCAGGAATTAAGATTCATAGGTTCTTCTCTCAGATGGCGCCCTGGGGCTATTTGGACCTTGGGGGGGGGGAACTGTTCTTCATATTTCTCTATTTATCTTCTCCTGCATTTAAATAGACTGATAAAACAATAAGAAACTCCTTCTTATTGTTTCATAAACAATAAATGGCTTTTTCTTCTCCAGATGCGTATCCCACTCTCCCTTCCTTCACCCTTATTTATTTTAGGGAGCAATCCAAAAAAGGGCATGGCCCTTGCGCCAGCCTAGCACCTGTGCACCACAAAGAGAGCAGGGAGGCCAGCCAAAGCCCCACTGAGCCAGCGCGAAAGTAAGCCTGTGCCAGCCGAGCCAGTCCAGTGCAGGGGTCAGGGAGGTGTGGGGAGGGTGGGAAAGAGGTTGGCCCGTGGGCAAGCCACGGGTGAGCGGGGGGTGAGGTCAGATCCTATACCCGATCCTAGGCAACCCAGAGCAGCTTCGGGCTGTTCGGATCTGCGCCACCTCCTGAAGTGTAGCACCTTAGAGCTGCTGCAGTGTTACCTGGTGTAAGGGGAAGGAAATCCCCTTGCCCAGACTGAGCCACTACTGACCCCAACCCCACACTGGAAACAGGGCAAGCCAGCTAGCCTCCCTATTCCAGCGCAGGTTAGGATTGGGCTGCCCGTTCTATATTCTGCACTATTGTAAATGGAAATAAAAATAAGGTAGGGAGTTCCTAACTATAGGCCGGCTTCAGCCTAATCAATGCTTGCCAACATTTAACCATTCAAAAGCGAGTCTTTCAGGCTCTTTGCTATAGGACTGCTAACTCTGACTGAACCAATTCCTGGAGATTCCCCCCCCCCTCCACATGACATAATGACATTAAGCCTGTGAAAACCACCAAGACTGCTTCCAGTAGTCACCTGGAAATTGATGCTGATTCCTGGAGACTCCAGACTAATCCTGGAGAGTTGGCAGCCCGACTCTCTGCCTCCTCTTATCTCCATGGTGACACCTAGGAAACCAGAGTATTTTAATGTTTGAATTCATTCATATAATGATATTAAAGTTGCCAACCCTTCGAGTGACATGTTCTGGTACCTAGGCAGGGCTTGGGAGAGGGACCCACTCACTCTGGGGGTAGATTCAGAGGACAACTGGACTAAAGCCAGGAGGTGGAGCCCCGTGAGTTTTGGTGGGCCCGGGAGCACAGTTTCACGGTGTTTGGTGGATCCAGGAGCATGGAAGCCCCACAGTTTTGGATTGGGCCAGGAAAGAGCCTAGTGCAAAAGCTAGGAAACAAGTGTCAGTGAGGGTAAGGGTCATTCTTGCCCCTGGCTTTTCTGACAACTGACCCCAAAGTCTCCCCTGCATCCCGAGCCAGATGAGTGTCTCTCCCCCTTCCCCGGCCAGTGACAACCCTACGTTATATTCTTAAGTCCATGCTAAAGCAAAAACATGAAGAAGCCTCTGCCTCGTATGCTTCAAGCCTGGGGAGATTTTATCTTCTTTTGTTTTTAAATTCAGAGTGTGGTTACTGAGTGAGGCTTCCTGTACGGTTTCCATTTGTTTGCTAGCAGGGCCAAACCTCACTCTATATTGGAGCTCTGTGACTGGCACTCCTAGCAAAACCTTTTCATTTTCTAAAAGCAGCTGTGGGGCAGAGGGGGCTGTTGTGGCTCTAGGGGGGTTACATTGCCTTAACATGTGCTGGTACATTTCCCCATCTATAGCTAATAACAACTGGGGTGTGGATTTTGGATCAGGGCCATGACACAGAGCACTGATTCTCAAGCCTTTTAGCACGGGGACCCACTTTTTAACATGACACGGGACCCATCTAAACTTTACGAGACTTTTTCAAAAGGTGATCTAGAAATAAATTTTTTTATTTATTTACAAGTAATATTTATTTATTTGTTTGCAAAAAATGCCAAATTGATCCAGTTCTCATAATGAGGCAACCATAACGAATAGCTTCAAGGCTTGGAGGGGCTTAGTTATGTGCCCAGCCTTCACCTGACCCCCCCCCCACTACCTGACACTGACTTGCGCATATCATAGCTCATGCACATGCATACATGCATACACATGAACACTAAAGCCCCTTGTGGTACTCAGTGTGCCATTTCACACACTGGGGGTGCTGGGGGTGCATACAGGCATATCTTGATAACCTTTTGAAGGCCAATTAGGTTTTTCTAGCATATGTTTAAACGCAAGAACAAATGTTCTCCTGGTTTAGAAACGGATGGAAGGCTTGCAGCATACAGAAAGTGGAACAGAACTTTCAGCAATGGGCGGTAGTTAGTACAGTGCGTAGTCAATGGGGACTTGGACAGAAATTTTTGGTATGAGAAATGAATTAATTGGTATAAGAACATAAGAACAGCCCCACTGGATCAGGCCAAAGGCCCATCTAGTCCAGCTTCCTGTATCTCACAGCGGCCCACCAAATGCCCCAGGGAGCACACCAGATAACAAGAGACCTGCAAGGCTTTCTGGGAATTGTAGTTAAGAACATAAGAACAGCCCCACTGGATCAGGCCATAGGCCCATCTAGTCCAGCTTCCTGTATCTCACAGCGGCCCACCAAATGCCCCAGGGAGCACACCAGATAACAAGAGACCTCATCCTGGTGCCCTCCCTTGCATCTGGCATTCTGACATAGCCCATTTCTAAGATCAGGAGGTTGCGCATACACATCATGGCTTGTACCCCGTAATGGATTTTTCCTCCAGAAACTTGTCCAATCCCCTTTTAAAGGCGTCCAGGCCAGTTGCCATCACCACATCCTGTGGCAAGGAGTTCCACAGACCGACCACACGCTGAGTAAAGAAATATTGTATGACAAATGAATTAATTAATTTTTTCATCTATGGTCTGTTGGAAGTGTATAATCATTGCAAGCCTACATTTATGTGGAAGCCAAATACAGCTACCCTGGGCAAATTCTGTCACCATAAGTTCAGGCATAAGTTCAGCTTGTTATGGTGACTTGGTCACTTGGTAAAAGCATTTAGCGCATTCTTAGAGACACACTCATATCTGGACTCCCTGCATATGAAGAATGAAATAGCCCCAACGGATACAATACTCTATTACTCAGTTTACAACTCTGGTAAATAGTAAATGTATTGTGTAAGTGCCCGGAGTCTCTCTGTCAGGTCTCCCAGGCCCAGAAGGTGGTCAGAATATGGCGGCAGGGCCTACCACCATCTCCACCTACCTCCTGCCCTGCTGTCTCCTCTGCCACGGTGCTGGGTTGGCAACGTGCCGGTGCTGGGCTGGCATGCGTCGCTCAGGATCAGGCCCTTACTCACCAAGGTTGTTGTAAGGACAAGAAGGCAATTCATGTGAAGTGCTCTGAACATTTGAAAGCATTCTCCCAGTGCTTAAATATTATTATCTAGTTTTCTCTGAGAAACTTTCAGGTCAGAAATTTTTGACTCTGAAAATGTTCAGATTTTACTTTTGAAATTTAACTTTGAAGGGTATGCAAAAAATATACCGCCACCGAGGCCCAGTTTGTTTTTAAAAAAATTCTATATAAGACAATCTTGTGTTGGCAACCTTCAGTCTCGAAAGACTATGGTATCGCGCTCTGAAAGGTGGTTCTAGAACAGCGTCTAGTGTGGCTGAAAAGGCCAATTCGGGAGTGACAATCCCTTCCACACTGGGAGCAAGTGCAGTCTGTCCCTGGTCTGTCTCCCTGGCTATGGGCCTTCCTTCTTTGCCTCTTAGCCTCAGACTGTTGGCCAAGTGTCTCTTCAAACTGGGAAAGGCCATGCTGCACTTCCTGCCTCCAAGCGGGCCGCTCAGAGGCCAGGGTTTATAAGACAATATTCATCTGAATTTCTGTAAACAAATCTAAGTTGGGGAATTTGCTTGACAATCCCCCCTCCCAAATTTATTATAGCTCTGGACCATAGTAGAATAGTACTGAGAGGCCATCAAACTCAGGATCTTCAAGTAGAGTGTTCATATTTCATCTAAGAACTAAAACGATTGTGATCAACACAGGGCATGCGGGAGTGGGATATCAACTCTTTCCCTATGCATGCATTTTTTTAATCTCAGCTCTTTCTTTTTCTCTTCCTTTGTCCAGAAACCATATAGTCACACAGCTAGCTGGCTTCCATGTCAAGTTGAGTCAGGGAGACTAAGTGATCCCTGTGAACCAACGTGTGCCTAAAACTGAACAGCAGCAGCTGGAACTGAAGGCTGTCCAAACTCAGAGGAACTCCCTGGAAAGAAAAGCAGAACAGGCAAGCAAAGAAAAATAAAGAAGTAATCCAAGTGGCATTAAAGAGAAGAAAGTGAGAACATTTCTGCAAATCCCAGAAAACATCTCTGAAGCTCAGAGAATAAATTTGGTTAGAAGACAACAGTTTATCAAGAAAATATCTGTGAATATTCTAAGTGCTTCATAGGACTTCTGAAAGTTCATCAGTGGTCGTCCAGAAGTTTCACAAAAACAATCTGGAGGCCATCCAGAATTTTTCTCTGCAGGTCCCTCATAGCTCTCGAGACATAATCCAATAGCCTCTTGTAGGTTTCCAGAAATCTCTAGTACGTATCTAGATTTTTCATAGCAGCTTTCTAGTAGTACACTTGTAGATGCCCAGAAGCTATCCTGAAGTAGCCTTCCAGTGGTTTTCAACAGCTCTTCAGGATTTGCACGTCAATAATCTACAACCTCTCCAGATATTTCCCCCTAGCTATTCCTGCCATTCCAATCGGCTATCAAACCTTTGTCTTCACTACTATCTTCCATCAAACCTTTCCAGTAGCTATCTAAAATTTCTTCTTAAATCATTCATATGCATCCCTAAAATCTTCAGCCATTCTCCAGAAATTCCCCAGGAGTTTCTTACAGCTTCTCTGAAAACTTATGTTAGTCCATTTAGACTTTTTTCTGCTAAAATCTGAAGAGAGGGCTTCCAAGACAACATAATATTCCAGAAACAATCCAGAAAAATACACCAAAGTTCTTCAGATATTCCCAGGAAATTTGAAAGAACTCTTAAGACAACCTTCCTAGCCTGTCCCTATACCCAGGCTCCATCCACCTATTAAGCTAGATTTTTAAACGGTACTCCTGGTGTCATATCTCAAAAGCTCTTGTGTTCCAGATTCTGCTTGCTGGAAGAGGAAGCCAGCCACAAAAATAAAGGTATCCATCAGCTGGGTTCCTTGAAAACATCACTGCCACTGCTTGCACCTGTCACTGCAGGTCTTGTTTTCTGCCGCCAAGCTGGAGTCACTTAAGCGTTGGAATGAGGAAAGGATGGTCTGGTGTGAAAAAGGTGTCCAGATCCTACTCACCACCGTGGGAGCCTTTGCAGCCTTCGGCCTCATGATCATTGCGATCGGCACAGACTACTGGCTGTACGCCCGTGCCTTCATCTGCAATACCACAAACATCTCAACTGAGGAAACTCCCCAGAAGGACAAGAAGGATCCTGGGGGGCTCACCCATTCAGGCCTCTGGAGGATATGTTGCTTAGAAGGTGAGGAACCCAGTCCATATAAATCCATTCAATAAACCTGTGTAAATCCATTCACATTCATTTCTGGGATATGATGCTGTCAGGGTTGTCCAGGAACCTGAACGGCTGTGCGGGGTGGTGAACACAACAGTAGTAACCCAACGAGGTATAACACCAAATTGGAGTAAATAATGGCAAAGATGAGGTGGAAGTTTTAACAGGAGAATTCACCCAATAGGCCAAAAGGCTGGAAACCTAAGGCCAGCCAAGGCTTAGTAGACAGCAGCTCTGCCTGACTGCCTGACTAAGTTCCTTCTGTGCTGCATGCTTTTCCACAATCCACTAGAATCAGAATTAAAACGATGGTTCCACACAGCATTTAATATAGTGCTATATTAACCAGCCATGTCTGCCCCAATGGCCAAAACCTTCTCTAGTGCTTACTCAGAAGAAAGTCCCATTCAGCAAAGCTCAGCTGTTTCCATTAGCTGGTTCCTTGCAGCAATGCATCTAATTGCTTCCAGCTCCGTATGGTAGCAGGTATTACTGATGAACTGCCTCATGATTAGGCAGTGCCTGTTCTGGGACGGGGGGGGGGGAGGGGGGAGAGAGACGAGGCTGGCTTTACTTACTGTTTTCTTCCAATTGTTTTTCTTCTTTTTACAAAATTGAAGAATAGCACAATCTTGCCGTTTTAAAACTAGGAAAAGAGACACCTTTGAAGTGGTGGTGGTTTAGTGGTGGCTAAACACAGGAGGAGACCAGCAGTCCCTGTTCACCCCAGTATAGCATCTTTTCCAGTAGCCATTGGCTGATGTCTCTCATGTGTCTTTTTTCAGATTGTGAACCCATTTGGGACAGGGAGCACTGTATTATTTCTTTGCTATGTAAACCACTTTTGAAAACTTTTTCTTCTGGAAAAGCAGTATAATGAAGATAATAATCCCCCCATGGGACACTACCTTGTAGCGGTGGTGGGGCTTGCGTGCTTCAGTGAGGCTGAGGGCTAATCTGGACAGGGACACCCATACCAGATAGGCCTCTGCTGAGAAGCCAGACTAAATGTGTCCCAAAACCATTCCTAGCATGGTGCAAAACATAAGAACATAAGAACAGCCCCACTGGATCAGGCCATAGGCCCATCTAGTCCAGCTTCCTGTATCTCACAGCGGCCCACCAAATGCCCCAGGGAGCACACCAGATAACAAGTGACCTGCAAGGCCTCCTGGGAATTGTAGTTTAAGAACATAAGAACAGCCCCACTGGGTCAGGCCATAGGCCCATCTAGTCCAGCTTCCTGTATCTCACAGCGGCCCACCAAATGCCCCAGGGAGCACACCAGATAACAAGAGACCTCATCCTGGTGCCCTCCCTTGCATCTGGCCTTCTGACATAGCCCATTTCTAAAATCAGGAGGTTGCACATACACATCATGGCTTGTAACCCATAATGCATTTTTCCTCCAGAAACTTGTCCAATCCCCTTTTAAAGGCATCCAGGCCAGACATAAGAACATAAGAACATAAGAACATAAGAACAGTCCCACTGGATCAGGCCATAGGCCCATCTAGTCCAGCTTCCTGTATCTCACAGCGGCCCACCAAATGCCCCAGGGAGCACACCAGATAACAAGAGACCTCATCCTGGTGCCCTCCCTTGCATCTGGCATTCTGACATAACCCATTTCTAAAATCAGGAGGTTGCGCATACACATCATGGCTTGTACCCCGTAATGGATTTTTCCTCCAGAAACTTGACCAATCCCCTTTTAAAGGCGTCTAGGCTAGACGCCAGCACCACATCCTGTGGCAAGGAGTTCCACAGACCGACCACACGCTGAGTAAAGAAATATTTTCTTTTGTCTGTCTAACCCGCCCAACACTCAATTTTAGTGGATGTCCCCTGGTTCTGGTATTATGTGAGAGTGTAAAAAGCATCTCCCTATCCACTCTGTCCATCCCCTGCACAATTTTGTATGTCTCAATCATGTCCCCCCTCAGGTGTCTCTTTTCTAGGCTGAAGAGGCCCAAACGCCGTAGCCTTTCCTCATAAGGAAGGTGCCCCAGCCCCGTAATCATCTTAGTCGCTTTCTTTTGCACCTTCTATTCCGGCTCAGTTGTTGCCTGATTTGGAAAAGAACCATGTCAGAAGCTAATGTCCCTGGACCTTTGGTGGAAAATGGGCTATAGGGCACAGGTACTTCTGTTGTGCAACCAGGACAGAGGCCTGAAATGTTACTAGAAGTAGGGACAACCAGGTTGTTGAGCAACCAGGGCCAACCTGACCAACAAACAACCAAGAAATGAACATCAAAGAAAGCGGTCAAAAGAAGAAGACAAAAACATTATCATTATCAATGGGAATTTGAGTCTAGACAAGAGTTTCTCAACCCACTCCACCCACTGGTGGTCATGACCTGATGTGCAGTGGGGTCACGAGCTGATGTATTGAGGAATGACCTGATGCTCCTTGTAGCATCACAACTGGGAACATTCAGAGCAGAGTTTCTCAAACTGTGGGTTGGGACCCACTAGGTGGGTCGCAAACCAATTTCAGGAAGGTCCCCCATTCAATATTTTAATATATTGGACTTGATGCCACCATGGTATGTGACTGCATTTGGGGAAATGTTACAGATCGGGACTTTGAACAGGTTACTATGGCCATGCTTTTAACAATGATAGTCAATGGGACTTACCTCAGGGAAGTGTGGGTAGGATCACAGCCCAGGATTGTTAAAATTCTTCCTGCTTGATTATGTCACTTCTGGTCATGAAATCAATTCTGGTGGGTCCTGACATTCTAAAAAGTGGGTCCCAGTGCTAAAAATTTGAGAACCACTGCCTCAGAGGCCTCTTTCAGGTCATGCCAGGTTGGCAACCCACTCCATTGGCCTCTACAGGCCCCAGAATACTCTGCGGAAGCAGCCAGATGCAACTTCCGATTTGACAGGAAGCTGCTTCCGTTGCTTCCTTGGGGCATTCTGGTGCTCACAGAGGCCAGAGGAGTGGGTTGCTGGCCTGGCACAATCTGGAAGAGGCCTCCAGGAGTTCCCAATAAGGCACTGTGATGCTACAAGGAGCATGGGGTCGCACATTAGGCCACAATCCACCACAGAGTATGAAGTGGGTCACAGCACTAAAAAGTTTGGGAACTGCTGGTCTTGAGTGAGGATATCAGAGTGAGGATATCTGAAGCAAATGTATGAAATATGGAAACAAAAGTGTCCGAATTCCACCAACACAGAACAGTGATTAGCAGACCAGTGTCAATTTATTATGAGAAACAACATTTTTACAACCATAGAATTGGAAGAATTACAACACAACAGCCAGTTTGAAGTGAGAAATGATGCACCTCCAGTAGCTATCAGCAATGAAGAACAAGAAAATCAAGGAAAAGAAAAAGTTAATATTGATGCCCCATTGCAGTTCCAAAATCAGCTTACTGCTCAACAAGAACTGAAAGTAAAAGTATTAGAACACATCAACACCAATCTGTTGCCTGTCCTCAGAAGAACTTGCAAAAAAAATTAAAGATATTAACACAGAAGCTGAAGCAATTCCAACAGCCAACATAACTGAAACAAATCAGCTGATATACATGCTGCTGCTAGAACAACAATTGAACCTGGGATTGATGATGATGATGATGATGATACAGGTATTTCTATACCGCCTTTCTTGGTCCTCAGATTTCTCCTTAGACTTTATTCAAGGTGGTTTACATAGGCAGGCAATTTAAATCCCCGTAGGGATTTTTACAATTTGAAAGAAGGTTTCTATCTTTCAAGAAACCACAACATTCAGATGTTTCTGATCTGGTTTCACATTCTGGCCTCCATCCTCCCATGCTCAGAGCAGATGGAATAGCTCGCTCAGCTTGTCAGCTGCTTCAAGGTCGCACAGTGCCGGTGGCCTCGAACTGGCGACCTTCGGATGTTATCTTCAGGCAAATGGAGGCTCAACCCTCTAGACCAGACCTCCTGCCCAATAAAAGATCAATAATAACTACATGAAAAAATCAAGTTGGCAAAAAAGACTAAAACAAAAGCAATGTCATTCAGATATAAGTGCCTTAAAGAAAATGGAGCAGGGCAAATTTAGGAATGCTAAAACAAAAACAAACCTTAGGAAGAAATACAAACTAGATGCAAAAAAGAAACCATAGCCCAAGTTCTGGAAGAATTGAAGCAAAGGATAATTGCAATATCCCAGAAGGTCAACAGATTCAGTGGCAGGATCTAGCAATATAAACAACATTTTCAATTTCAAACCAATCAAACACAATTCTATAAAATATCATTAGAGCAGTGTTTCTCAAACTGTGGGTCGGACCCACAAGGTGGGTCGTGAGCCAATTTCAGGTGGATCCCCATTCATTTCAATATTTTATTTTTAGTCTATCAGACTTGATGCTACCACGGTATGTGACTGCATTTGGGAAAAGGTTACAAATCTGTACTTTGAACAGGCTACTATGTATATGCTTTTCACAATGATAGTCAATGGGCCTTACTCCTGGGTAAGTGTGAGTAGGATAACAGCCTAAGGCTGCAATCATAACCACACTTTCCTAAGCCCCATTGAACAAAATAGGACTTACTTATGGGTACACCTGGTCTACTAAGTCTACTCAGAAGTAAGTCCTATTTTGTTCAATGGGGCTTACTCTCAGGAAAGTGTGTTTCGGATTGCAGCCTAGGATTGTTAAAAATTTTCCTGCTTGATGATGTCACTTCTGGTCATGACATCCACTTCTGGTGAGTCCTGACCAATTCTCATTCAAAAGAGTGGGTCCCAGTGCTAAGAGTTTGAGAACTGCTGCATGAGAGGGCGCTGAAAGAATTTAAGTGAGACCAAAGAAGCAGCAATTGCATTCTGAAAAGTCCTTTGGGAAGATTCAAAATTATACAATAAAAATGCTAATTGGATTAAAGATGTAGAAACAAAATTGAAAAGTAAACAAATGGAAGATCTAACTAATAACAATAGAGAGTTTGCAAGAACAACAACAACAAAATAAAGAACTGGACAGCTCCTGTAAGGGACGAAGTACATGGCTACTGGCTGAAGAATCTAACAAGCTTTCATCCCTGCCAAGCACAACAACTCAAAGAAATAATTCAACATCTTGCAGCTGAAGATTAGTTGACAACTGGCAGGACATTTCTCATTCTATAGAACAGGGGTCTCTAAACTTTTCAGTCAAAGGGCCGCATCAAATATCTGGCACAGTGCTAAGGGCCAGAAAAAAAATGAAATATAAAATTTAAATAAATACATTAGAGATGGAACTTAGATGAATTAATAAATGAATGGGCTCAAATGCCCAGGATTTCTCCAAGCATGAACACAGCCCAAGAAATAAAGCACACACACTTAAATGAACCCCCACCCCACCCCACAAGCACAACTCTGGTTGTGTTTGGTCAACTGGGCCAGAGGCTCTCAGGGGATCAGAGGCTGGCTGCTGGCTGGATAGAGGCTCTCCGTGGGCCACATCTGGCCCCCAAGCCTGGGTTTGAAGACCCCTGCTATAGAATAAAGAGAAAGAAGTAGTGCCAGCAACTTCCACCCAATAACCTGTCTGCCAATAACTTTCAAACTATTGACAGGGATGATTGCTGATTCAATTCAATATTATTTGCAACTCAATGCCATTCTGTCACCTGACCAAAAAGGAATCTACCACAAATCTCAGAAGCAAAAGGAATCAGCAAGACAAAAGATTAGCTTCGAATCCACAAGGATTCTACAAAATTGTGAGAGGTGGAAAACCAGCTTAACTGTTGCTTGGATTGATTACAAAAAAGTTTTTTTGGGACCCAGTCCTATCCATTTTCTGTGCTGGTAGAGCACACACTTCACCAGCATGCACGGTCGCAAGAGCGCCATAAAATTCTTTGTGACAGCATTCGTTCCAGAAGCACCAGTGGGAAGCCTTCCCACTGGCACCAGCACTCACATGGATGCTGGCTAAAGCAGGTACATCTGATGCAGGGGCAGGAGATGGGATGGAATAGAGTGGAAGATGGTGGCAGTGGGGGTGGAGTGGGCAGATCAGGCCCAGGAGGTGGGCAGGATTGGTAGCACCAGCGTCTACCATCTCCTATCCCCCTTCCCAGGCCTGATCCACCAACACAGATCAATGCTGACTTGCACCAGCGATATAGCTGATGCGGGTCCAGGTTGACTCATTGCTGTTGCTGGGACTTACCCAAGGGCAAGGGGACAAATGACCTCTTACCTCAAGGAGACCTCCAGCAGCCAAAATCCCCCTGTGGAATGTGGTCTACTGCATCACATCATGAAAATTTACACTGCATTGGGCTGTGAGATTCACTCCCTCATGTCTGGGTTTTGAGAATTTTAGAAATGATTGGAATCAGTAAAAGCATAACAACATTCACTAAGGCTGCAATGAGCAGTCTCAACACCAGACTGGATGGAGAGGAAATTGGAAAAGTCCAGGTCAAGAGAGCTCTTTTTAAAGAGCACTACAAATATCTTGGAATTTTAGAAGTGGATAACATCAGGAATGACCAGGTTAAAAAAAATGCAACAGAATGTTACCAATGAATTAAAAAAGATTTTACAGACAAAAATGGTGGAAAAAAATAGAGCAATTAATACTTGGGCTGTCCCAGATCTATACTATACTATACTACTACTACTACTACTACTACTAATAATAATAATAATAATAAACAACTTTATTTGTATCCCGCCCTTCTCCCTAAAAGGGACCCAGGGCGGCTCACAACATATAAAAACAGTTTTAAAAGCATAATTTAACAAGATAAAAACATATTAAAAACACATTAACAGAGGCCATAAAAACAGTAGTCAGTATAAAGTCAGAATAAAAAGAGCATAAAACAGCAAGTCATAGAGGAATCCAGCCTGTAAAAAGAAACTAAAAGATGTATAAAAAAGTTAAAAAGGCCATAGAATCAGAAGGCTTGTTTAAAGAGCAGGATCTTCAGGCCTTGCCAAAAAAACTCAAGAGAGGGAACCATTCTCAAGTCAAGAGGAAGGGAGTTCCACAACGTTGGTGCCACTACTGAGAAGGCCCTATTTCTTGCCGCCGCCCCACGAACCTCCTTGGGCATATACTGCTGCTGGCATTATTTATTGGACTCATGCAGGATTGAAAGTAATTGGCAGAAAGACTCAGAAGATTTTGACAATGCATCATTCCCAACATTCGAGAAGTGATGTTGATAGGCTTTACCTACCAAGAAAATCAGGTGGAAGAGGTCTTTTACAAGGGAAACAAAGAGTTGAGGAAGAAAAACAAGCACTGAATGATTACATCAAGAGCCAAGAAGGACTACTTGTTGAAGTCTCTAAAGGTAACCTATTGAAAGTGACAGAAAGTAGACTACAAAAAGGCTGAGGTTCAAACATGTCTAGATAACTGAAAAGGAAAACAACTTCATGGGCAATTTTGAAAGACATCGACAATAAAATTGATAAAGAAAACTCCTGGAAACGGCTGCAGAATGGACGCTTGAAGAAAGAAATGGAAAGCTTCATCCTAGCTGCACAGGGTGCTTGAAATTAATATCAAAGCAGATTCAGAAGACCTGTGCCAACAGCAAATGTTGACTTTGTAAGATTAAAAATGAAACAGTTGACTATCTGGTCGGTGCCTGTAGTAAGATTTCCCAAATGAACTATGAGGGACATCATGATAGAGCTGCAGCTATGGTTCACTGAAGTTTTTGCAAGCAGTACAATTTACCTGCACACCAAAATTCCTGGGATCATAAACCTGCTACCTCAGTGATAAAATCACTGAGAACAACCAAGCAAAAATTATTTGGGACTTCAGATTACAGACAGATAAACATCTAGAACACAATACACTGGACAGAACAGTAGCTGACAAAAAGAAAAATCAAGTAGGGACAATTGATATTGCAATCCCAGTTGACAGTAGAATTGAAGAACACAAGAAGATCACAAAATATTAAGACATGCAAGTAGAACTTGGGCGTCTCTGGAAAGAAGAAGGTCACTATGGTACCAATTGTCCTTGGAGCCCTTGGAGCAGTGCTTAGAAGTCTGAAGAAACACCTTGACATTCTTGGTCTTGAGCAAATTATGCTAAGCTCCAGAAACCACATTGCTCAAGAATCCTACAGCAATTATCTCTGTGATTTCCAGGATCTTGGCTAGACCTCAAATTTCAGACTATAACCAGGCCAACATAGGCTGTGGTGGTGGTGGTTGTGATGATGATGATGATGATGATGATGATGATGATGATAGGAAAAATTAATGGAAAGAAACCACAGTCTCCCACAATGGGAAAGGAACACTAATTAATTGGCAGTTCAGTCAGAAGCCACAAGAACAAAGCTTCTGAACAAAGGCCTTCTACCACTTTGCCAGCCAAAACCTGACTGATTAGGATGCTTTCATGCTAATCATTTTCTCTGCACTAAACATCATTTGTTCACTCAGGTGTTCTGGAGAATCCAGGTGATGTCATTGCCATGATCAATGGCAAACCATTGCATTCCAGTATGACCTGGTCTGTGCAATGTTACTGACATCCTGTAAGGCCATCCTTTATATAGCCTGGCTATTGACTCATCTGGCACTGAGAAGTAGCCTGTGACACAGATGGGGTTGGTGTTGGCGATGCCCTGCTTTTCCACACTACACATCCTGAACATATTGCTCTGCCACAGAGACCAGTAGTTTGGGAGAGGACTAAAGTCAGTTCCTCATTGCCAACTTCCCTGCCAAGCTGATGGACAAGGTTGTAACCTTTATTGGCTGTTTGCTGCTCTGCAGATATGTACAGTCAGTTCTTGCTATGCACTAGGGCAGTGTTTTTCAATGTTTGTCCTCCCCTGTACCACTTCACATGGTCCAACTATCTGAAGTACCATTGGACTTACCTGCAGGGCTTCTGCTTCCCCTGGCCACTTCAAAGACTCTGCACTGGTCACAGGTGCCATTTTAAAGGTCCCTATTGCCTTTGGAAGGTCTCTACTAAACTCAGGAAGCCAGCAAAGACCCCCCAGAGGCAGCAGGGACTTTCAAAATGATGCCTGCGACCAGCATGCAGCCCTTTGAAATGCCTGTGGGAAACTTCAGCAGCTTCCTACAGGCATTTCAGAGGGCTGCGTGCTGGTCATGGGCACCATTTTGAACATCTCTGCTGCATTCCGGAAGCCTGCAGAGACATTTGGAAGGCAGCAGAGATGTTCAGCTTGCGGATAGGTGAGGGCAGTATCATGGAAAATGCAAGATAGGTAGAAATCCTGCCCCTCACAGACATGCAAACTTGTGAGTAGTGAATTTGCTTATGAAGAGAAATGACTGCATTGGGATATGGCCTTCCCCCATTACTTTTCAACAGCAGCAATTTGCCTTTTTCTTTTTCAACGTTCATTCAGCACTAAAGCACAGATGCACACATCTGTAAAAACTCATATAAACATAAAGAGCACATGTTCAAACAGTTTTTGCTCAGGGTTGCCATGACTGGGGCACTGATGTGTGATTGGCTCGTTTTTGCCATGAAGATGGGCACTTTGCAATGGGGAATATAGTGTTATAATACATGTTGTGTGGAACCATGGTAACAGACCCTCTTCCAGTTGATTGCAGAGGAGTTGAAGGGCCTGAGCCTACTCATCACAGCTGCTGGGGAAAAAAACAGGCAAGTAGATCAGTGTAAGGGTAGAGCCAGAAGTGCAGTGTTTAAGAACATAAGCTCCACAGCATCACATCAAACATGCCTCTAGTCCCAAATCTTGCTTCCCACACTGGCCAAGATGCTCCCTGGTCATATGCAGGGCATGAAAGCACTAGCCATCTTCCACTATTGCCCCCTCAGCCACTGTTCAGTGGTCCACTGTGACTGCCATTATTATTATTATTATTATTATTATTATTATTATTATTATTATTATTATTGTTGTTGTTGTTGTTGTTGTTGTTGTTGTTGTTGTTGTTGTTGTTGTTGTTGGCATCCTTCAGTCTCGAAAGACCATGGTGTCACGCTCTGAATGGTGGTTCTGGAACAGAGTGTCCTCTCCAGTGCGCAAAGCCTGGGTAAAGTAGGTATGGAGGATAGGCTGTTACCCATGCAGCAAATCCCCCCTCTCCATGTCACTGAAATGGTCCAATGGAAAGGCAGAGGCCAATACGGTTGGTTCCAGCGGCGTCGCAGGAGTTGCCAGAACGTGACTGTGTTCAGCCATGAACTGCCTCAGGGACTCCGGCTCCGGATTTTGCCTCGAGGCTGACTCCTGAAGCCTTTTCCACAACTGGATGTAGCCACAAGGCAGTGGAGGTTTGGGATCAGAGCTTTCCTTCTCTCAGATGAGCTGCCTTCCCAGGCTGACGAGTCCCATCTACCCGGTGGCTGTTTAGTCGCCTCTTACGACAAGTACAGCCAAACTGAGGGCCTATTCTTATCCCCAGCCCCCAGGGGAATTATTATTATTATTATTGTTGTTGTTGTTGTTGTTGTTTATATACTGCTTTTCAACTAAAAGTTCACAAAGCGGTTTGCAGAGAAAAATCAAATAACTAAATGGCTCCCTGTCCCAAAAGGGCTCACAATCTAAAAAGATGCAAAAAGAACACCAGCAGACAACCACTTGAAAAGACACTGCTGGGGTGAGGTGGGCCAGTTACTCTCCCCCTGCTAAAAAGAGGAGCAGCCACTTGAAAAAGTGCCTCTTACCCAATTAGCAGGCCATGGAGGTTTCATACAGCCATCACAATGATACATCTCTAGTCCTCCAATTGGTCTGATCTCCTTTAAAAGCTAGCTGAGCTTTAGTGACCACCACCACAGTGCCTTGGAGCATTAAGATTTAGGCACCATTTCAGCATCAACAGATGCTGGCAACTGCACTGGCATTACAACTACACTGTTGCCTTACGGGAGGCCCATCAGAATGGACAATGTTGGTAACCAACCAACATCAGAGCCTTAAAGAGGGTTCCTTCTAGTGCCCTAGTCTTTCGAGACTGAAGGTTGCCAACCAGTGCCCAAGCCACAATGTATCCTGGATGGCATGTTGCGTGGTTGGCATTTAGTTGTGGGGCCAGAGGGCTCTGGTCAGCGTGGCTGCTTCAGACTGACCTGAGATGTTGGAAGGGTTTGGGGAATCAGTAGGGCACACTGTGCTACAGAAAGTCTATCACAGGGAGTAATTGCTGGGAGCGACATCAAAATACTCCTTCAAGCTAGAGCTGTGCTTACCGGACTACAGTATTTGGCATGTCAGCCATCTCTCTCTTTCTTTCTCTCTCTCTCTCTCTCTGTTTCAGGACTGAAGCGAGGGGTTTGTGTGAAAATCAACCACTTTCCAGAGGACACCGACTATGATCACGACAGTGCAGAATACCTCCTACGTATGTATAAATAGGGGGTTTATTCATTCCCATTCCTTGGCCTCAGCAGTAATGTGTCTCCACTGTTCTCTGTAACCAGGGGAAACAGAATTTAAAGTCAGCCGAATCTCAGTG
This sequence comes from Tiliqua scincoides, assembly GCF_035046505.1. Lineage (NCBI taxonomy): Eukaryota > Metazoa > Chordata > Lepidosauria > Squamata > Scincidae > Tiliqua > Tiliqua scincoides. The sequence goes on from NC_089825.1 coordinate 121,067,975, forward strand.
TCAAAGGTTGCTGGGACTGTAATATAGAACCAGCTCTCAGGTTTAAGGGGGGGAGGGTAGCAAAGGGGATGATACCCTGGTTTTTCCCTGCAGGGTAGTGGCAGGGAGGGGATGTTATATGAGATGGCATTGTTCTCTGTGCTGGGATTCCCTGGAGTGTGCTATATTGAATACACTTGGGAATTATCTTCAAATTCTAATGATAACAGCGGGATGAATGAAGGACTGGATGGCGAGTAATAACCCCAAACCCTTTTCCAAGTAAGATGGAGGCACTCATGATGGAAGGCTCACACAAGCAGGGAGAAGGTGTTCAACATGTTCTAGACCAGGGGTGTCCAAAGTTTTTGGCTGGAGGGCCACATCATCTCTCTGACACTGTGTCAGGGGCCGGGGGGGGGGGGGGAAGAATTAATTTACATTTAAAATTTGAATAAATTTGCTTAAGTTTACATAAATGAATATATTAAAGATGAACTTATATGAATGAATGAAGGTCTTGCAATAGCTCAAGGCCTATAGAAGGCCTTGCACAAAGCAAGGCTGGCCTTTCCTTTGCTGCCTCTGCTGCATCACAGACATGAAACAGCAAGCAGT